>NW_020653852.1:19361907-19365196 GCF_003589595.1 Hyposmocoma kahamanoa | reverse complement strand
TAATATTATTATGTCAATTTGTAGTGCACATGTGACTTTTCAAGAAAATCACAATTTAAATTTATATAGGTACAGGGTTATTTTTTTAAAAATTGAAAATTATAATTCTAAGGTTCATATTATGTTCTTCCTTTAGAAACATGTTGTAAAGTTTTATGTCACGTACATTATGTAATAAAATTGTATAGCTACAAGCAAGTTAGAGAAAAATGAGATTTAAAGTGATTGCAGAACAGCGAAAAAAACCCTTTTATTGGCTCCATCGTTTTGGTTGTGACAGGTGTTAACGCAAAAATATGTGAAAAAATATAGGAAAAATATTCGGAAAAATATTTACTTCTCTGAAAAAATCTATGATTTTTTCAAAATGGAATTTTTTCCATGACCCAACACTGACAAGCACAGCAACTGGCAATACATTTGACATATTTTACCCACATTGTAACGTAAGTAAGTTGTCATTGCCAAGTTACGGCAAAGCTTTGCAATCTTGTGGGTACGTTCGAACAGATGAGTTCCACAATCGTCCACTACGCTCAAGGAAATATGCAATCTTTTAATGGACCAGTATTTACAGAACGGAGACGTCGTCTGCAGGATGACGTCTAAACTATACACGAGGCAGATGATTTTATAAGTGGATGGTAAATGACGCCACGATGAAAAAATCACAGTGATCACTGTGATTTTTTACGAAGGAATGACATTCCAAAATCACATAGGTTGTACCTCCTTTCCACCAACTGTCTCCGTCATTCACATCACCACATACGACGTATTTTGGTAAAATTACTTGTCAACTTATGTCTCATGGTGACGGGCGCAGTGGCAGTGCCTCTCAGATCTTTGCGATTCTCTGAGTGACACTGCAACTGTTATGAACAGGCGTGTTACCATCAGGCGCACGAATTATTCGTCCCGTCACTTGTATTATAAAAAAAAAATATGAACAAAATCATGCGCGATCTCCTTTCAGTAGAGACTAGCGACTGCGCTATTCATTATAGTGCGCTTTTAATTTTAAATTGTAATTATGAACCAAGAAATAATTACATCAGTATAAATACGAATAAGGTAATTGTACAAAATTGATCCAAAATAATAAACGTTTTTGACTTGTCTTTAAAACGGGGAAATCTAAGACATAAACATTAAATTCAGAAGGGGTTAGGAAGTTGCAGACAGGGAAAAAAAAGGGATAATGCTAGGAACTATGAGATACAAATAAAGTCACTAGGAAAGTGCGAAACAAAAGTATTTTTTGAAACGAGATCGAACTTCTGACAATGTGTTGACATATTGTTATCATAATGGAACCCATGAACCGCCATTAAAAAAAACTTTCAAATGTCCTTCGGGGCAGATTAAGACGTTTTATAACATTTTAACAGCCATACTGCCAGATTTTAATTATTCTTCAATCAAAACTTGTATTTTATGAAATAAATCCAAAGCCTTTTTATTCATTCAAAAACTAAATACAATTCAATTCATTTAAAAACTAAATTAATCAAGTAATTATGTCAATCCGCAACGCAGGCTTCGTCAGGAAGACATAAATATAAATCAGCAATAGGCTTCGTCAAGTGGGCTTCGTGTATTTTATTAATTGGTATTCATTATACGCTAACAAAAATATATTACTGTTTGAAACGATTTTACGAAAAAAACTTAAATTTTGTAAATATATATTTCTGACAGCGTCACGCCATAATAATATCATAAATAAGACCCAGTCACTATCAATAAAAAAAACGTATTAATAGTTTCACTACTCGACCACAGATGGCGCTGTATGTATCTTTATGCGCTGAACCACATCAACAGTGTGTGCGAGACATCTTATTTTACATTTTCACCACTATTATCTTCTCGGTTGTCAGTATTTTGATCATAGAGCTTTAATTATTATTCGAAACAATGTGTTCATGGTATAATCAATTAATTACTGAACAGATTTACTCGATATAGCGCGTAAAATCGAAAGCCCCATAAATGGACATCGATTAAAATACTCCGTGAGGCAATTAAGCGCAGCGGGCGCCAAGCGACTTAGGGCGAACAATCCCTATTGTACCTGTCCAACATTTAAAACTTTTCAAAATCAGAATACTTTTTAAACCAGACTTTTTTAAGTAAATTTTCAACTTTGAAACCTAAACAAACTATGTTGAATGCATTGGTTTGTTGAAAGTTTTTTCATTTAGAATTTGCAGATTTCATAGTAATGAGCGTGTTTTGTGGAGGAAAATATCATGAAAAGTGTTTACACAAAACTTCAACGCATATGTGTATAATATCTATAAGGAAGTGACGGTATGTTTATGTGCGTTAGGCGGTAGTCGCTTGTTGTTAGTAAATAAGAAATTATTATTTCCTACTACGATCTATAATATTTTAGTACATGACGTTTTATAGAAGATTACTTAATATGTTTCCTTATTATTCACTAATAATGGTATTTTAATTACCTAAGTGTATACTAATGGGTAAGCGAAAAAGTCCATACTAATTTTGCCATTAGCTAACTTTAAATAAAAAATGTTATATTTGTTTATGGTTATTTTAAAAATAATATTTTAGCGCGCATTTTAAGAATAGGCGGGAAAGTTTTTATAATATTCATGAAAAACTCCCAGTACTAGCGCATCGTAATAATGTATTTCATCGTGAAAGTACCAAACCACACACATCTTTTCGAAGCCGTCAAATACTGTTGCATTGAGGTTGGAATGTGTTACCTTATGAACCATATTTAGTAAGTAAGTAAGTAAGTAACGTATATTTGTTTTTTGAAACAAAGCTTTGGTGACCGTGGACTGAGATACCGCATAATCTACTGTCAGAAACGCAGTAAAACTCGCTAGGGATTTCTACACTATTCACACTATTATTCTATTTGGCCTTTCCCCCTTCAGATTTTCACTTGTTTCGGTCTTTACAACATTCTGTGAATGGATGCAACTTTGATAACGATGAGACCATCAAACGACACTTATAGCTGTAATTTATAAAGAAATACCTAGAAGGTATTTTGTGAAAGGGAATTATAAAATTATTTGAAAGATGTCAAAAGATTGTAGTAGATTAACATGGCCTTTACACTTAGAATAATGACGCATAGAATGATAGTTTTATATCAAACGAACTGTCACAAGTGAGGCAAAAATCAAATTAGTAATTAGGCTAGTTTCAGTAGTAGGTTAATTTTCGGTTTTAGTGAATATTTATATAAAAATACAAGTTGAAACGCGTTACTTCCTTGTGGAATGTGATGTTAGTATCTATT
>NW_020653852.1:19343801-19361897 GCF_003589595.1 Hyposmocoma kahamanoa | reverse complement strand
CTTCCTTGTGGAATGTGATGTTAGTATCTATTTTATGTTTGTCTGACATTGACTTACAATTATATGGACGTCGGGTCCGCGCTAAAAAGTGTCCGAACTTATAGGGCGTTAAAATAGTATACAGAGCGTCATTCACGCTTTAGTCTTCGTTTGTTCGACTGACAGCGAAGCAAGCAAAATTAGACAGTACTGCGATGACATTACAATTTAAATTAAACGTTTTAGGTTTTTCATATTCTTTTACATGTCACTACATACGCTTAAATAGGTTGACTTGGGACATTTTTTTCGTGGTTTTTGTATTAGACCCGTCGTCCATTTATTTGTAAGTCAATGTTGTCTGACGCACATTTCGTCATTTTTAGCTAAAATTCTTGAGTTGTTCGCGGTGCAAGTTGCCCTTGGGCACTGACGGCCCGCCCGCTCGTGTAGGCCCATTGGGAGCGCTTCAATTTGCCTCACTTAGCGTGTGCGGGCTAGGTTTCTATGCGTTATTATTCTAAGGCGTTTACATAATTGATCAAAGTTTGTTTTTTTAATTGGTTTTTAATTTAAGCTTTGACACCACACGGTCTTTTGGACCCCTCCAATTTTACAACAAACTTCACATTGTACTCTGGACCGTTCTTATCGCAAATGATATAAATAAATAAAAGGCAACACATACGTTGCTCTGATTCCAAAGTAAGTTACTAAAGCATTTGTGTTATAGAAATAGGAAACAACAACGGTACCAAAATCACCCAAACTCGACACAATATAGAATATTTAGTATTTATTCTACAATGACCTCAGAGATGACTACACGTGCAAGAAAGTATAAAAATATATATCTTTAACTGCATATTGATAATAAGTGCCTCGTGTAAGTTGCTTCGGATTTATACAATAATAAAAATGTGCCACACAACTCATTATTTGATCTCAAAGTAGAAATTCCTTGTGCTAATGGGCCATTAGTCAATGAGACCAGAGTTCTATTCTCGTTCCGCGTCCGATGTCCATCCAACACAATACTGTCAAATAAATAATTCGTTCAATTATCGTCAAATAAGTCAATACTCGACTTATCGTCAAATAAGTCAAGTATTGACTTATTTGACGATAATTGTTTCGGATGGAGGACTAAAGTACAGGTCGAGAACCAATTAATAATAATAAACCACACACTCAACATAGCCCCGCACTAGGGAAAACCCTGTGTCGCGGTTGCTATGGACACACACATAGACAACCACAAATTACACTCAAACTCACGAGAGAAATAAATGTAGGCCATACAAATATCTCTCCCGGCCCAGGAATCGAACCTGGGACCTCTGCGTGGCAGTCCGGCGTGGTAACCGTTCGATCATGGAGGCAGTTAAAGTTAAAAATTAAGAAGAGTACAATTCCTAAAGTGGTCCTACCGGGAATCGAACCCGGGAACCGTTAGCCTCATCGACCGTCCTTGGTCGA
Source organism: Hyposmocoma kahamanoa (assembly GCF_003589595.1). Classification (NCBI taxonomy): domain Eukaryota; kingdom Metazoa; phylum Arthropoda; class Insecta; order Lepidoptera; family Cosmopterigidae; genus Hyposmocoma; species Hyposmocoma kahamanoa. The sequence goes on along the minus strand of NW_020653852.1, from coordinate 19,360,439 downwards.
TCTCGGGGTCGACTCGAAACTTACGTACAAAACTAAAATAAAATAGATTTAATAAGTGTTTTTATGAGAACAAAAATTCATGCTACCAGCAGGACAGAGTACCCTACACAGATTACAAACGAAAAAAGAATAAGAAAAACCTCACTTACTATGTAAATGAGTAGAAAGTGTGTGAATATTAGGATTATGGCTTTTACTTTCAAGAAACATAATTAAAATAGCTATCTTGATGTTAATCTAATTTAATTATAATTACATATTACACGCTTACACTTTACGAGGAAGAATAATTTTATATTACGAAACAGTCAGGAACTTCTCACTAATGTGTACAGGCAATGATATTATACTTTGTACAGGTATATTTTAATCAACACTCTAAAGATATACATAAAATATCTAAAGATATCTCTAATTACGTTACGTACTAATTTACGTTCCGCAAGACCGTTCTGGGCTTTAATTCCTGTGTCCCAAGGCTCTGTAGACTATATAATAAGCACAGACAGGGAAGCGATATATTTTGGCAGTCGCTGAACAATTTTCGTTATAGTATTATATCTAACCTTAATTAATTTTATTTATTTTTTCTGTTTAACTAATAATGCCGAGACCCTTGTTCGCTTGTATTTACTATTATTTTTTTGTTTGTATTTTACTTTTCTCTTTTTTTTTAAACTGGATTAAATAGCTTTTTTTTTAAGTTCTAATTTATCTACATTCATGTTGTTTTTGTAAGCTGTGTTTACTTGTAATTGGTTGTGAAATTGGATAAGATCTTCTATACCTACACTTAATTTTAGTAAGTAACATTGTAATAACTGTAAGTGAACCAATAAATAAAAAAAATTACGGTATTGATTTGTGAAGATTTTAAATTCAAATTCAACATTCAAAATCAAGTTTATTTCAAAGAGCCTACCTTTTTATTAAAATAAAATTTAAAATTACACCTAAAATGTTCAAATTGAAAAAAACATTACTAGTTATTCGTAAGCACCGAGGACATGTCCTCAATGTTCGTAAGTCAGATTCCTCTAAAAGGAAGAAGTAAGAAACTCTGAGGGTTGGTCTTTGTAAATAGACATTAGTACACATTTATCATTATTTTTTTGTATGTATGTTACGCGATAACTCTGGCATTTGTTTACCGATTTTGATGATTCTTTTTTTGTTAGAAAGAAGGTACCTCAGTATTGATCCCATTTAAATTTGAAGAATATATTCCCTCTCTAACAGTGGCAAACTAAGGGATGAATCTGGCTTCGCGCAATTTCCGGGAAACCGATTTAAATAAAACTTGGCAAATAAATGTAATTCCACGAGTTTTTGAGGTCGGTTTTTTAGTAAGTACTCTGTACTGAAATTATTTACAATATTTTTTTTAATAAAAATAAATAAATAGTATTTGCAATATACACATGCTGACGAACTAAACGGGTCACTACTTTTGTCATCTAAGTATGTAGAACTTTTAGTACAAAGTTTTTGTTTCAGTTTTTTTATTTCCCGTCATTGACTTACAAATAAATGGACGACGGGTCTAATACAAAAACCACGAAAAAAGTCCCAAGTCAACCTATTTAAACGTAGTGACATGTAAAGGAATATGAAAAAGCTAAAATGTTGAATTTAAATTGTAATGTCATCGCAGTACTGTCTAATTTTGCTTGTTTCGCTGTCAGTCGAACAAACGAAGACTAAAGCGTGAATGACGCTCTGTATACGATTTTAACGCCTTATAAGTTCGGACACTTTTTAGCGCGGACCCGACGTCCATATAGTTGTAAGTCAATGTTCAGTTTTTTATTTCCCGTCCAGCATTTGTTATCTTGGTCTAGGTCGTATCAAACTATTATAATCGATGTAAATAAATACAATTTTAGGGAATTTATCGTTTCTCCGTTAACGAATAATAAAACGGCCTCGTGAACTTCATTAATTATAATTTTACAATGTTCCATAATTTTACAAAATGTTTCATATTTGAAATCGTTGACTTAAGTGACAATCCACTTAACAAAACACTGTCGAAAATATTGGCAAGTAAAAAAAAGTAAAAAATATTGACACTGCTTGGCGACTCTCGTCCAAAGAGACTGTCACAGTAAACCCTTAATAATAGGCGGCGTCTAAAGCCGCCACACATTTATCTTACACATTATTGTGCATTGATATTCTTATAATGATATGGCAGAATTCAAACAAATTAAATGACATTTCGTCTCTATTTCTGGTTATATACTCGATGGCTCTACGCCTTAGACAGTTTCTATCTTTACTAACAATCCTGTAGGCAAACATTATTTTTAGAACAAACGTTAAAAACGTGTAAGTACTTATTTCCCATGACTTTTTATCTCAGATTCTTGGGTCGTTGACACCATTCTGTTTTTAATTTCTTTTTTTTTTCCAAGAGACTGCGATTGCATGCATTCTGCCGCATCGCGGTGTGGTCTTTACACTACCATCTCATATTTAACGTTAGCAAAATTTGACTCACTATATTCATTCGTATGCTCTATGGTGTTCTTTATTTGAAATCGACAGCAAATATAATTTGGTGGAACTACATGTGTGACAAATTATGTTTCGCTTTTTTGTGTACAATTAAAAAAATATATGTCTGGAGAGAGGACTCCTAGAGTAAAAAGGAGCATGTTAATGGATTTTTAATGGATTTTATGTATATTTTTGATAATACACCCCCTACTGTGCTGTTAGTATTGGCAGATACTTAGAAAACGACTAATCTCTTGATTTAGTAATTATAAATTGGCTGCGATAATATATTTTTTTAATAATGTGAACGAAAAATAATTGGTATATCTAACTTTAAACAAAAAATGTTACATTTGGCTGTAGTCATTTTAAAAATAATACTTTCACGCACATTTTAAAAATAGAACATTTTAGAAAAGCTCGCAGAACTGGACAATTGTTATGATATCGTATTTCATTATGATATTTTTTTTCTATATCTGTGGATAATACCAAACCAAACATATGTATCTCGGCAAATCAATTAAAAGCTTTTGTGGATGTGTGACACCCTGATACTTAAGTGGACACGTCCCATGTGCCTGTAATTACAATTCTAATCTAATCGGAACGCAGTAATGCTGACATTACTGCTTGGCGGCAGAAATAGGTAAGGTGGCCGTACTTCCCTGGACGGACTCTTTCACAATGAGCTCTACTGCTACTACCTGTTTAAATTAAGCATAACTTTAAGCTCAATCCTTAAAGTTACCAAATGATTATAAAAAAGTTAAAAAATTCAACCAATTGTAAAAAATCTCTAGAATTATGTAAAACCCGCAACTTAATCACTTAGCGACTGTTTTCGGACCATAAACTTGCAAACATCTTATGACGCCATTTTGACATTTAAAAAAAACCAGAAAACGTGTTAATCTGAGCAAAAAATATTGGTGCAAATCTATAATAGACTGTTAATACCAATTCAAATAGGTAAGAGGAACTTGGTTTAAACTGTGATTGAAGTTAACACTGTTTGGGTTGCTAACAGGTTGACCGTGTGTTTGCAGTTAATGCAGCCAAGATCGACTGCGCGCAGTCATGCAACTGCAAACATGCAGTCAATCTGTTAGCAGCCTTACTGTCCCGCCACTCACAACAGACATAGTTTTTGTTTTATTCATCTCTACCATGAGAATTCAGTGACAGTTATCGCTAGCGACCGCGTGAAATATTTGTACACAAAATGTTGTTTCTTCTTGTAACCGCTAGGGGCGCTGTATAATTCAAAATACAAAATTGTGAGGTCATTTACGCGGTACCTAGCGAGAACTGTCAAAGTAGACTTATAGTAGAGGCCAGACCTTAAATACCGACTTATTGTTTTATTGGTTTAGGGAAAGAGGAATTCGAGGACAGGATAACGGTTTGGTGTTAGCTGGAGATTGATAAAATGCAGTCTATACATTATATTAACATTATATTATCATTCTTTAATGATAATTGTGCATAATAATCTAAGACAACAAATTCAATTATTAGTAAACTTACCTAATAAAAGAAGTGGTATATCAACAGCTACGGTCCACCACACACTGTGTTTGCTCTTGCTTAATGTGGATTTGTCGTCTTGCCCTTCCAAGTCTCGTCTCTGCAACAAGTTGTTAAGTTAATTAAAATGACCAATGGAGTGATATACATTAACGGTTTATACTAACAAGGCTAGCCATACGCGTTTCGACTAGTTAGTTAGTAATTACTAATCCTGTCATTCGAATGATAAATTAGTAACTTACTAATTTTCGTGTTCGAATGATCTGAATGATCATTCGCCACCCCGCTAAATGTGGCGGGGTCAGGGACATTTTGATATGGACATGGTGAATGATCTGCAGGGATGAAAAGGCCGCGTTGGCATAATCATAATATGATTAATTGACAATTCATATTATGAATTTTCAAACACAACAAAAAACGTAATTCATCTATGTGACAATGTTCTATGGAGACCTCCATGGAACATTGTCAAATAGATGAATTGCGTTATATGTATGAATTGTATATTAATCATATTTTGATTCTGCCAATACCGCCTTTTTAGCCCCTCGTGTAGTTTCGAGTAGTTCCCTCCGACATAATAATCATTCGGCTCGTGCACCCGACCAAATGGAAGGAGCATTCTGTACCAGTAATCATTCGTCTCTAGTCGAATAATTGTGATTGGTTTCGATTTAGGCGAATGATTTGCCCGTTCGAATGATTAGTATTAATAACATTCATAGTCGTGCATCGCTAAATGAGGGCTAGATTAAGGCAAGAAATTAGGTCCCTGTCTATCAATGCCTGTTTGAATACGTAAGTTCACATAGAAGTCAATGTAGCTGCCAGCCCTAGGGTTTCTTATTCCACAAAAATCTTTGATGTAGTAAAGCCACATGTGGTCATAAGTCGAACGTTCTTTTATCACGCGAAAGTCATGAAGAGAACAAAAATTATTTCACGTAAATAGCGTGATTGCATGCAGACTAACTTGACTATAATGCCCCAAATATATTGCTCCTCGGGCCTTTTTTCTCCTCATTAAAGACTCGTTCTGGGTCTGCAGTGTCTTGGAGTGATTTTGTTAATTTGGTACTCATAGTAAAGGGTTATATAGTTTGAGAGATGGTCATTGGTGTGGGTGGTTGTTTGGCATATCATCATTTTATTATTAATGAAAATATTGACATTTTTAGAATGGAACATGTGTACTTTTTTAATAAATATTACTTTTTAACCGACTTAAAAAAAGGAGGGGTTCTCTTTTCGACTGTATGTTTTTTTTTGTATATATGTTACCCAACAACTCCGGTATTTGTGAACCGATTTTCATGATTCTTTTTTGTTGGAAAGAGGGTACCTCCATAGTGGTCCCATTTCATTTTTAGGAAAATCATCCACCTCTAAGGCTGGCTGATCACGCATGAACATTCATTTTTATAAGTAACGCCTAAATTTTACTGGAGCAATTATTTTAATGGTTGGTTTTCCTATTCTCCAGTTCCAGGCATTGTTCTCTCTCAATATACTTTGAGTAGTGAGAACCGATTTTTATTATCTCTTGTGTCAAGTCCTGTATAGTGGCGAACTAGGGGATATTTCAATAAAACTTGGCAAATAGATGTAATTCCACGTACTTTTGAGGTCGGTTTTTTTAGTACTCTGTACTGAGATTATTTATATTAATTATTCTTTTGACGGATAAGGTATTAAAATACAATAAAAGTATACTAAAATCTAAAACTGCCTGCGTGGCCTATCGATTACCATGCTGGACTACCACGCAGAGATCCCGGGTGTATGTGTGTCCATGGCACCCGAGATACAAGGTTTCCCTAGTGCGGGACTATATGTGTGTGTGTTATTTACATTTATTTATATGAATAAAATTCGGTCCCCGCGGCAAAGTGCCTCGAGTGTTCCCACTTTGTATAGAATGGAACATAAAATTCATTATTAAATATTTATAATCCAAAAGTAATAGATCAAAATGATCCAATTTATGAGTAAAATAATAAATAGTAATGCTTAATTATAAATCTAAACTAGTCTCTTTGAAACAAAACTTCAACTAACTATAGACTGAAAACTATTAACTCGTTCTAATATAATGGAAACTAGTAATTTACATTTAAATTTTCAAACTGAATTAGGAAAAGTCCAAAGTTTTAACCCCTTCATTAGCTCTTATCGATCTGGGTTGGGCCTTTGTAAGGTTGACATGACCTTGATGTTTTTACCTTCTTATTAAAGAACGACCTTCAGGTAGAAGAAAACGTCGACGTGAAAGCAGCAAGGTTTTTTTTCAACACCTAGGAGGGTTACTAGGGTGACTTTTGGCTTTTTTGATACAAACGCGCTATTGCATCGCCACATTTGGTATTTAAAGGCGATTGCATCGATGCATTCGCGCGTTTGTATCGAAGCAGTCGCGCGTTTGCATCGCCTATAAATCACAAGTGTAGCGATGCTCGCATGTTGCATTGCTACACTTGCTAATGACAAAAAGAGGTGGAATATGTTCATCAAATTTAAATGGGACCAATAATGAGGTACCATCTTTAAACAAAAAAGAATCATCAAAATCGGTTCTCAAATGCCGGTGTAATCGCGTAACATACACATAAAAATAAATACAGTCGAATTGAGTACCTCCTTTTTTTGAAATCGGTCAAAAATAGTTTAAAGTTTATTGAATGCTTGATGTTTTACTAGAATAATTACAATAATTAACAGCCTCCATGGTTACCATCCTGGACTGCCACGCAAGACGTCCCGGGTTCGATACCCGTGCCGGGAGAAATATTTGTATGGCCTACATTTCGACTCATCCGTAGAACAAAGATCTACATGCAAGACTACTTGTTCTCAGGACATAGTACATTTCGTTCGTTCTTCTTCGCTGCGGATGTCAGATCGACCGTTCCTCGATTTTATATTGAAATAAGATATATAAATTCTCAAAACACCGTTACGTAGGCCTTAGTTTGAATAAGAAAATTATTCTCGTAAAATTCTTATTCTCTTTTCGCTATATAATCACATCGGACTCTGTTCTTCGGATGAGTCGATTTATTTATTTCGTGTTAGGGTGTAATTTGTGGTTGTCTATGCGTGTGTCCATGGCACCCGCGATACAGGATTTTCCTAGTGCGGGGCTATGAGTGTAGGGCGTTATTATTATTACAATTATAATTATTACGAATTTTCCTATGTGCTTCTTGCAAATCTTTGTTTTTGGTTTTTAACGACTTTTTTGCCAAGTGGTCGATCCTTGTTATTTATAGCATCGGTCCAAAATAGTCACATTTCCATTTTTTTTTAATTTAAATTTGTCGGTGATTTGATAGACAATAAACATATTATAGACAATAGAATAATCAAATCCAAACTCATATTTTAAATATGAAACTTGCTATGTCTGTAGAATGATCTCCCATATTAAATCGGACATTATAAGTCGCTCCATATTTTCAAAACCGGATTGCGGAAATGTCTTCTAACACGGTCCTAGTCTACAACGTGTATATATGTATTACTACGTATAAGTTTATTTAGATATATTTATGTACACATACCTATATTTATGTACGTATATCGTTATTTATTAAATAGTTGAAAAATTACTATGCGTTCTTTTTATTAGATTAATTTATTTTATATATTTTTTATTTACACAATTCATTTTTTTTTATTTGTAAAATTGGCACACCACGTCTCCCGCTCCGATTAGCTTTCCTCTACCTCAAAGGTTGTCTGGAAGAGATCGCTCTTAGCGATAAGACCGCCTTGGCCCATATTAGTTTTAAGTTGTGTATGTACTGTTCTTGTTCTTATGTATGACCGTCCTCACGTCTTCACGCCTAAACCGCTGAACTAATTTCAATGAATTTTGTTATAGATATAGATGGGACCTAGGAGAAGGACAAAGGCTACTTTTTGCACTCACTGCTGACTCATGGTTCCATGGTACCTACAAATTATATACCAATTTGAATTATGTTGTCATTTTTTAACTAGGATTCATACTGATACGGCAATTGTAATGGATTGAAACCACAAAATTTCCCTTATCTGCTAAGTCAACTTCAAAAAAGGATTTACGATATTATTATCAAGCGACATTTCCGTGAATGTTTATCATCTCCTTGTCAATGAAGAAGGAAAATGTCTACGTCGCAGTCAAATTGTATAAAATTCTGCACTACAAAACACCTAGCTACATTATAATAAAAAAAACCTCTTTTATTGTATTGACTTTCTACCGGAATTACGATACTTTTAAAGAACGGGCGGTTTGCTTTTAATTACACTGTAAACAGATTACAAGGCGATACAGGGTCATCTCTGTTTTTATTTTATTCTTTCCTCCTTTATTTTATCCTTTTTTTCACAAAATTCGTTTTTTGGTTTTTTTTCGTTGTATGTTTAAAGTTTCTTTTTTTTTTTTTTCATAAAATTCGGGGAGCTTAATATTAGTAAATAAAATAAGACTGTTTACTTTAAAAACCGAAAATGTCCAAAAAATTATGTTGGCGTAAAATTATGTTAGTGTTGGCATTTCTCTTCAGTGTAACGCAGCTAATGGCAAAATATTATTTACTTAAAAATGACAAATTGATGCGACTGAAGGCAAAATCGGCAACTCATTGATCTGCCGCAAAGGAAACCACGAACCGTTATTACAATGCGGCATACGTTTGCACGTGTCCAATCAATTAACTGTAAATGACGCGGAATGAAAACAAATCTGTTTTAATAAAACAGCTGGGCATTCTTATGATCAGAGTATTTTAAAATTCGAACACGACATCGGTACAAAAGTCGCTTCAACATCACAGTCATATAGCACAGTTAATACAATAGTGTATTAACTCAAGAAGTGTATTTTCTCAGTATCGACGAAAAACGAATTACTCGCTTCCCGTGAAAGATCTGTGTTCTATTTTGGCCAGAACTAGCTCACATAAAGTGTGTCTCATTTTGAGTTAAGTATATATATTTTAGTTGTTTCTTACAATATTCTAACGACGGTTTTATTGACGGGTATAGAATCAAATTTTACGTTCAACAATGGTATAATCTTGAATTTCACATATTTCGAGTTGTAACACTATTGTGATAACAGTGTGATATGCGTGACTAATAAAAAGGCATACTTATGTCATATGTCAAGAAACAAAAAAAAAATTGGTGTCATTGAACTTTTGTATTCTAACAGACAACAAAAATCGACAAACAAGCAGTCCATATTCTAGAAAGTGCTTACCACCCTTAAAAAGCATCTTTATACTATACTTAATGGAAGATTGCTAAAAAAATGTTAAAACTTCGACAATTCTTGATTTTCTCGGCCCTTTAAAATAATATGCCACCTCTAAGGGTGGCAAATTAGTAGATGAGTCCTTCATTTCACCCAAATTTCAAATATCTAATTCCACAAACTAGTAAGGTCCATTTTTCTATAATAAAAATATTATAATTATTCGAAACTAAATCGCGTACAATTTTTTTAAATTGGAATAAATGGGCCATTTTGGGCCCAGGCTACTCCCGTTCTCCGCCAACATCCGTCCACAACAATTACTATGAAATAAGTCATACTCTACTATTGACATTTGTAATCGGAACAATAGTTTATTCAACTCACAAATTAGAAAGATATAGTAGGAATGAAGTTCATCTTCTCGCTCAGAAACCCATCTGATTTCGAGACTACACGATCGGGTCGATTCCGTTTTGAATCAAAATCAGGACGCAGGTCAGGAATTGAACTTTTCTTAATTGGTGCTGGTCCTGTACTCTCGTCCTCCATCCGAAGCAATTATCGTCAAATAAGTCAATACTTGACCAAGTTAAAAGAGGCATGATGCGAATGAAGCCTCATACTTGACATTGTCCTTTGATTGGTCGAGTATTACATATTTAACAATAATTGTTTAGGACGTAGGTATGTCGGATGGAGTACGAGAGTAGACCTCCTATACAGGTCTCAAGATCACCGCTGTTTTAGATAATATAGATTCGAAAATTAGCTTATTTTCCTATGTGTAACAATCGCAACAACCATAAAAACTCAAAATAACTAACACATTAAAAGCTTAAGAGACGATTGCGGCTACTTGAAATAAATTAAATTGCACGCCTTAATTAATTTTTTCGGATATTACTGTCCCAGTTGGAGGGCAAAGGCCACCCTTCCCTTTTTCTACTCTTCGCGATTTAACGCCGCTACAGACCAAGATACGGGTCCAATTCGTCACCCCATCTCGTTCTGGGTCTTGCAGGGCTTCGTCTTGCGTTTGGTGGGATCCACTCCGTGGTGTTTGTTGCGTGGTGGTGCGTTTGTCATGTGACAGACGTGTCCAGCCCAATTCCATTTTAAGCTAGCGGCTTTATGACCAACGTCAACGATTTGTATTTTGGAGCGCAGTATACTGTTTCGCACTAGGTCTGACAGCTTTACTTCCAAGTTACTGCGCTCCACGACTCGCTGACACACCCCTAATGCGAATTTCTGACGATTCGTCAAAGACCAAGTTTGAGCACCGTAAGTAGGGATGCCTTAATTAGGGCACCAAAAATTTTTACAGCTCTTCGAATAACTATGCTTGTTCTATCTAGAACAGAAAACCAATGTCCCAAATAATAAATATTCGAAAAAAAAATACAGTAAAAAACAAAGCTCATAAAATTTCGAATCGATTTCCCGGAAGAATCGTTTCATATGGTTACCAATATGTTTAATTCATATCCCTATTTACGTTACTACGGCAAGTGTCAAAAGATACCTTTTATTTTGTGACGACTATATACATACTTTGCACTCCGTCAGCAATTTCATTCAAATAATATAATAAAATATTTATACCGACACAGCTCCATAGCCCTCGTTCATATTTTAAAAAACAAAGAAATCACTACACTGAATAAATAAACAACTATTCTGTGATCCCCAATCTGTCTGTTCTTTTCGAATGTTTTTAAAAACTGAGTCACGTTAAAATCGATCATTCAAATAAATACAAAAGAAAATGTGGTGACTGTAGTACAATGTCGCACATGACAATAATGTATGACGAATAATGTTTAAATGGCACTGATATTCTATGATAATGTTTATCACTGATTTTCAAGTCGTCGCTTTATTGTATGCCTAGAATCACACGATAAAATACAATACATGAATTTAATATCATATTCAAAATATGTATACGCCAACCTTGCTCAGTTATACAGCTTTATGCCTTTTGCGATTGAAACGCTGGGTCACTGGGGCCACAGGCGAAACTTCAAGCGAACGAGCTGTCGGTTTGCCAAAGAATAAGTTTAGCTATTCAAAGGGGAAATGTTGCCTGCCGTCTGGATACGATCCCTCAGGGTACGGACCCCGAAGAAATTTTCTATTTATAAACGGTTACAATGTAGCCATGAAGTGAATGAAGTTTGCAATGTAGGTGGACACGCTTGAATTAAAGCTTTAGGACCCTGTTGGGTACAGCAAAAATCACAGCGAGGGCAACATTTCCATTACCTATTGAATCATAACTTGATTAAATATAAAACTATTGTACTATGTACCTACTTATTATAGTTTAGCCATTTAGCTATTAGTTTGTGTGATCGAGTATATAACCAGAAATAGAGACGAAATAAGGGCCATAGATTCCTGATAACTTATCAGTGGTACATCACTTATAAATATCAACTCTCGTTTGCACTGAAATAAAGATAGGCCAACAACTGACCTGTGTGTACCTACGTCTCCGTATAATCCAAAAATATTCTGTATTTATTGTAATAAAGATAATATCTGTAACAATGGCGTGCTGTTCCATTCGGTGGTGTGGGGAAAAACAGCAAAACATCAAATTACAAAACAAACGGAATCAAATTTCATCGGTAATTAAATACGTAATTTTGCTTTTTTCGTCCATTGCAGCAAAGCTCAAGTTAACTGGTCGATTTAAAGTGAAACAATTGACGACACCCGTCAATTGTTTCGAACTCGGGCTAGCCAATCGGAGCACAGTTGTCACAGTAATGATATTATTATGGCAGAATAGTTTCAAACAAATTAAATGACATTTCGTCTCTATTTCTGGTTATATACTCTATGGTTTGTGTTCATTAAACTACTTTGCTTTGTAAAATATTTCAGACGTTCAGATTAGTAATGTGATGATTGGAACTTTCGTAATAAACCGACCTATATATATAGAATTACATCTATTTGTCAAGTATTGTTTAAAGAACATAGTTTGTAGAATTACATCTATTTGTCAAGTATTGTTTAAATCGGTTAACGGAAAGTGATTGAAATCCAATAAACAGCATTTATCCCCTAATTGACCACTCTTAGGGGTCCCATACGCGTTCAGGACGAGACGCGCAGGAGGACGGCACGGGGCGTAACGTAACGTCTCGAGGAACTTCAGCGGTGGCGCCGCGCCGGCGGCGCGGCGGTGCATCTCGCCTTATCGACAGTAACCGGCAAACGATTGACCTTTCTACATTTCAACGCTAGAAAGGTAACAGGTCTAATGTGCTTTTGGCAAATATTACAGGAGAGCGATTTAAAATATTTTTTTTTTTAAATCATTACTCTAATTTTATTTGTTACTTACCTAATTTTTTTTTATAATATCATGTGACGGGTCGAACAAATCGTGCGCCTGATGATAAGCTACACGCCTGTCCATAACAGTTGCAGTGCCACCAGAGCTTTAAATCGCAAAGATCTGAGGGTCACTGCCATTGCGCCCGTCACCCTGAGACATAAGTTGGCAAGTGTCATGAGCCTGAAATCTCACCAGCATCCTTACTCTTCAAGACCGGAAGACAGTAATGCTGACGTTACTGCTTGGCGGCAGAAATAGGTAAGGTGGCAGTACTTCCCTACAGCTTTTTCATATAACAAATAAAATTAGAGTTGTGATGTTTTCTCTAAATTTATAAAATCTAAAACTAAATTGCTAAAAACGGACTCTTTTTAGTAGTTTAGTTTTTTATTTAAAATCATAATTTAGAGAAAAAAATCATAATTCTAATTTTATTAAACTAACTATGTACAAGCTATGTTTTTAAGTGTGAATATTCAGAATCTTCAGAACTTTATTCTAAACAAAGCACTACTAGAAATATACTATAAATTATTAATATATACTAGAAAATTTAATGTCACGAGAAATACCGTTGCATAAATAAAAGATAACAATATCTAATCTCAAGATAGTTAAAACGCGTTAAATAACTACTTAAATGATAATTATAAACTGCACGTGTTCTGTGTTTCATTAATTATTGCACTTTGTTATCTTTCGGCTCAGTTTGATTTTCTTACCCGATTACGGTAAAGGTTGGTTTTTAACACTCTACCTACCTATATATACACGGGCGGTAAATTGAAATCTTTTTTCGGATTTTATTTCTATTTCTTAATTTAGAAATCTTTAAATATGCGACTGACGTTACTTATGTGAGGTTGATATCTTAGAATAATAACGCATAGAAACTTAGTCCGCACAGGCTAAGTGAGGCAAATTGAAGCGCTCCCAAAGGGCCTACACGAGCGGGAGGGCCTTCAGTGCTCAAGGTCAACTTGCACCGCGAACAGCTCAAGAATTTTAGCTAAAATAGACTAAGAATAGAGAAATGTGCGGTAAATGAGTGTAAAAATACGTCAGACAAACAAAGTAGATACTAACATCACATTCCACAAGAAAGTAACGCGTTTCAACTTGTATTTTTATATAAATATTCACTAAAACCGAAAATTAACCTACTACTAAAACTTGCCTACATGAATTTGATTTTTGCCTCACTTGTGACAGTTCCTTTGATATGAAACTATCATTCTATGCGTTATTATTCTAAGGTTGATATATTTTTTATAGATAAACAAACCATTTATCTATCTATCTATCTTTTATTTACCTGTGTAGAAACAGTCATAGAAGTCATTTTCTTTAGTCCTTCGACACTTGTTCTAAAAAGTGTCTTCTGTTGCACCATTTTATCAGTTATCACTTCCAGTTTAAACGATACTTCAACCCTGCTTGCAGGAGACCCGTTCACGAGAAAACAACTATCAACAACACTGCTTATTTTTGCAAAACTTAACTTTGTATAGGAACAATGTAATGTTTTGTTCTTAATTAAGAAATCGCAACTAACCTCGTGCACTATCATCCAATAGCTTTTATATTAATGACGACCACACACGAGGAAACTTTTAACCAATAATGACTAGAGAAATATATGTCTTATGTCAACGTCATTACAGGGTTATGACGTTTTTTTGTAAAAAGGGAATATGTTAAAAGTAACCGCAAAATGTAAAGAACATAAGAGCTACGTATTTGATGATTCACCTTTTTAAATTATGTGTAACACAGAGAAACGTACCATTACGTCTATCTTCCACCGGGGTAGGTTGAGATTATTGACCTCAAGCCGTAGCTTCTACCTCGCTTTTAACTGCCTCTGTGGCCGAACGGTTACCGTGCCGGACTACCACGCAGAGGTCTTAGTTTCGATTCCCGGGCCGGGAGACATATTTCTATGGCCTACATTTATTTCTCTCGTGAGTTGTAATTTGTGGTAGTCTATGTGTGTGTCCATGGCACCCGCGACACAGGGTTTCCCTAGTGCGGGGCTTTGTTGAGTGTGTGCGTTATTATTATTATATTATTATTATAGTTAACGTTATTACGTTGTATATTATTGTACGTACTGTCGGAGTTTTTACGCAGGGATACAGCATGAAGTCCTTCAAAAGGGGTTTGAAAAGGGTTCTAAAGTGTTAGAACGCGCTCGTAGCACCCCTGGTGTTGCGGGCGTTCTTAGGCGACGGCGACGGCTTTCCATCAGGCGGGCCGTATGCTTATTTGGTGCCTACTTAATATAAAAAAAAGTGGAAGTAGGTTTATCGCCATAGAGTGAGGTCAGACGAGCGTAATTTTTTGAGTTGTGAGTCGCGTTTTTTGAGTCCCAGTTGGGGCGTTAGACGAACGAAGCGTTTGTACGGGGTGTTTGTGTCATATAGTGTAATAGATCTATTACAGTGTGCACTTATGAATTTTATTCTTGGTGTCGTAGAAAGAAGCTGAGTACACCCACTTAATATGGAAACATTAAAATGAAGGCAATTTCATAAAGTGAACATGCAGATCAACTTGTAAAATACTGCCACTTGCAAATAAATGTTTCCCCCAGCTATCTCTCCACCCGCACAAGCATGTCATACAGTGCCGTCGTAAGTTTGCGCGTGTATCGGCAGACAACTCATTTTGCGTCGTCGTGTGGCACTAATCGAACTTTTTTAAGAAACCGAATGCAGTTTAGCGCGCCCAAAAACCCCCACTCACAACTCATAAGACTATTGTCATCTGACCTCACCCCTATGCATAACTCTTGAAGGTGTTATAGTTAATTGATCAATTGAAAGTTCTTTTATGGTGTGGTATAAGAAGAAAAGCAAAGAAAAATAATGAAAAAAAGGGAGATATGTGAAGGTCAAACCGTGCCACAGCTATAGGACACGAAGTGAAATATTTTAAATATTGGTGATAGGATATTTTACTACAAGGAGACTATATTTTATTTTTAAAAGTAAGAAACTGTAAGCAAGTAAGTACTGCATTCAAAGAGTTTTAAAAAGTTGCTTGCCTCATTTGGGAATAAATAATCGAAAGGGTCAATAAATTAGAAGGATTAATTCCTTTTAACACGTTATGCGCCATAATGGGTCAAAATGACCGGCACGACACGTGACGTACCTAGATTTGCGATACTCGTTCACGCCGCAAGTAGCAAACGCTACGTATTTAGCCATATAACATGTCCGGCGCGGCCCTAACGAACTTCTTTTGCTAGACTTAGAAAAAAATATATGAAATAAAAAAAATTGAGTTGACATTAATTCCAAAATTGAATATCAAAATGGTTAATGTCGAATATCAATCTAAAATCAAAGAAGTATGACAGCTTTAGGTAAACATCCACCGAAGATTACACGTAGTCTTAAACGTAGGTACTCTGTCTAATTGTGATTCTGTCTGATTGTGTGTGTATCTAATTCATATTAAATTCAGAATAGAGCCAAATAATGAACCTCGAAAAAACTTACGTACATATACATATACAAATGAGACCAAAAACGGTTATTTTAAGCGAATGTCACTTTTTGAACATTTTTGAAAATTCTACCCGGCGATGATCGTGTTAAGTAACATAGTATCTTAAATTTAAAGAACCATGACATGTTACATTTTAGTTTTAAATATCATTATGACTTGCTAACCCGAAAATACGTGATTTCGTTCACATAACTAAGATTCCTTTAGACCTACCTAACATAAAAAGGTATGACTAAGGACCGCTGTACTAAACTACGAGCTAAAGTATATACAATTGTGTAACGAGGTCAAAATAAACCGCAGAATTACAATGTAGAGTTGTGACTTGGAACTAGAAAGCTAGGTACTGGAAAGATAATATTTTTCCACAGAAACCTACGTCCGCTCATACTGAAAAAAAACAATGTGATTGAAATAAACGAAATGCTTTTTAAGGTGATCATTTAACTGGTTTCCTTGTAACATATTCTGAGCATGT
>NW_020653852.1:19308580-19333801 GCF_003589595.1 Hyposmocoma kahamanoa | reverse complement strand
CAGGTCCTTGCAAAAGAAGTCCGTTATCTACCCAGGATGCTGCGAGAGGCCATTGAAATTAAAAAACATCCTAATTTCAACAGGGAAGATGGTTTCTCCGTACCACCAGTTTGGGATCCAGTATTTCCTCTAATGAAAAATCCCAAACAGACATAAGACTGCAGTACTAATTAATATGTTTTAGTTTTTAGTTTATTCTAATTTCTATTAATAATTAATAATAAATTAAACTTAATAAAAATTCATTCAATAAAATAATTTGTAAAACTTAATGTAGCGTAAATTGGAATGTTTTCTTTGTAAAATTAAAAATAAGGTATTTAATTAATAACTATTGTAACTATAGTGAAAAAATAGGGTGGTTTGCATTAATATTAGACATAACTGGTTGAAGACTGTACCACCTCAGTCAACCGTGACCATGGGACCTGTAAAGGGCCCGAAACGTCGGTTTGTTTGAAAAAACAAATATACGCGATTTAAATCCGGAAAAATAGTTTCATTTCCTATAAAAAAAACTATTTTCAACTTAGGTAATATTAGATTCTTTTTATAGAACATAAAAAAATATATCAATTGCATGTATGAAAAGCTTTGAAGTTCTCATTTCCAAAAGTATCCTAATATCAGATATCCAATATTAGGTTCGCGATCCGATATTAAGATTTTGCAAAGCCAAAAAACTCATTACAACTACAACTTAGTAAACATTATCGGTTCGAAAATATTTATGCATTTATTTGTATCCATAGATAATGAAGATGTATTAATAGATTATAAATCCTAGTATTTGCAATGATAATTTGTACCTACCTCGACTTATATTATTTTGTATTGGAAAAAAAGTAACGTGGTCTCACTGTTCTGCCATTTTCTAAACCATTCAGATGATTTTTTCGAAATGTGGGTTTATCGGAGAATTTTGAAAGTATCGTGGACGGATAGAGTCACCAATGACAACGTATTGTGGAGGACGCACAAAGTTTTGGAGCTCCTAAAAACAGTAAAAAAGAGGAAGCTGAAGTACTTTGGGCACATCATGCGGAGTAATAAACACTCTACCACAGAATTATTCCGAGCCGCAACTTCACGGACTCAAATTGCCACAATGATAGCCTACCTCCGATAGGAGATGGCACACCAAACATAATATAAAAATAGAGGGTACTATAGGAAACAAAAGAGATAGTCCACTATCCGAAATTAGACAACTATCCGACGTACGATGCGTTTCCCCTACTGTTAATTATAAAGTGACAGAGATGACGCTATAATAATGTAGTCACGTTGTGGCGAGAATCCTGGTTACAGACCAACGAGCTGAAATAAATTTTCTTTGTGTTTGTTCCTCAGAGGTCGAAAATGTATAAGTAATACAGAAGAACAAGCTCTTGACCATGTGAATAGGAATCATGTTTGATTCTCTGCACTTATCAACACGCTCTCGTATTTTGAGAATGGCAGCCGTTACACCGATAGAAATGTAATATTTCTGTATACATTCAATCAATACTCAGTCTCGTTCGTCTCTTATTCATAGCCTGGGATTACGTTCATTTTTCTATAATAATGTGCGGTGGCTAGAACTTGTTGCTAACTGACACTACATAATTATAAGTACATTCAATAGTGTACGGGTGTCGATGCGACCTCCATGTAGGACGTCATCCCGTCATCCCAACTTTTTATCGCCCGCTTTTTACTTTTAAAATTTTGAATCGTTCTCGAATTCCTTTACCTTCATCATTCTCGTTCGTTCCATCATCACTTTCATAAAAATCCCCGAAGCGAGAGGACGTGCTTATTAATCATCATGTAAAACTCCAACTCCATTTAGGCTGCCCTTACACCAGAGATGTGCGTGGCCAGGCGGTGTGCGAGGAAAAAATCCACCAATAGGATTACTTCATTTTCCTAGCCTCGCTTAGCGCAATTCCGGTGGGAAAGGGTTAGCGGAGCTAAGTATTTCTACATAGATAAGTATTTATACATACATAATCTCAGTACAAAGTACTAAAAAAATCGACGTCAAAAGTAAGTGGAATTACGTCTATTTGCTAAGTTTTATTGAAATATCACCTAGTTCGCCACTATACAGGACTTGACACTGGAGATAATAAAAATTGGTTATCACTACTCAAAGTATATTGAGAGAAAAACGCCTTGAATTGGAGAAATAGCAAAATCAGCTAAATAATTGCTAAAAGTAATTGCTTCTAAATTAAAGTTAGGCGCTATTTATAAAAATGAAACCACTATGGAAATACCCCCTTTCCAACAAAAAAAGAATCAGGAAAATCGGTTCACAAATATCGGAGTTATCGCGTAACATACATACAAAAAAAAAGCAAAAAAAAGAACATACAGTCGAATTGAGAACCTCCTCCTTTTTTGAAGTCGGTTAAAAATGGCGAGAAATGTGTGCGAGAGATGTGTGCGAGGGGTACAGGCGAGGAATTTGTGCCGAACGGTATAGAAAACTAGAGCTATTGAAAGTATGACACTAACTGACACTGATTTCACTACTGACTGCGCTCGTACCTTTCACAGTGCTGCCATCTACTGACTAAAGGGCGGCTAAATGACAAATGGTCAAATGTCCGTTTTAAATAGTAAAAAATAGAGCACAAAATTCTTATCGAGTTCTTAGGTTTTCGCGATTGTTACACATAGGAAATAAAACTATTTTTCCGGATTTAAATCGCGTATATTTGTTTTTTCAAACAAACCGACGTTTCGGGCCCTTTACAGGTCCAATGGTCACGGTTGATTGAGACTGTACCACAGTCTTCAACCAGTTATGTCTAATATTGATGCAAACCACCCTATTTTTTTTACTATAGTTACAATAGTTATTAATTAAATACCTTATTTTTAATTTTACAAAGAAAACATTCCAATTTACGCTACATTAAGTTTTACAAATTATTATATGAATGAATTTTTATTAAGTTCAATTTATTCTTATTATAATTAATAATAGAAATTAGAATAAACTAAAACATATTAATTAGTACCGCAGTCTTATGTCTGTTTGTGATTTTTCATTAGTGGAAATATTAGAACCTGTAAAGGGCCCGAAACGTCGGTTTGCTTGAAAAAACAAATATACGCGATTTAAATCCGGAAAAATAGTTTCATTTCACAAAATTCTTTTTTTAAAACAGATAATATTTTCGACTTATTGGAACTTACCCTAACGACGCATAGCTGAAATACCATTAAAAATTTCAATATTCTAAAAATCGTATTCTAGAACTCTATTCAATGCTCAAGTCAGGATTGCAATTGAACCACAAGCACTGGAAATACGACCCTAATGGCATGGACTTGAGTATGATTTCGAGTGCTTTAAACCATACTCAAATCCTGACTTGAGCATTGAGTACAGTTCTGGAATACGACCACAAACTGAGTTATGTTTTTTCGCGGCTACAAGTGGATCTACCCGCTCGTAGCCACTTCGGCACTGCGAAAGGGAAGACGCGAATACGCCTACTTTACTACCTTGAATTAGCCCTTAGGCTAGGCTACAAGTTCTTGGAGGGTACTTATCTCACGTGACATAGAGTTGAATTTATTTTCGTTCTCGGCTAAGGTCCATTGAAAACCAGTGTCATAGCCTATTCTCGGCTGTGGCTTTAGCTGTCCTTTTAGAGATCCTTTTGCATACACCACAGCCGTACACATGTCAGTATAGCATTAAGTTATGTAGTAACAAAAGTTGTTTATTGCTTTTTGTGCTATTTTTTTTACTTATATTACTTTTTGTGTTTTTTTTTATAATGTGGCATTGCAATAAGTAAACGGTTTCTATTTCTAATTAAATCTTAATTACTTAGAATATTTTTGTATTTATTAAATCTCTATTAAAAAGTTTCTGTTTCATTCATATATTTCACACGATCGTTAGCATGGACACTGTGATATTGTGGTATAGGTACAGGTATGAGAATTCATGGTCTGTGCTGAGTAATTGTAAGAGAATGCGGAACCACACACTGCTAGCTTGAGGACAAATAATAAGCCAATCAACGCTATCACAATTACCATAAAGTTTATTTTATTTCAACAAGTTACTCGCACTGTATTGAAGAAACCATTTTAGTTTTCCACCTACAACAGCCTTTATCGCATAGTAACAAAGTTTATTATTCATTATTATGATTACTCATAATGATTGGTTATCAAAACAGCTGTTCTTCTAAGCGATAAATACAGGCTTAACGTCTAGATTATTGCACACCTGTGCGTTAAATTTATTTAAAAAAATATTATTATTAATTACAATAACTAGATTTATGATACTAAGTGACGGAACGAATGAGTCGTGCACCTGTTGGTAAGTAACACGCCTGTCCATAACAGTTGCAGTGGCACTCAAAGCTTTAATTCAAAAAGTAGACGCATAGCCACTGTACCCGTCACCCAAGATACAAGTTGATAAGTCCCATGTGCCGTAATGTCACCAGCACCTTATGCTCCGATCACTACTTGGCGGCAGAAATAGATAAGACGACAGTACTTCTATGGACGAACTCTTTCACAAGGACCTTGTTCTGGACTTTCTATTCGACCGAAGTTGGAACTAAATAAAAAGTGCCTCCGCAGAATCTCGTATGAAGTCACAGTCAAAGAATCATTTGTTCCATAGGTAAAATAAATTTACACTTGAAAACGTCACATTTAATCTACCGCTCGTTCACTACAGTTGCTTCCCTGAGAAGAACAAGCAAGAAACTCTAGGGATTGCTCTTTTCAAATGAACATACATGCTATGGAGTACCTACACTTTGAATCAAATTTGTGTGAATTCTGGAGCCACGTCGTCTTTCCATACATCTTAATCTAACTAGTAGTAGTTTTTTAAGTTAGGAAATGATAAACTTAATATATGCTCCGGAATCTTATTGTAAAAACGTATACAGTTCCCCATAAAAGAGTTGTTTACCTTGGTTAAACGAAATCGTGATATCATGCGTTAGGACTTAGCTCTAAGGTTAATGTTATGGATATCTTCTTTCTTATTGAAATTACGTATAGTTTTAAGGGCATATAAAATATTTGAGTATAAACATATATACACTATGTGTGTATATATATATAAAAGAAGTGTTTTATGTATATTACATACTATTAATACCTCAGCGATCGAGTGGCTTGCACAGCGGTTTTCATAGTGTCGCCATCTCTGAGGTCTCGGGTTCGATCCCCGGCCGGGTCAGTGTAGAAAATTAACTTTTCCATATTGTATCGGGTCTGGGTGTTGTCTGGACGTTGTTTCCGTTGTTAGCAGGAATGTACATTTTAGATGTATGCCTCTTTGTAAGTAATCACAGTTACTTTTTTTACCATAATATCTAATGTGAACAAGAACTGTCTTGTACTTCCTCTAATAAAAAGCACGATCTTTGACCACAGCACTTATGTAACGGCAATTAGAACTTATAACAGAATCCCGATTCATATTCAATACTTAAATGGTAATCAATTCAAGACTCGTTTATAGAAATGGATAATTGACAATGATTTCTAGAATCTAAGTGAATTTTATAACGTGACACATTGACTTACAATTATATGGACGTCGGGTCCGCGCTAAAAAGTGTCCGAACTTATAGGGCGTTAAAATCGTATACAGAGCGTCATCCACGCTTTAGTCTTCGTTTGTTCCACTGACAGCGAAGCAAGCAAAATTAGACAGTACTGCGATGACATTACAATTTAAATTCAACGTTTTAGCTTTTTCATATTCCTTTACATGTCACTACGTTTAAATAGGTTGACTTGGGACATTTTTTTCGTGGTTTTTGTATTAGACCCGTCGTCCATTTATTTGTAAGTCAATGACGTGACATCAAATATTTGATAAATGTACATCATGTTTAATTTAATTTTAATTCATTTTATGGACGTTTAAATTTATACTTATATAAGTATACCTTAATTGATTTTTAATGACAGTATTTTTAAGACATTGTACGCCAGACTTGGATAAGAACTGTGAAACGAATGTATGCATACATATGTAACATCTTAATCTACCAGTTCATACAATAAATGTTTCTTATTTCTGATCTCCGATTTCCATAATACAAGCGCTTTAGCTACTTACTTAGTGATCATAGCAACGTATCTGATTTTGTCTAATATAACAATATAACACACAGTCACGTGTCGTACAATGCACGTGCAGGATAATTACTCGATTATAAAGGTGATTAATATACGCGATAACGAGATTCCATGAGCTGATAGAAATTTTCAATATTTTCACAAAGAAATGTGTAACATTAAAGTTTATTCACACAATTACAGACACATACACGCATACTTGCATTCACACTGTAATTAGTGAAATTTGCATTAGTTGTAACACCAGTTGTAATAGATATTAAGGTAGTCTGTTTCATCATCTTAAAATAATATAAGAGCAAGATTACTAGTAACATTATAGAAGAGCGATGTTTCCTAACAAATCCTAAATGGAAACACCCTCCCCTGTACTATGCCCTTTAAAATTAACGAGTGAAACATTTTTATATTTTTATCTTATTTTATTTTTATTTTCACTCTTAGTGATATAAGGTCACATCTGAAAAACGACAACTTTTCAGGAAAGAGGTTTAAAGAATCTGTGAATGTACTTATTCGATAACTTTCTTATGCTTTAGAGTCGATACTACCTTAGCTCCCGTACTAATACGGTTCATTTTGCTTGGATTGAGCGGCTGGGACACCGGTTTTATTTCAGAAGTAATTTTATTACAAAAGAAAATAAAGCCGTTGGAAAAATGTATATCTTATACTCATAGTATACGTGTTCTATTTCGTTGATATAAACAAATCGTTGGTATATGTAAAATATATGTCTAGGGAAGTACTGCCACCTTACCTACTTCAGCCGTCAAGCAGTAACGTGAACATTACTGCGTTCCTGTTTCGAAGGGCAAGGGTGCTGGTGAAATTACAGGCACATGGGACTTGTCAACTTATGTATCAGGGTATTAGGCGCAGTGGCAGTGCCCGTCAGTTCTTTGTAATTTAGAGTCACTCAGTGTTATAAAAAAAAATACAGCGGCTTTCTTGTAAAATTTCGAGGAAAGTTCGAGCTTTTTTCTACCGTAAAATTTTTAGAACGTTGATTCAACACTTAGATTGTTATATGGAATCAGTCAAAGCCATTTGAAGTTGTATTGACTCTTAAATAGGAGGTTATGAAGTTTCACACCACCATAATTTGGTTCACTTCGTATTATTTTTATGACTTCCATGTGCTAAAATCACTATGGAAGTAATAATAATGACGCACACACTCATAGTCCCGCACTAGGGAAACTCTGTATCGTGGGTGCCATGGACATACACATAGACAATCACAAATTTCACCCAAACTCACGAGAGAAATAAATGTAGGCCATACAAATATTGCGTGGCAGTTCGACGTGCTAACCGTTGGGCCACGGAGACAGTTAAAACCACTTGTAGCTTTTGTATACCAAGGCCAAGGGTACGAAATTTAGATGCTAGAATGGTTTAGAGGTAAGTTTTTCTTTCTGCTTCTCAAAATTCCTCTCTAACTAGTGAAAGTTGTAAGTCACAATATTAGTACGATTCATAATTAGATTCCAAAATGTAAACAAATGGAATAATTGAACAAAAAACACATTTTAAATGTTAGTTTTTTACGACGATAATAAACGTTTAGAAATTCTTTTCAAGATTTCATTAATCCGATAAAACTTTGAACAAGTTTCATTTTGCAATATTATTATTGCATGCAATATGCATAAGTATTAAACGTATCAAAATATATTATATTTTGACTTCGTTTCGTTTAATACAATAATTATAATAAAAGACTATGGTTAAGATAGTCAATAATTGTATGACACTATTAACACAATTTGGGATGACAAATATTTTTTTTATCAAAAATAATTGCGCATTTGACCTCCATCTCACCTAATGGAAAGTGATGGTGTGGTCGACGATGTAGCATGCACACGTAAATATTGCCTATTCACTCCCGCCTTGAAAAGGTCCAAGTTATAGCGTTCGGGAAATACGTCCGCAGACCGGGAATTCCACTCTCCAGCCGCTCGCCGTATAAATGTGGAAGCGAAACACTTCGTGCGAATCCTGGGAACATCCACAACATAGGGGTGGAACCTCGGCCCACGTCTAGTCCCCCGATGATGGAAAGGGGAAGGCGGAATCAAATTATGCAATTCCATCGCATCTCCGTGATATATCCTCTAGAATACCGACAAGCAGGCAACTTTACGGCGGTGTTCAAAAGGCTCTGCAGCTTCGCCTCAACTAATTCCGAGTCACCTATAAGCCTTTTGGCACGCTTGTCGATGGAATCCAAAGCGGCCAGTTGGTATTTCGCAAAGCCGTCCCATAAATGACAGTAGTCCTCCATACAGGACTTTTTATTTTTTCCTCTAAGATACAGGATCGTGCCGCCATTTTCTTGTGTCATCGTCATTCGTGCTTCGTTCCTCGAACTCGAATGTTTTCTTCTCCGTGGTGGATTTTTTAAGTTATTGTGTTTATGGTAAAGTTTATGTTTAATGGTTTTTGTTTGTTATAATAATATAACGCTGTTTACAGCGTATTGTCAATTTTTTTTAATACTTGTAACCTATGTGTCAAATACTCTCACGGATCTTACAACGCTCTACGTATCCGCTCACGCGATACATGCAGCCGTAGACGCATACCACACCTAGAGGTGCCGGTGATGATTTTATACCGATTTATCGGATATCGAAGTTATAACAGGTAAAAGAACTAATATTAATTGCTATTTCGGTAACTACTCTAGCAAACCGTAAAGTTTTTAATGCCTGGGTCTGTCATTTAAAAAAAATAAACAACTTCAAAAATACGTCACGACAATCGTGTGTGTTATTGTTTGGGCTGGTGATTTCGGTGTTTATTTATTGAAAACATATCGTAAGTAGCGTTTTTTAAGTTTACCCTGAATATAAATGTTTATAAACTATACTTTAAGGAGTAATTTCATGGTAAACGTTAGAACCACTCAAACGGAATATTATCATATTTATCCAAGTACACCAAAAATTTCATTAGTGCTTTTTCAGTGCAGGATTTGCGGTGTATTACTGCATTTTATTTGAGATGTTTTTGTTGGTAGTACGGAGGGTATTTATGCAATGCAGAATAATAATTTTTATTTATAAAAACTTGTATTTAAACTGAATGCTTTTCTAATTTGCGAAACCAAATAGCCGCCATTTTGCGGTGGAGGAACGCATCGCGTGAGCGGGTATACAATATAATAATGCTTTTAGGATCTTGTTGGGCTTGCCGCATTTATGTAGCACCTCTGGCATGTTCACCGAAGCGCGAACAAATGATTTCCATGCGAACATTCGAAACAGATGCGCTTCGGATCTAAACAGACTGCGCGGCAACTCGAACGGTGTCCTGAACATTACTGCGATCAGTCCCATGCTTTTAAAATAAAATAAAATTAACATTAATTTTTAAGGAATTGTTTGTTACTTACCATTATAGGCCAAGTGTCCGAAATAAATCATTATTATTATTACCTTTATCTATTTTAGTCCCTATCTCTCTCTGTTTTATTGTTATTATATTTCGTAACATTGTAGAAAATGAGAATTTTCTCCTTTTCCAATTGCGTTAAACATAGAAGGCTTAGTACACCTGCATTCGCATTTTGATGATGACATTTCTTTGTTTACATTCTAGACGTCTAATTATAATTCACAGTATAGTCTCCTTATTTCTTGCGTGGCTAAACAGTTAACCGGCACTCTCGTTACAAGTCCGCAATGTTTTCAAGGAAATGTATGCTACTCTCTAAAGCAGCTCATAAAAATCACGTTCTATAAATGAGTTATGTTCATATATGTATAAAGCATGATTAAAGTGATAATTAATCGATAATTATCGTGAGATAATTATCATGAAAAATATCCGTTAATAATGATTTTGATATTTATAAAATTAAGTGGAGCAACAAAATGCTACCGTTAGCAACGTCGTGCTATGTCAAATGCATCAAATGACAAACTCAAAAGTCACAAACTAAATAATTTTCCTAAAGATTTTTCTTCGTTTTTATTTAGATTCCTTTCTGGTTGTCGTTTTTAGGCAAAATTTAAAGAGACGTAGCTATGAATCTCCACGGATAATTATCGGATATAATATAAATTGAATAATTATCAGATAATTATCGTCATAATTATCAATGGAAATATATATCTTTATAATTTGGTACTCTGATATAAGACAAAATGTCAGATACTGTAGTTAGTGAGAAGAAGAATGATAATGTGCTAGTTTTTTAAAGACACCAAACCGGGAACTATTTGGATTTTATATATTATGATTTTACCGCTTAGGTAACTAACAGCTCTGTTTTATGGTGGCGATAAAAATACGTGGTCATGTATTTATAATTTTTGTAGCGTAAATAATAACCAATATTAAGATAAAAAACACAACTACACAATAATGATTATTGTCGATATATGAATTTGTCATGCTATATTAGGTATACATTTCTTTTTCCAGACAACTATTACCAACTGCCTGGTTTCAAACTACTATAGAACTAATTTAGAATAGTTATTTTCCTAAATTGATCCTACCGGGTACAGAACCTGGGACTGGACCAGCATTCACATTGCAAACCATTGGGTCACAAAATACTGCTCTAAGTGTCGTTTGATGGTCTCTTTGTTATCAAAGTTATGTATATTCAAATAATTTTGTAAAGACCGAACCGAAAAAATCTCAAGGTACTAATGTCGGGCGAACACGGTGGATAAGGCAACACGTAAAACCTGGGTGTTTTTCATGAATTTTATTAAACTTAAAACTTTCCCGCGTAGTCTTAAAATGCGCGCTAAATTATTATGTTTAAATTTTTTTTTTTATTTTTATTTTTTTTTTTATTTATTGCGACTCGACAAAATGACTGCACCGCGCCTGATGGAAAGTGCGAATACAGTCCAGAGATGAGAGTAACGGATGGAAAACACAAATATCTTCACTCCGTCACTATCATTTTGCCGGTCTGGCCAAATGCACTGGATGTACACCAACTGATCCCTGAACGCGATTCGCAAAAGCGTTTCACTGTGGAGGGTTTTCCGCCGTGTGTACTGTGGTCGCTATCCAGTCGGCACAGAGCCTACCACAATGCTAAGCAGATGGACACTTGTGACGCCCTCGGTCGCCTCTTACGACCCCCACGGGCATGTATGGGGAGGCGACAATGTATTTTTAAGCCGTCGCCCCACGGCTAGAAATTGACCATAGACAATGTAACGTTTTAAAAGAATAAAGTTCTTTTTAGTTTAAAGTTAGTTGGTGACAAAAACAGCACGGAGCTTTTTATTTAATCCACTTTATATAAGTATCTAGTTAAATATACTTGCAATATATAAGTGTTTACGTTAACGACTTTTAACAATTTCTACTAGTCCAGAGATTCTTAAACTTTTTTGGCTGGCAGACCACGTGCCAATTTTTTCTGTTTTGATTAGACCGCTTTTCTAATGTTGATTTTTTTACAAATTCATCGACTTTAAACTTCAAGTGTATAACCATAAATAGAGACGAAATAAGGGCCACATATTCCTGGTAACTCATCAGTGATACATCATTTATAAATATGAACTCTCGTTTGCACTGAAATACAGACAGCGCCAACAACTGACATGTGTGTACGTCTCCGTATATTCCAAAAATATTCTGTATTTATTGTAATAAAGATAATATCTCTAACAATAGCGTGCTGTTCCTTTCGGTGGTGTTGGGAAAAATAGGAAAACATCTAATTACAAAACAAACATAATTAAATCTCATCGGTAATTAAATATGTAATTTTGCAACTTTCGTCCATTATAGCAAAGCTCACGTTAACTGGTCGATTTGAAGTGAAAAAATTGACGACACCCATTGACAACTCCCGTCAAGTGTTTTGAATTCGAGCTGGCCAATCGGGGCGCAGTTGTCACAGTAATGATATGGCAGAATAGTTTTCAAACAAATTAGATGACATTTCGTCTCTATTTCTGGTTTTATACTCGATGACTTCAAACATATGTTTGACAGCTGAGACAGTCTTAATGAGAAACTTTATAAATAAAAAAGTAAATTTACGCACGCACGTCTGCTCGCCTCGAGAATTTTGTATGGAGTGACGACGGAACGAAGCAAAGTAAGATTGCCGAAAAAAAAATTCGAGAACAATTTTTGACGGCCTCCGTGGTCAAGTGGCTTGCACACCGGTTTTCATGGCGTCGCCATCTCTGAGGTCCTGGGTGCGATCTACGGCCGGGTCAGTGTAGACAACTAACTTTTTAATATTGTCTCGGGTCTAAGTGTTTGTGGTACCGTCGTTGTTTCCGATTTCCATTACACAAGTGCTTTAGCTAATTACTTTGGGATCAGAACAACGTATGTGATTTTGTCCAATACGCACGTATACTACGTATTCAAAATTTTAAAAGTAAGTAGCTAGTGAAAAGGGTAATAAAAAGTGGGATGACGAAGAAAGAGGTCGCATCGTCACAAGTTGTATACAACCGAAAATCTTATTCGTTTTAAAATGTTTACGTAAGTCTAGTCTAAGTCTTAATTTATTTATTTTTTTTTCAAAAACTAAAACATAATAAATTTACCAAAAACATACTTTTAAGTTTTTTGTACTATGTGACACTTTTTAGAGCGATATTTGTTAGTAAGGTTGTAATTTCAAATGTGCAAACGGCCTCCCCGACGCATTTTGCATCGTACCACCCAGAGTTATCACTGTTTAGAGCGATCTATTTAAATATTTTTACAAAAAAAAACTGGTTAATTAAAATTAAATTAAGTTAAAAGTTATTGTTTATGGAATAGATTAGAATAGAATAGAAAACGTTTATTTGCCAGAATACAGTATTTATACAGATCTTGAGTAAAATTAGGTACATTGTATTCGCAGGTTGAATACAATGTACGTAATTTGTAACGCAGGTGTACAAATGTTAATGGTATTTCGTATTTGTCTCTACAATTACAAATCAGTTTGCATTTCGAATTAATATCAATTGGTGTTTGTAACCTCTAAATATTCTTTATTGCTTTAAAAGCAATATGTCAACAACCATTTTGTCAATTGTGATTTAAAAGTAAGTCCTCGTAGTGATAATTACATAAGATAAATTATTAAAACTTCTTATATATATCGAAGCAGTTATTCTTTTAAACGAGTTTATGTCAGTTTCTTTTCATTTTAAATGATCTTTGATGTCATATATACACAGATCACATAACAAGTAAAATAATTTATTTTTAAATATGTTTAAGGGTAAGTCTGCGATCGCTGCTGACAAAACATTATATATCTTTATGGACATATTACAGTAATTCCTAAAAAGCAAACAGTGTGATGGGAGGGGCCAGCCATGGGATGTCGAGTTAAAAAGTACATACTTGTACATATGATGTTAGTAACCCAGGTTGATAGTATTTTAAAAATAACCATGTACCTGCACTTGCCAAAAGTTATTTCAATATAGTACGAGAATACTGCGACGAATACCTTTATTTTTTTATATCACATTTGCAACCTGTAGGTTACAAACAACTAAACTATTAATGTGACAACCCTACGCTCCAAACGAAGTGTAGGCATCGTAATTATATAGATAAACTTCTCGCAATTACTACACAACCCAATTTAACCTATTAAACAATAATCTCCGACACTGGACTGGACTGGACTGCTGCGCAGAGGTCCCAGGTTCGATTCCCGGACCGGGAATGGGAGAAATATTTGTATGGCGTACAATTATTTCTCTCGTGAGTTTGGGTGTAATATGTGGTTGTCTAAGTGTGTGTCCATGGCACCTGCGATACAAGGTATCCGTAGTGCGGGGCTATGTTGAGTGTGTGTGTTATTAAAGAAGAAGAAAAAACAGTACAGAGTACTAAAAGAAATGACCTCAAAAATTCGTGGAATTACATCTGCTTGCCAAGTTTTGTTGAAATCGGTTACCGGAAATGCGCGAAACCAGATTCGTCTCCTAGTTTGCCACCCCTAGAAGTGGAATATTTTGTTCAAATGGTCCTATTTGAACAACTATTGAGGTGCCCTCTATCCAACAAAAAAGAATCATCCAAATCGGTTCACAAATGCCAGAGTTATCGTGTGACATACATACAAAAAAACACGCAGTCGTAATGAGAACCTCCTTCTTTTTCTTTTTTTTTTTTTGAAGTCGGTTAAAAATACAATCAAAATCCATCCTAATTACCACAACTTGTTTCATTTCAAAAACTTACCGGCACATCCAGGTATGAATTTGAAGTTGCCATGTTAATTGTGAAGACTTCAGTACTATCCGTACCTTTTATCCTTTCACCTGTCACACAATCTAATGCACCCATTGCTTAAAAGCCACTTATGGATTACTTAAGATGCACTTAGTTATGTTTAACTTAGTAACTTTGGACTCAAGTAATTCCT
This sequence comes from Hyposmocoma kahamanoa, assembly GCF_003589595.1. Classification (NCBI taxonomy): domain Eukaryota; kingdom Metazoa; phylum Arthropoda; class Insecta; order Lepidoptera; family Cosmopterigidae; genus Hyposmocoma; species Hyposmocoma kahamanoa. Next base: position 19,319,277 of record NW_020653852.1, on the reverse strand, counting down.
TTTCTCAAGAAAATGAAAGAAAAATAATTAAACGCGCGTCGTTCTATATGTGATCTTGTCAAACGACTGACGCTCACCGCGTAAGCGCAGCTGTTTGCGATATAAAGACGACTGGAAGCCGCATTTATTTATATTTTGATTCGCGATCTGATAAGAAGAGATAAATTGTAAACGTCATGCCGCCAAGTACATAATATCTATAATGTTTATGTTGTCTGTTATGAACTTAATCTCCTTTTTTCATCTTCAATATAGGTATAAATTATATACTGAAAACAATTTTTTTTCCGGATCTAAACCGCGTATTACTTTTTCAAACAAATTAATAACTTTTGTGACTATAGTTCAGAATAGAGTGGGTTATATTATATTAAACAAATCAGTAATACAATGTATTGATGTGCATTCTCGTCATATTCATAGAGGTCATTCAATATCCGAAACTGAACCCAAATCACTAAAAAAATAAATCGAAAAAAAAATCCTAAATACTTATTTTTATTTAATTGCAGTAACCATGCTTGATCCAAAAGTCATTGACTTGCACTACACGTGCCACAGGTACCGGCAGCCATTTGAACAACTACTATGCGCAGAAAATATGCATTTTAGATCTATTTGATGGTAGGGTACGGGTAGGGACGGGTACGGGTAGGGATATCGTATCGAGTGGATGATTGGTAGATCATCAGTCGTCCTTGCGTATTACGTCTACAGTCCGCCGACATCGCGCGTATGTTCTAGTTTCTCACGAAATGCCGCGTGGTTTGATATGTAAACAAGAGTTAGTGCAAAAAAACCGCTACCAGGTTCACCAGACCCTGAATTACCATCAAGTGCGTTCTTATGGCATGATGTGAAACGTTTAGTTTACGCAGATTACGAGTGTCGAAGAATTGCGCACAAAAATCGTGTGAAAATGTTCCAAGTTGAAACGAAACTCTGCATATCTGTGCCATGCAGAGTTTTGTTGCAGAAGCTATGGAGCTAGGTACTTCTAGCAATACTTTCATGTAACCTAAAGTTGGTAAGTACCAAATCTAAGTTGCAAAAATCTTTTTTGCAGTCAACTTTTCTAACTAATGTAAGTAATTAGTAAATTATAACAATACTAGTACATAAACATAATTTAAAAAATTGGTAAATAAGCGATCGACAAAAATTACATATCACTAGGTGAAGCGAGTGGCGGAGTCACTGTCCTCCGCGGTGAATACACTTGGGGACCATTTTACAAAACTTTACTAGGTACAATTAGCCAGAATCTTGAACAGAATTTTTTTTTAAATATTTTTAGATGGTTTAGCATTATTTCTATGTATGTATATAGTATGGCGAGAATGCAAATCAACACACTCTATAGTTATTTTTAATATAATTTAAAACTTTTAATTTTTTTATATAATGTATGCACGTTATATATAAAATAAAATAATTTGTTAAAATATAATTGACTTACGCTAAAACAAAATTAGAGAAATCAAATTAATTACTTAGTTAACATACTAATCTAATTATCATCTAATCTATGCTCATAGTAAGCTATTAGTGTAGCTAAAACATTACATGCGCAGTCGCTTGTATTGTTATCGTCGATAACATCGTTGCTTGACATCAGGATGTCTACCCCGTTCTCCGTCCAATATACCGTCGGTTAAAAGGTAAAACTCATTAAGTGACATTTTGTTCAAAAACTAGATTTTTTCAATTTTGCTTTATTGGGAAGAACATCTATGACAAGAAAAATTCAGTAAGTCTGTGGTGTCCTTCATGTTTTAATACATACCAGTCCTTTAGTGATTTTTCATAATGAAAAAATACAAAATCTTAATTATCTCCCTTTGGCCAATTAGGCTATTAGTGAGTTTTACCTTTTAACCGACGATACGTCCTAAACAATTACTGTCAAATAAGTAATACTCGGCCATATCAAAAGAAAATGTCAATTATGAAGCTTCATTCACATCAAGCGTCTTTTAACTTGGTTTGGAGTATTACTTATTTAATTTGATTTAAACTTTCACGATTTTCACACATTATTTGATTTTCAATTTGGAACTTAATTACGTATAAAACATATTTAATCACCTCGACGTTTTGGGCGTATTGCCACGTCCATGGTCTCGAAGGATTGAAGAGGCGGATGTGAGCATCTTCTAGCCGTGCGAGTTTTTCTAACTACTCGCACTTGATCTGCGTTATTTATTTGTGCACTAGGGCTCTCACTAGACCGATACACAACACTCACGGTATCCGGCTATTTGTCGGGCCATATTTGATATCGTTTACATTTGCTGATAACTGAATCCCATGACGATATTAACACCGTCTTCTCGGTTGAAATTATGGTGTTTTTTAATTTCAATAGCTTCACATACGATTGTACTATAGTGATGACGTTCTGTAGAAACGATCTTGGGATTATGAAGCTTAATCCAGTGGTTTGGTCCTGGTTACAGCAAATGATCGGCTATTGCAGACTTATTGAGAGAGATTGAGAGATTGATTATTGATAGTTATTAACAGCTGCGATGTGTTCTTTAACTCTTTCCGCTATGGTATTACTTATTAGACGCGCGTCTTGTTAAAAAGTCTATACAAACAATGGAATTATAATCAAACAATCTCTCTCTATACGTTTGGTAAATTTCGCTTTGAAACATTAGTTGACATAGCCTATTATTGTGCTATATTTTATGATTTTTATTAAATATTTTCTGCGATAATTTTGCAGTGTTTATTCATTTTGTTCAAAGTCGAAATCAAGCTATATATTTGTCTCACTTTTTGCATAGACTTTATTGGTCTATACGTATAGATCTGAGATCTATAAATAAGACAATACTTTATGAACTCTTACTGTAAACAACAACAAGAAGAATGTTACTTTTACATAGTTAGTTCTATGTTAAACTAAACCTAAAATTCTAATCTTTTACTCTACAGTTTTTCTTTGATTATTGGACTACTACAATTATCTTCTAATACACGATTACCTGTAATTACAGAGATGTACACATTTCTCTGCAAAAGACTGTACCGACAAAAAAATTAGTTAATTTGAATTTATTTTAAATTTAACACGGTTTCACTGAATATAATAACGCACACAAACATCATAGTCTCACACTAGGAAAACCCTGTGTCGCGACACTGTGCCATAGACACACACACAGCCAACCACAAATTACAAATGTAGGCTATACAAATATTTGTCCCGGCCCAGGAATCGAACCTGGAACCTCTGCGTGGCAGGCATGGTAATCGTTTGGCCACCAAGGCAGTTTATGTATATTTATGTTGTGTTTAAATTATGTATCATATGTAGATAATTATTGATCTTATCTGTTTTTAATTGTCGTGTTATGCACGTCTGTTGCTTACTCTGTAGTGTACCCAGCTCTCCGGTGGACTAGTAGAAAATGCCTGACAGTATTAAATCCGCCATTTGTACTATTTTGAGAATAACTATTTAAGACGGTACTTAAAATAAGGAAATACTTTAAGTTACAGCACTTTACATATCACACTTAAGTTATTCTATCGCTCAACCACGCTCGTCCGGTAGTCATTTATAAGGTCACCATGGTATCATGCCATATCCAGTAACTGTATGCAAATTTTATCTATAGATCAAGGTATATTTTGTTACGGCATTGTATGAATCATACGTGACTGTCTGACTCGTTCACAACGCACTGGACCATTACGTACGTTTGTGGGTCATTTATGTTCACATATGTGAACGTTGTAAGTCTGTGTAGTAGTCAGATGTTAATGGACACCTACTATTTTTTATTAGATAATATAGGCCGTCAGTACGGCGTAGGAGGCATGTAAATGTTTACGAGTTACGCGAAAGGCGGTATAGTGATATTGATATTCTATTTTTTGGATTAGGCTTCAATTTATATCACCACAGTACATAAGAATTTTTGTTGCTTTTGTGTGTACTTCTTTTCATTTTAAATTCGGAATTTAATCGTTTAATAGCAGTAGAGATCCTTGTGTAAGAGTCCAGGGAAGCACTCCCAGCTTACCTATTTTTACCGCAGTAATGTGGGCATTACTGCGTTCCGGTTTGGACGAGTAATATCAAAAGTAGGGTAAATAACAAAAACGACAAACATTATCAATATAAAAATATACAAGGCATTACAACAAAAGCTTACAGTGCGTTGCGTATGTGCGCTGTGGTGACAAAACGGCCGTAGCTCAGCGTTATTGCTGCTAACGCAGTCCGTGATTTTACAAATTTCTTTGCACGGCTGATAACCACCGACAACCACACACCGGCTCCACCCATTTCATACTAATAAAATAACCAATTACAGAATGACATCGCTGCGCACCCAACTCAGCTGAGTCTGCGTTACAAAGACGAGCTTTATCCCTTGGTGCACGGAAACGAGCTCGTGCGCAGTATAATCACAGATCGAGGGCAGCTACCGTAACATATGACAGCAATAAATACCTTGACTTTGACTACTTATCGTTTCTTATCTGGAGGTATTGAACTATTGAATCACTACATTCAAGGACAACGAAGCCAATGTCAACGAGACACGAATGACGGATAAAGTATACACTCGTATTATCTCTCCATAAGGTCTTAAGTCGATGAAAGACAGATGTGATATTCTCAAATAATCAGAAAATAATATATACAGCGTTTTCTACGAAGAGAAAGTACTTTAAATATTGCACATACGAATTTTTCAATGTACTTGTTGCAGATCTTTATTTTGGTTTTTTAAACGACTTTTTTGAAAAAAACATTTATTACACTGTTCTTTTAACAGCTTTGATTAATCATAAGAAAGATTAGGAGTAATTAATTTATCACTAACCGAATATTAAGAAACCTATTTTAAATTTATTTCAAAAGGTTTTGAATGGCACTTACATCAGTAGAAATAATAATATAATAACAACGAACACACTCATAACTCCGCACTAGGAAAACCCTATATCGCCGGTGCCATAGACACACAAATAGACAACCACAAATTACATCCAAACTCACGAGAGAAATAAATGTAGGCCATGGAAATATTTTTCCCGGCCCGGGAATCAAACCCGGGACCTCTGAGTGGCAGTTCGGCATGGTAACCGTTCAGCCACTGAGGCAGTTCATAGTTAGTTATTTAGAAATAAACCCAATGTAGCAAAATACAGGCTGTATTTTATATTTGAAAGTGAGACATATTCATACATGTCATAGTAAATCATGTTACAACTTAACATAGACTAAAATAAAATTAGGATATGGGATAGAACAAAAAATAAATCAACAAAATGTGTTTTGAAGTGTACAAGGAAGAATCCGTTTCCGAATACAATTGTGCACTTTAGTTCTATTCATTCATGAGTCAAGTATTAAAAATCATTGTGATAATTTTTAAATCGGCTGATTAAAATACAAACACAAATATCCTTTATTGCCACAATGACACTTTTTGACATAAATAACATGTTAAGCCAAATGGCCAAAACATAAACAATAAACGGTACGCTAAACATGTCAGAGGGCAAAAGGAGGTGTCTCCATGGTGTCTCAGCTTGTGCTGCCTGGAAGCGTTGTTGTCGCAGACAGTCCCTTAGGGCGGGCTTAAAAGCAACGCGGGCTAAAAACAATTATAAAATTAAAAAACCACTATTCTATACTATTTAATAATTCAATATTATTATACATAAATATAATAGGTGAAAATAAACAAATTTTAACGAAAAAAAAAACAGAACCAAAAACAAGAGAAAAAAATACAGTGAAATTTTGTGTATACAACATCTGGTATGTATTTGTAACACTACTTAACATCAAATGTTTATTTTAATTCTTTTTACCAGAAAAACCTAAAAAACATTTATCTACGAATTTAGAATTTGTTGCTTACGACTCTCTTTCTACCGAAGGCAGTATTTGTTTTCTCAAACAATTCAACGGTCCCTTAGTTACAGCGGATTGATAAAAAAAATAAACACGCGATTTTAGATCCTAAAAAGTAGTTTCATTTCCAATGTATAAGCAATTACAAAATTCGAAGAACTTTATACATACGTATAATAAAAATGAAACACTTGAGTATCGATACGTATTAAGGGTGAGGCCAGACGAGCGCAATTTTGTGAGTTGTGAGTTGCATTTTTTGAGTTGCGCAGTTTGCGCTCGACTGAAATTCAGTTGGCGCGCCAGACTAATGTATTTTATTCAGTTGCTGTTAAGCTGGATACATCCACTCAATATGAAACTATTAAAGTGTGAACAGTTTCATATATTATTATACAAGTTTACGTGAACATCCAGATCGATTTGTTAAGTACTACCACATGTCAATAAATATTTTTCGAGAATTATTAAGCCTAATAAAATCTTTTATTTCAAAGTCAGGTACAAATATGAGACAAGTCATCAGTCCGGAGGAAAGACCAATAATAACTATCAACTAAGTTGTTCAATTATTTATATTTTAATCTCCGTATCGAACATTTTCGCAAGAAAAGTAACCCCTTCCCTCGCCTCACGACAGCCCGTTACACGATGCCACCGAAAGTCAGTCGTCATTACGTCTGTGAGTCGGCAGACAACTCATTTTGCGTCGTCGTGTGAAACAAACCGCACTTTTGTATGAAACCGAGCGCAACTCAAACTATAACAATAGATTCCCGTAAATCACTCTGATTAGGTTGCTACAACATTTACGCGAATTTGATTTGGTCACTAAATTACCGAAACGGAAACTCATAATCCAATGCTAGGTACGAGTAATTGCACTATCTCCGACGAACTATCGGTTAAGATCTAAAGAATATTCTTACGTATAATTCCTACGTGCGTTATTTTGCATTTTAATGTAATTTGGATAAGTATAATAAAATTGTACAAGTAAAATACAAATAAAACTTTTATTATATTGTGTTTCACACTGCATTGAAATATTAATAAAGGTATGCCTCTCTTTCATCAGTGTGGTGCAAATAGTGCGGCAGTCTACGAGCATGAATGGAAGTTGAACCTTACGTTGTTTACTTTACGTTTTAGCAGTATGAACGGTGATTGGTGTCGATTCAAGCGAACACAAACTATATTTAATATATAAGGTCTGTGCGTCTGCAAGATTAAGGTTAGAAAATTTAATTTTAGTTTAGAGCTGTAAAATTTTCTCCGTTGAAATTAGTAGCAGTAGAGCTCCTTGTAAAAGAGTTCGTCCACCTATTTCTGCCGCCAAGCAGTAATGTGAGCATTACTGCGTTCCGGTTTGAAAGGTTAAGGGTGCTGGTGAAATTACAGGCACATGTGACTTGTCTACTTATGTCTCAGTAGGACGGGCGCACTGGCAGTGCCCTAAGATGTTATGGACAGGCGTATCGCTTACCACCAGGCGCACGACTTTTTTGGTCCCTTCACTTGATATCATAAAAAAATAGATTGGAGCTTACAAGTTTAGTCGCAATGTAAAGGAAGCAGCAGACGAGTTTGATACCTAACTACGTTTCGAGTTCTTAGGTTTTCGCGATTGTTACACATAGGAAATGAAACTATTTTTCCGGATTTAAATCGCGTATATTTGTTTTTTCAAACAAACCGACGTTTCGGGCCCTTTACAGGTCCGAGGTCCCATGGTCACGGTTGACAGTCAGATTTAAATCCGGAAAAATAGTTTCATTTCCTAAACCTAACTACGTTTTTTCCTTCATATTGTTAGGTCGAATTTTGTTTACAAGTATTATAAGCGGTGTTTTTATCACATTAAAGTAATAAAAATAATAGAAACTACATGAAACAATTATGCATAGCAGAATTAGTAGAATCTCTGAACCTCTATTCTGAAATTATGTCATTTTGCAGATATATGCATATTAATATACGAACTTTAAACTTAAATTTAATTATCTGACTTTTTTTAAATTTATTTAATACATTTTACAATGGTTACATACATACATACAGCTGTAGCTCAAAAACCACTATGGGTTTATCCGTCCACAGCGACTCGCTCTAACAAGTATTTCCTTAGCTTATTTTTACATTTTACATTTTCCTTCCGCATATAGATCTTGAATGCACGCAGGCAATTAATTTAGTAATTTAGGAATGATATAATCTAATTTTCGAGCACCATATACATTATTTGTTTTAGGGAGTAGATATTTTTTGGTTTCTATGATTCTTAAATTTTTTGGTCTCTGGTATTCACATAATTTTTGAAAGTTTGGACATAACTAAATAACCCAACATCTTTATATTTAGTTTTAATATGACTTGGAACAACAGTATCGAGTTCTTAGGTTACAGTAATCATTTGGAAGGGGAACTTCAGCACATAAAGCAAGTCCTACATGCGAATAAGTTGAAGATTCCACGTCAATGCCGCAGGCGCCGTGTGAAACCACCAACAGTCGAGCGAAGACCTGCCATCTTACCTTACGTGAGAGGTGTTACAGACAAGATCGGAAGAGTCCTCAGGCGCGCATCTATCAAGACCTATTTCAAGCCCCTGAGGAAGATTTCTCAGTTCCTGAGACCCGTGAAATGTAACATCCCTTTACAGGATGCACGAGCTTACAAGCTTGACTGTGAGTGCGGTCTCTCTTATATTGGACAAATGAAGCGAAGTATTTATACCCGCGTCAAAGAACATATAGCTGATGTCAAACACCATCGCGTAAACAAGTCTGCAGTCTGTGAGCGTGTCATGGATAAACCTACACATTCAATGAAGTTTGACAAATCCCAGGTCCTTGCGAAAGAAGTCCTTTATCTACCCAGGATGCTGCGAGAGGCCATTGAAATTAAAAAAACATCCTAATTTCAACAGGGAAGATGGTTTCTCCGTACCACCAGTTTGGGATCCAGTATTTCCTCTAATGAAAAATCCCAAATAGACATAAGACTGCAGTACTAATTAATATGTTTTAGTTTATTCTAATTTCTATTATTAATTAATAATAAATTAAACTTAATAAAAATTCATGAAATAAAATAATTTGCAAAACTTAGTGGCGTAAATTGGAATGTTTTCTTTGTAAAATTAAAAATAAGGTATTTAATAAATAACTATTGTAACTATAGTGAAAAAATAGGGCGGTTTGCATTAATATTAGACATAACTGGTTGAAGACTGTACCACCTCAGTCAACTGTGACCATGGGACCTGTAAAGGTCCCGAAACGTCGGTTTGTTTGAAAAAACAAATATACGCGATTTAAATCCGGAAAAATAGTTTCATTTCCTATGTTGCCACTATAGTTTTTAAGATTCTTATTTGCAAGTTACAGATTTCTTTAAGATACGTATTATATGTTCAATCATAACTACTTATACCGTACCCAATCACAGAATCGGCTAGGGCCATACACATTATCCTTAGAGTTTTGTAAATTACCTTATATTTAAGTACCGAAAATTTATCTCAATTTTGGATATATATGGTCTTTGTGTGGTCCTCAGCTAAATCTGTTATCGATTACAAGGTTCTGTTACTTGAAAGACAGAAATGTAATTAAAATAACATTAAATTAAGTTTATATACATTTACCAGAATCGACGCCACTGTATACTTAAGAACACGAGACAAGGTATGCCTATAGTGTCCAAAATATGATTCACGCCAGGTAAACGGTGTAGTAGAGACGTGTCAAGTATTTACTTTCACTGACACCAAGATGATTCATTCACTTTTGCACTATCATTCATAACATGCATCTTTTATTGGTAGACAAAGTGTAGATATCAGAACATCGTAACATATATGACTCACTCTTAAGTAAATGCATACTATGGCGTTTTTATCGCCGGTACACTTGAACTCAGTGATATCTGAAACTTGTTTGATAATAAGGAATTGAATATAGAGACCTGTTTCCAATATTTATTATATGGTTTTAAATAGGCTAAAAAATATTTTTGCCATCTTCTGAAGATGTTAAATGTTAAAAATCTTTTCGAAAATGTATGGTAATGAGTGCTGGGTATGGCAGAAAATACATGAAAGTAGGATGTATGCTGTAGAAATGAGAGCTTTGCGCAATATGTGTGGTATTAGTCTTAAATATAGAATGTCAAACAGTTTAGTAAGAGAGCGTTGTGGTAAGAAAGACGATGTAATGACCAGGATAGACGGGGAGATGCTTCGATGGTTTGGTCATATAGAAAGAATGATTGTGGACAGATTGATAAAGATTTATAGAGCGAGTGTGGATGGAAGAGAGGTAGACTCACGAAAATTCGAGATCTTTTTACCTAGTTCAAAAGATAAAAGTCGACCATACTGCATTGGGATAATGTTTACTTTCGTTTATTAAAGTACAAACAATCAAATACATAACAGAAAGTGGAAAATTTATTAAAATATTACTTAACGATGATATGAACTACCACCACGAGTATTTTTGTTGCCTATCATTTATGCACTCCAAAACAGGACAATAAGGCATTTTCCTAGGATTTTAGAGAATTTGCGCCAAAGAATGGCACAACCTAACGTACAAAGCAAATATAGAGGACTGAGCTCAAGTATAGACAACTGTTCATATTATGGCCATGCGTGCGATTCTAACTAATCACTTCTACTACTACTACTAGCATTTATTGTTCTGTGGGTAAACCTCGGCATACATAATATCGCAATCAGATTGAGGATGTCCTTAAAAAGGCCTAGTTACAAGTACCAAGAATAAACAGGCATTTATAAAGA
>NW_020653852.1:19291961-19303580 GCF_003589595.1 Hyposmocoma kahamanoa | reverse complement strand
TATCACACTCAGATATTTAAATCACAAAGATCTGAGGGGCATTGCCACTGTCACTGCGCCTGTTGCCCCGAGACACGAGCCGACTAGTCCTATGATCAGTAATTTCACCAGCACCGTTAACTTTCAAAATATGTAAAGTGGCAGTACTTCCCTGGAAATCTTTCCATCAAAACCAAAACGTGGTCTGGCACGGTTTGCTGGAAGACGTTGGTTCGAATCCAGTCGGATCGAAGAATTTTTTTCTAAGTATTTGATCTGTGTATCAATATTTATATTTTAACTAATTTTACAGTACATTGTATGATTACAGCAATAAGAAAGATACCAAAACGAAGTATTCGCTTTCTAGTTTCAAGGATAATAATAATTTAATTTAATTGATTTTGCATGTTCATAAGAGAATAAAATATTTTTGTAACGGAAGTGTAAAATTGTTGTTCCCATACATACAGAACTTGAATTTTTTGGAGTTAATCGAGTAAATCATCGACTCTACAAACAATATAAAATAAGTTCAAAATATAATTTGAAAAACATTGCATTTTTTTTAATTAAAACCTATTAATTTGATTTAGGATCAGATTGTCGATGGAAAAAAAATAATGTTCCATATTCCCATTATTTTTTTCCATCCTCTAAACATATCTCTCTTAGCGACTAATTTCTTTGGTAGAATCTTTAAACCTCTTGAAAAGTCGCCATTTTGCCGATGAGGCCTTATAAGGCACCACGGGGAGGATATTTAAATCCTTCTACCTTTAAAGCTTTTCTCCATCCTCTAAACTTTAAAGCAATTATCTGACTTTATAGTATTACATGTACCAAATAGGTTAACGTTTGAAAAATTAAGACCTTATTTATAGGGTATAAACTTTATACTGAAATTTACAACTACGTCAAAATTGACAAGCACCATTTGACTTACAGTTCCAATACGGTAGAATAGGTTCCAATAATTTGTAATATAAATATAAATTGAATTGCATATCGCATAACTCAGATAAACCATAAAAGCCAAGATGAATATCCCAGAGATCCAGTCATACGAGGACCTTGCCATCAGTACCGTGGTCTCAGTGATCAATAAAGCCCAGGAGAAGTTGGGAGTGAGGAATAACTTATTTGAATATGCCAGTAAGTCGGTAAAAATGTATTGGAAAAATTACATTACAAAAAAGGCATGTTTTGTGTGTAGGCAATAATAACAAAAACAGTCACTCATAGCCATCGCTAGGGAAACCCTGTGTCGCGGGTGCCATGGACACACTCATAGACAACCACAAATTACACCCAAAGTAGGCCATACAAAATTTGGCTCAACCCGGGAGCTCTGCGTGGCAGATCAAAACGGTAACCGTTCGGCCACGGGGGCAGTTAGTACTAAACGCCCAGTAATTATATATAATTAGGTACAACACCAGGGGTTGTATAATTAATGAACAATTGAATTTTGCATCGTCACCTTTATTACGGGTTTTTTCGGGTTATAGATATAGGAAAAAAGGGGAGATATGGTATGGGGGCGTGGTCCGCGTCGCCTCGATATGATCAAAATGACAGGTGACACGCATACAAACATCGCCACAGTGACATGGCGATCGTTGTACATACAAGATCTCTCGTAAAACGTGAAAATGCCAAGTTGTAGAGATACACCTTGTAAAAATTGGAGTGAAAACAAAAATTTTAAAACCAGTGAGATAACATTCCACCGGCTATTTGCATTTTTAGTTACTATTTCTATTATTATTCAATGTTTTCTTTTTGTCTCCATAGAAATTTCTATACTCAAATATAGTGATGTTCATTTACGAAGACTGATGTTTATAGACAATAAATGTTTTGTAAGTCAATGACTGAAATGTTTGAATTTCTTACTATGATTTTTGTAATTAAAGTCCCTAAAATATCGAAGCGAAAAGCATTCACGTTAAATTGATTTATTTTATTTTATTTTATTATTATTATTATTACTAAACATTTTATATCGAGTAACTTTAACACAACTCATATTTCGGACAACCGTTTCAATTTCTTGCTGTTGCTTGAAGAAATATTTATGTGTTTTAGATATTTAAATTCCATTATACTCGTAGATTAAACGTAGAGTATTTTTAATTTTTAAGTTTTTCCAATGAGTTTAAAATAAAAGAAGGTTGGATTGAAGCTGCAGGAAAATCGAAAGATTGGTTTTCTTATTACTATTTCTGACTTTGTTTCAATTTCCATAGCAAATGCATTTAAAAAATAAATAAAATAAAATCGGCTTTATTTTACATGTGCATGCAAAATAAATTAGAAACAATTGTAGAAAATTACATAAATCCTTCATAAAAAAAACAACATAATTTAATTTATTAAATTCATTGATGGTTCGAGTTTACCCTTGACAGTGACATCTTCAGCAACCCGTGGTAACGTATAATGGAAAATTGAGACTGGGGACGATCGCCATATTTTTTATATTATTATAAAACTGACACTGGTCCTAGCCTAGTGGCCGCCATTAAGAAAATAATAATAATTAATATATTAATTTAATAATACACCAGTACCAGTGTAGATATAGTATGAAGAAGGGAATATTTTTTTTTTATATTAAAAACAGCCACATGGTTTCCAACTATCGATTAGGTAGGACCACATCCCTCGATGAGTAGCGTCAGTTTAAGGTTAATAAGGTTAACAATTCACGGAGCGGTTTCCATCCGCGCCCGCCGGTGCTGCTAGACAGCTGTTTTATTTCAATACTCACGACCCTGCAAGTTTGTGCGGGCACGTAGCTGCCGCGGTTGCGGGCACGAAACCGTTGCGATTGCGGAACGGACCGCGAAGTTAGTGGGAGTTAATTGCAAGTCGCGCGGTTAATAGAGAACTTACCCTGCGTGCGCCTGCACCACATTGCGCCTGAACCAACCGCCAAAGTGTGCGGGTGACGACGGCCGCCAAGCGCGCAGGTCATCGCGTCCTGCGCGGTTCTACAAGTACCCCACCGCGGCAACCGCGAGCAACTGTCATCACTACAGGCGTAAAACGCGCCGTGAAATGTGCTACTAATTTTACATACTTAACTGTTACATTCTACAGATACCGCGGTCCCGCGGCAGACGCGGGTGATAACCGCTCCGTGAGTTCTTAATGTAACGAAAAATGAGTTTCAGCGCCATCTAACGTGTAATGTTTAGCTATTATATACTAGTAGTATTTTTACTAAAACGCCACCTGTTGGTGAATGGCTGAACCAGGATGTAAAAAATACTAAAATATTGTAATAGAACTCTTATTGAAGTGACTGTAAGTTTAATTTTTAAAGTTTAACTGCCTCTGTGGCCGAACGGTTACCATACCGGGCTGCCACGCAGAGGTCCCCGGGTTCGATTCCCGGGCCGGGAGAAATATTTGTATTGCCTACATTTATTTCTCTCGTGAGTTTGGGTGTAATTTGTGGTTGTCTATGTGTGTGTCCATGGCACCCGCGACACAGGGTTTCCCTAGTGCGAGGCTATGTTGAGTGTATGCGTTATTATTATTATTATATTATCATTTTGTTCAATTTTAAAATGGTTTTACGTCATTTTCACGTTTTAAGCCCTACCCAATCAAAATCTTTAAGTTATGGTAATAGATAATAGAGCGTAAAGTTTGAATTGCACACAAGCTAAAAAGTGGCAACATCGGCACCCGATCTTACATAGCCTCATTACATATCTCCACTTTTTTTCTATATCTATGGTTTCAACAATGGCAACACTGGGGGTAGCGGGGTATAAATACACCAACCGTTTTGAACGAGCTCACTCTTCGGCCGAGCGTCGAGCAGTCAACAGACCCTGAGGATCCTCGTGGAGATGTGGAGATACGTGTCGGGTATATTTTTGGTGATGGTTTGTGACTGTAGTTGCGCTTGTGTATTTTATACTCTATCCCACCCTCCCGGTGTTTTGCACGATTAAACCTTCACTGGGTTCGCGGAGTAGCAAATTAATTTTCTTCCATTTTTATTAACATAGACTTCCGCAAAGTAACGCTTGAATCTATTAATTACCTAAACGCTCAGACTAAATGTAATAACATGCTCCAGAGCATTGACTTACAAATAAATGGACGACGGGTCTAATACAAAAACCACGAAAAAAATGTCCCAAGTCAACCTATTCGAAATTTAAATTGTAATGTCATCGCAGTATCGCGCTGTCAGTAGAACAAATGAAGACTAAAGCGGAGTTTGGCGCTCTGTATACGATTTTAGCGCCTTACAAGTGCGGACACTTTTTAGCGCGGACCCGATGTCCACATAATTGTAAGTCAATGCTCCAGAGGGTCTACTCCTGTCCCCATCCAACAACCGTCCAAAACAATGACTGTCAAATAAGTAATACCAGGCCAAACTAAAAAACGCATGATGCGAATGAACATAGTCTTTTGATCAAGTGTCACCGAGTATTGAGTATTACCCACATCTCCGGCATCCCTATTTCAGATACCTTTCATAAGTTCGGCCATCAGCTCCTCTCACTATCCGACCTGGGTTTTCCCCTGGCTATCACCAGCGAGAAGTTCATCAAACACACTATCGAGAAGAAGTGGAGACTCACTGACGCGCTGATGTACATCATCAAGTACCATGGCACTTCCGACGATGAGTGCTCGCAATATTACTATTATGAGGTTTTTGGGTTTTCCTTGAATACTCCCTAAGATAAACATACGTACTTATAGTGCAATGTCACCACCTGGGCTGTCTGCATCCAACAATCGGCTCCTGGTCGTTTGCTCCATGTCATGAGTAGGTGCATCGAGTATATAACCAGAAATAGAGACGAAATGTCATTTAATTTGTTTGAAAACTATTCTGCCATATCATTACTGTGACAACTGCATTCCGATTGGCCAGGCCGAATTCGAAACAATTGACGTGTGTAGTCAATTGTTTCACTTCAAATCGACAAATTAACTTGAACTTATAATAATAATATAAATAACTAAAGCTGTAATGGACGAAAATTACATATTTAATTCCCGATGAAATTTGATACCGTTTGTTTTGTAATTAGATGTTTTGCTGTTTTTCCCCACACCACCGAATGTAACAGCGCGCTATTGTTAGAGATATTATTTTTATTACAATAAATATAGAATATTTTTGGAATATAAGGAGACGTACACACTGGTCACTTCTTGACGCTGTACTATTTCAGCTTTCTAATTTGTAATTTCAGTGCAAACGAGAGTTGATATTTTGAAGTAAATTATCACTGATGAGGTACCAGGAATGTAGGGCCCTTATTTCGTCTCTGTTTCTGGTTATATACTCGATGAGTAGGTGAGACGTTGATAGCAGGTTTTCTCGGCGAACATAGCAAATATGATAATGAGCCATGATAGCTTAATGATTTGACCTATCGACCGCCTCTCAAGCAGAGATCGTGGGTTCGAATCCGGGCTAGCACCTTTGAGCTTTTCTGAATATATGTGGGAAAATTAATTTGAAACTTTTCGGTAAAGGAAAAGATCGTGAGGAAACATGCACGTCGAAGAAGGTTCACAATCCTTGGAAAACTTGTGAAGTTCCCATTGTTACCGCATTGAGCCAGCGTGGCGGACAGGCTGCTAACAGTGTGACCGAAACCCGACTTGAAAACCGACTTCATGCAGCAGAGATCGACTGCCTGTAGTAAAGTCGGTATGAACTTCATGCTATCGTGGTCTCGGTTGCATGAAGTTCATTACGACTACACGCATTAACTGCAAACATGCAGTCAATTTGTTTGTAGTCTAAGGCTGTGTTACCACTAGAGATGTAGCTAGGCGGTGTGCGAAGAAAAATCCACCAATAGGATTACTTCATTTTCCCAGCGTCGTTTACTGCAGCTTTGGTGGAAAAGGGCTAGCGGAGCTTAGTATTTGTGCATACAAAAAAGCTAGAGATGTGTGCAAGTGATGCGAGCGATGAATGTGAGCGTGGCCGCGTGGTGCGCGTGCGAGTCCGACGTCGCGTACGCTCACCCCACCACACCGCACCCCACCCGCGTACAGCTGAAAATAGTCCGCTGCTCATTCGCATCGCTCAGCTATAAACCGTTTCACAGCACCACTACACACCGCCTAACTACCTCGCACATCTCTGGTGAAACCGCAGCCTAAGGTCTAAATCCTCGACTGAGAAGAGACCCGTGCCCAATAGTGGGACGTATACATGAATTGACGATGAAGGCAAATATGTGGTTCAGAGCATTAACCTAATAGGCACTTCTGATATTCAGCTCTTTTAGCAGATAATGCGGCTGCTCCAACGTAGCTGATTTTTCCACACAGGTAGTATCCCAAACCGGTAATTAAGCTCAAATTATATTGCAGCGGAACGGAGAATTCCGCGGAAGATTTTGGCTCGTATCTAGATTTGTACGTTACACATTGACCTCAAAGTCCATTATGCTATGTACAATATCGTTACAAAAATTCGCTTTCGTTCCCTTCCGCCGCAATATAAATTGAGCCTTAGTCCTCCGCTTTCCATCCAAGGTATGAATTTGAATATATGGATGTAGGAAATTGTAACTGATCTTTATCATCATGGTTGGTAACAGGTCATCTTTAGCCAACCCACGGCCGCGCATCCAGTTCCACAAACCACCACGTCTGTGTTCTTCAGGGTTGAAGAAAAATATGTGGATCCTCCGAAGATCAAAGGAGTTCCCACTGTACGTACCAATTTTGGATTTGGTCTGGCAAGCAAGCCTTTTAAGTAAGCTTCCATGTCATGTGCTTCCTACTACCTATGCATATACTGATGACAGCACAGTTGTAGATAGGGTACTTGATCTATTCAAAGGTCAGTGGAGAGGAAATCCAATCTTGTCGAGAGTCTATGGTTAGCCGTTTAGATTTGACACTCAAGACAGTTTCCGATTGGAGCGATGGCAATCTTGTCAAATTTAATGCTACCAAAACGCAGGTGTGTCTATTCTCCACTAAACGAAGTCCCTTTGAGCTTTTCGTGATATATTCATACCGATAGCCGACCATCTCCAGCTACTTGGAATAGACCTATCGTCCAATCTGAATTTCGGCAGATACATTGAATCCATGGCCAAAAATGCAACCAGGAAGCTTGGCATCCTTCCCAGGGCGAGGCGTTACTTCACACCGGGACAGTTGTTTCAATTGTATCAAGCACAAGTCCAGTCGTGTATGCAGTACTGCTATCACCTTTGGGATGGCTCTGCTACATACAACTGGCCACCTTGGATTCAATTGATAAGCGTGTCACGAGGCTTACAGGTGACTCGGAATTAGTAGAGGCGAAGCTGCAGATTCTTGAGCACCGCCGTAAAGTTGCCTGCTTATTGGTATTCTACAGGATATACCACGGAGAGTGTGCAATGGAATTACACTATTTAATTCCGCCTTCCCCTTTCCATCATCAGGGGACTAGGCGTAGGCTTGTATTACACTCCTATGTTGTGGATATTCCAAAGATTCGCGCGAAGCGTATGTGTGCGTTATGTGGCGAACGGCTATGGAGTGGAATTTCCTGCCTGCAGACTTATCCCTGAATGTTATAACTTGGACCTTTTCAAGGCGAGAATGAATAGGCATTATTTAGGTGTGCATCTCCATCGTCGACCTCATCGTCACTTTCCATTAGGTGAGATGGAGTTCAAATGCACACTTAAATTGGAATAAAAAAAAATACAATTGTCAGTAAATCCATTGCATTACGTTTTTTCAAGACTTCAGAAAAGGTTTCCATTGTAAAGCATTCATTACATTTATGCAGCTATAGTAAGATTGCGTTTTGTAATACCAAACATGTGGGCATTCCAATATTTTTTTAACGTGACATATGAAACGTTAACCAACCGACCTTCCAAGCTAACAATGTGCAAAAAGTAGGTAAATACGAGCAACGTATAAAGGAAAGCCCACACAGTCAATTACTAAAACAATGCTTTAACTAATATTGTTTAAAATAACCAATGTGAGTCAAGGGGTTCAATCAATTGTTCAACAATTAATTATTATATATTGCCATTCTTTCATGTTTGTACATATTGCCGCATTGTGATTCACGGTCGGTTACAGCATTTATCCTTTTATGGTGAATACGTAGTATAAATTAATATGCTCACACGACGTTATAATTATAACTTGTTCGTCCTATCACTTGATATTATAAAAAAACCACAAAGCTGTATAAGAGTAAGAGCTCTTACACATAATACGACGTTGCGTCGTGTTACGACGTCGTGTCGTGGAAATCTACAATGAGCAACGTAAAAATTCACGACACGACATTGCAACGTGCTTCGACACACCGCACGATGTCGTATCGTAGAAACTCACGGTGATCTCCCCAGTGCCGCATTCATTTGTTATTCAATATTCAAAGATGACAGACGACATTGAGGTTGATTATTTAATAACCCTAGTCGAGGAGCGTCCTGTACTATGGGGACAAAACATCAGAAGAATACAAAGTCATCTTTGAATATTGAATAACAAATGAATGCGGCACTGGGGAGCTCACCATGAGTTTCTACGACACGTCGCGATATCGTGTCGTGAATTTTTACGTTGCTCGTCGTTGATATCCACGACACGACGTCACATCGTGAAACGATGCCGCGCTGTGGCACGACGCGGCGTCGTATCGTGTTTATTTGTAAGAGCCCTAAGTACTGTAACCATAGGCATACAATTGCTAGACGTTGTGATTATGATGTCTCTAGCTGTCTGTACGTAGACAAATATTCAATTTTGTAATAGACGTATAAGCCATTCTAAGAGCGCCTTCAGATTGTCACCCAGAACCATGATGAGAATTTCCATGCGCCTGTAATTTTACCAGCACCCTTAGGGAGCATTTATTCGACACGAACTGCATCGTGCTCCACGATGGAGATAGCGTGCATCAAGCTGTCATGGCAAAATACGCTCTATTTGTATAGCTTTTACGTTTTAACTTAAATGGGCGTTTCAGACGCGCGGGCTAGGCTGGTTTGTCCTTGGTCTACGCGATGGCCGCGGGGCGACCGCGCAGTTGTATTATTCCGAGGAATTTAAATGTTTTTGCCTAGGAAATAGAATTCAGATTCGCCATTAATGTACGTGAAAGCGTAGTAACTGGGCGGTCACTGCGCGAATGAAATTCGTGTCGAATAAACGCGCCCTTAGCCTTCAAAACTAAAATACGTAATGCTCATATTAGTGCTTGGCGGTAAAATAGGTAAGGTGGCAGTATTTCCCTGGATTAACCCTTTCACAAGGAGCTTGAAAAGGTTTGTAAACCTCCAATAGGGAGCAGCAATAATAGATTACTCAGTTCACATGAATTTGTTATATAAAATAAAGGTGAAAGGCTGTAACAATAAAAATAGTATAAAAAAAACAGGTACAATATTACAAAACACTCCCTACTTAAATACTAGAAAATATGTGTGAGACAACAAAGAACTTACCCCGGACGGGCCGTATTTTTTACAAATATTATCTAAGTTACTTTATTTTAAAAATATTAGATAGGTTACATGATTTAAATCGGAAACTGGTAAACGGATCAAAATTTGTGGTGAAGACGAGCAGGAAACCTTCAGACATTAGGTAGAGAGTGACGATGGGACGAAACAAAGTGAGAATCATGAGGCAAAGGAATTAAAGAACGATTCAAAATTTTTAAAATAACTGGCCAGGAACCAGAGAAAAGGTGATAAAAAGGCAGGATGACGATGGTGGAGGTCGCATGCCAGAACCTCTACTGTTACCAAAATTAAAAATAGAAAAAAATGTACATTGAGTAGTTTATTTGTGTTCAAAACACATAAGAATATTTGATACAAAAACTTTCATAATATTTTAATTAGCAAAATGAAAAAAATACTTCCATTTTCAGTTTAAACTTAGTAGAATCCGGGACAGTTGCTTCAGCTGTATCAAACACAAGTCCGATCGTGTATGGAGTACTGCTGCCACCTTTGGGATGGCTCTGCTACATACAACTGGCCACCTTAGATTCAATTGACAAGCGTGGCAAGAGGCTTGTAAGTGACTCGGAATTAGTAGAGGCGAAGCTGCAGAGCCTTGAACGCCGTAAAGTTGCCTGCTTATCGGTATTTTATAGGATATATCACGCAGAGTGTGCGATGGAATTACACAATTTAATTCCGCCTTCCCCTTTCCATCATCGGGGGACTAGGCTTAGGCTTGGCTTCCAACCCTATGTTGTGGATATTCCAAAGATTCGCACGAAGCGTTACGCTTCCACATTTATTTGGCGAACTTGGACCTTTTCAAGGCGAGATTGAATAGGTATTATTTAGGTGTGCGTGCTTCATCGTCACTTTCAATCAGGTGGGATGGAGGTCAAATGCATTTTTACATGTGAATAAGAAAAAAGAAATAAAATTTAAAAAATATTACTACACATAAAGGGCAGGTAACTAATTGAAATATGACTTTTAATACTTGATTAAATAGATAGTAAATAGAACTAAAGGCATTGACTTACAATTATATGGACGTCGGGTCCGCGCTAAAAAGTGTCCGCACTTGTAAGGCGCTAAAATCGTATACAGAGCGTCAAACTCCGCTTTAGTCTTCATTTGTTCGACTGACAGCGCGATACTGCGATGACATTACAATTTAAATTTCGAATAGGTTGACTTGGGACATTTTTTTCGTGGTTTTTGTATTAGACCCGTCGTCCATTTATTTGTAAGTCAATGACTAAAGGGTACAAAATTATAGTAAGTTTTGCCTTTTTTGTGTTGTTTTTGAAGTAATTATTATAATTGAACTACATAACAAGAGCGCAGTTCCGTACACTACTAATAAAAATTCTTTGGTCTTTAATTCAATTTTTTTATAGAAAAAGAAATGTGCATTTGACCTCCATCTAACCTGATGGAAGGTGACGATGAGGTCAACGACGGAGCATACGCACCTTACTTATTTCTACCGCCAAACAGTAATGTGAGCATTATTGAGTTCCGGTTTTGAAGGGTAAGAGAGTGCTGGTGAAATTACAACCACATGAGACTTGTCATGTTTCAGGGTGACAGGAACAGTGTCACTGTGTCACAGATCTTTGCGATGTAAAGCTCTGAGTGGCACTCCAACTGCTATGAACAAGAGTGTCGCTAGACATCAGGCGCACGACTTGTTTATCCTGTCACTTGGTATCGTAAAAAAATAAACATTCTAACTATACTTATTATTTGTCAACTCTCATCCTCAATATTTTAAAACACGCGGTGAAGTCATTCAAAGGCAAACTAGAGCAAAAATTATGAATCTCCTATACCAACCTCGTTGCCATAAAGTAATTTATAAGAATAACTGCTTCAACATGTGTATAATTATTTACAATAAATTACCAAACGAAATTAAATTGTTACAAGGACATACTTTTAAATTAAAATTGACAAAATGGCTTTTGACACATTGCTTCTATAGTAATAAAGAATACTTAG
This sequence comes from Hyposmocoma kahamanoa, assembly GCF_003589595.1. Classification (NCBI taxonomy): domain Eukaryota; kingdom Metazoa; phylum Arthropoda; class Insecta; order Lepidoptera; family Cosmopterigidae; genus Hyposmocoma; species Hyposmocoma kahamanoa. The sequence goes on along the minus strand of NW_020653852.1, from coordinate 19,292,109 downwards.
AATTTACAAATTCATTACATTAATTAGAAACTATAGAGACTAAAGAAACATTGAATCCCATTAATATTTGCACATCTGCTTGCAGGTTGAATACAATGTACCTAATTTTACTTAAAACCTTTGTAATTACTGTATTCTGGCAAATAAA
>NW_020653852.1:19128574-19291951 GCF_003589595.1 Hyposmocoma kahamanoa | reverse complement strand
TTTTTTTTTGTCTGACGCATTTTGAAATTTTTCCAGATGCACTTCCGCATTGAAGGTCAGCATACGGACCACGACGTTCGGTACACGAAGCTTACCCTGGACTGGATTCTTGCAGTCATGCAGATGAAGCTCAAATTTTTCCAAAGACTTGAAAAGCTTGATATTTTCTAACCGACTTACTACACCTGTCTATGGGGCATTGGGGTTGGAGGTATCTGCAGTCTTAAAAGCACATGGCCATAGTGTATTATGACAAGTATGGTAACTCCACATAAATAAAAGTAGCAGCGCGGTTTGTATGTGTGCACGCCGATTGCACGGACCAATAAATACAGTAGAAGTGCTTAGTTTACATCGCACGTATGCCAACTGTACGCGAAGTTTCAGATACTTAAGCAAAGTCCTCCATTTACGCTTTGCACGTTATCGTTGTGTCAATTATTTCGTGCAAAACCCCGAAAATCGTAGAATGCCTTAATTTGCTACTGTAATATTATCTATGGTAGTGTTTCATATCATCGTTAAGTCTTATTAAATTTTATTTAATTTTAATAAATTTAAAATTTTCTGTTTATCGTAAAAATAACGCTTCAATATGGTCGCTAACTAAGTAAACATCTTGAATTCGTCGTCGTTTAGCTATTGACCGCTAGATGGCAGCACATTGTTTGAAATGTTAGTATGAAATAATAGTATCGTAACTTGCAATATTGGGTATATTGATTGAACTTTCAGCGATATGCCAACAATGTAACGCTTAAATTGTAATAGGTATTTAAATATGAAATTGCCGATTTATCGTACTGGCCAATTTGAATTAAAATTAAACCTGCATTTTATGAGATTTCAGAGTCAAACTTTTTTCACACGAAAACTATCGACTAATACTGTAAATAGAGTTACAAGAAGAGGAGAGAATGTTGGTTAATTTTTTCTGCATTTAACGGAGCAATAAACGTTTTTGACGTAACTCCACTTATGCCATTCTTCCATGAGGGGTGCGTGTGAGTTTTGGCGACAGAGGTTCTGGTAGTAATCTAGGCTTAAGGCACTTCATTGTTCTTTTCTGCCGTGTTACGGACGCACACATTCGCATAATTTAGCGATGTATTCGAGTTGCAATGCGCTGGTCGTCTCACGCGTGAGAGTCAGAATGGTGGGTGTACCTTAACGGATCATGACAAATTTTGATATCGAAAAATGTACCTTAGTTGTATTATTTAGTACCTGTGTTTAAAAAAAATTGTATCTGCATCAGAACGAAGTTATAGAAATATCAAAGGTACATCTGCCCTATTGACAGTTAATATGGCGGATGTACCTCAAATTACCACTTTTTATGTAATAACTATAAAAACTTATTTTTTCAAAAAATTCTACCTTATTAGTACTCTAAAGTAAAGAACCTCCAGCTCGACCAGCTGGTTAGTTTCTAAGAAATAAGACTGAATTTGTTGAGATTTCAGAGCGGCGTGTGCATCTCTTAACGAATCCTGACAAAAATGTAATTTTTTTTTAAATACAGGTACTAAATGGTATAATTTAGGTGGGTTTTTTGATACCAACTTTGACAGGATCCATTAAGGTACACCCGCTATTCTAACTCTCACGTCCCACGCGCCTTTGATTATTATGCGAATGTGTGCTACCGTACACGGCGCGCGGCGGTCGTGCACACATATAAGCCGAGCTGCTGAGTATGGAGCTATCATACTTGTTTTGTTATACTATGGTATGGTTTTTCCTCCCGCTCCTTACTAAACTGCCGTGGCTGTTGTTTTTTCTTAGACATATGACCTTACTTTAATTTTCAAAAGCTCTAATAGAAATAAGCAGTACCTTTTGTTTGTATTTTCTTTTTATTAAATGTATCTGATTTTCCATTCCGTTTCGCAGCAATATAAATAGAGCCTTACAGGTCTCTTGGTCACGGGCGGCTGGCTGAGATGGTAAAGTCATCAACAAGTTATATTAATGCAAATTAGAAAAAATAAAATAAAAGTTATTAATTTATTTTTTTCTTTATTTACTAGAGAACATTCCAATTTACGCTATATATATTTTGCTAAATATTTTAATTTGGTAGTATGAATTTTTACTCATCTAATTTTATTAATTGTTATTTTTTGCTACAATATGACTTAAAGTACATATTTATTATTATATATTTATATCCTACTTTAATCCGACATCATAGGAAATACAGGGAAACTGTGTCATGAACCATAAATTTTTTTTTTATGTGTATTATTTTGCCATAGTAAATTTTTTTGTCAAGCCTGAGTTGTCCATGAATAAAATTGATTATTTTTTTATTGCTGGTCGACTCAATTTTATATAATCATTTCATTGTAGGTACAAAAAAATCGGGACAGCAGAAGTTGATCAAATTTAATAAAATGTTGTTTCAACATACGAATAATAATGACCAATTTTTGTTATTGTTGATAGACTCAGTTTCTTAAGATAAAAATGACACATGAAAGGATGTAAAATGCAAACATGAAGAAATAATAAAGTGATCATTAGTTACAAATCTATTTATAACAGGAGTAATTAAAATTCCATACCAGTCGTATCCCAGCCTGAGTCATTTTCAAACAATCCTTGATTCGCAGAAGGCTTAGGGAAGATGATTTTGGTGTTAACAGCAAATATTATTCTTTAGATATCACTACGTGAAAAGATACACAGATTGTTTGAATATTTAGTTTTCTGTTTTTGTTTTTGGCGCTTCAGTTTGCTTTTGTGTCACAGCAAAATGGTGAAGCTTATTTATTGAATAGCAACTAAAAATAATTGGGAAGAATGTATCCGGAAATTAATTTAAGTGCCAAATTGTAAAAATAAAAAAAATAAAAAATTTTCTTTTCATTTTTTATTTTATTTTATGACAGATTGATAGCAATAATTTTATTATTACCGCGGTCTCCACATTAGGCAAGCCTGTATCGTGGGGTTCCATACAATTGATTTACATAGACATCAAACATTTTTAATAGCAAAGCCATAGCCTTGTGAAAGAGTTCGTCCAGGGAAGGCGAAGCACACCTTACCTATTTCTGCCACCAAGCAGTAATATTAGCACAGCTTACTGTGTTCCGGTTCTGACGGGTAAAGGGTGCTACAAGGTACACACACGTACAGTCGCAATCCCTCAGATTTTTGTATTTTAAAGCTCTTAGTGGCATTGCAACTGTTATGGACAGGCGTGTAGATTGCCACCAGACACACGACTTGTACGTCCCGTGTATTATAAAGAAGGTGCCTTCACTTAATCAAAAAGAAAACAAAGTGGTGGAAGATGCTTATCACTTGTTATTAGATACAAAAGTCCACCTTGTCTGTGCCAAGTTAAAATATCTTACTTATTCGCAAAGTTCAAGAAAGGAACGCTGTAACGCTCTCAGTATTGGCTTGGCGGCAGAAATAGGTATGGTCAATATTATCGATTCGGAGTATTCTAATTTATGTGAGCGACTGTAACCATATTCCATCAGCTGGATCGTTTGCCGCATTGTTTAGAATAAAATTAAACTATACTAGCCGATTTACAAGAAACAAATCACAATGGTATTACAAAAAATATACCAAGTATTTAAGTTGGATTCTAATTCAAGTTGGATTCGGTGAATCGACTATCGATTTAAATTATTCATCATGCTCGTCAAATATTTGATCGTTGAGTCTATGTTGCCCTGACCTTTGACATTAAACATCTATTACTTTCCACGTAACCTTCATAGTTGCAGGGTACACAGGTTTATTAATCTGTCTAATGTTTGATAATCTTTACGAGAAAATAAATTTATCAACTGTTAGGGGAAATAAATCCAGATTAGTCAAACCATGTTATTAACATCCCAAGATAGAGTGTGCGATGGAATTTCACGATTTAATTCCGTTTTTGTCTTTCCATCATCAGGGGACTAGATGTAGTTCCAAAATTCGCACGAAGCGTTAGGGGGCGTTCCCACTACGTCGTCATCACGTTTTATTATCGTTGGACGACTGTCGTGTCCAGCCTGTTCCCATATCACGACTATGTGTCGTGGACGATTTTTTATCGTTGAACGACTGTCGTGACTAGCTGTTCCCACAAGATCGTGACGACAATTTATCGTTTCACGACAGTCTCCTTGCCCATCTCTGACTACGACCCAACGCTACTGCAAAGCGAGCAGAGGGCGCGGGGCACAAGAGGGGAGGGCAGGGAGCAGAATACGCGCGTACAGCGATAAATAAAACGTGACGACAATAGGAGCTGCGACAATCTGTCGTCACGCTTTTATCGTGACGTTTTATCATTCGACAACTGTCGTTCTGGCTGTTCCCACTGTGACGACAGTTAGTCGTTAATCGTGTCGTGCTATATGTGAACAACTTAATTTAAATATACAAGCCACGACACTGTAAACTGCACGACAATCTGTCGTCACGATATACTGGGAACGCGCCCATACGTTTCCACATTTATATAGTGCGAACGCCTATGGAGCGGTATTCCCTGCCTGCAGACTAATTCCCTGAACGCTATAACTGGGACCTTTTCAAGGTGAGAGTGAATAGGCATTATTTAGGTGTGCATGCTCCATCGTCAACCTTATCGCCACTTTCCATCAGGGACGTGGAGGTCAAACACGCACTGGTTTTATCATGACAAAAAAAACTACGTTTCGCGGCGGTTTCAGGTATTGCGCTTACAATCGCTGAACCGACAAACCTCTGCCATTGCGTGGCACCAAACATAAAATGAGCTCTAAACACGAATAGAAAAAATATATTTTGTCGGAACTATTGTTCAAGTTCGAATAGATAGTGATGATGGTGAAAGAATCGTTTTGGCAGCAATAGAGCTCCTTGTGAAAGAGTTCGTCCAGGGAAGTACTGCCACCTTACCTATTTCTACCGCCAAGGATTAATATAAGCATTACTCCGTTTCAGTTTGGGAGGGTAAAGGTGCTGGTAAAATTACAAGCAAATGGGACTTATCATTATGTCTCAGGGTGATGGGCACAATGGCAATGCCCCTCGGATCTTTGTGATTTAAAGTTCTAAGGGGCACTGCAACTGTTAGGGATAGGCGTGTCGCTTACCACCAGTCGCGTGTCGCTTACCACCAGTCACATGACTTGTTCGTCCCGTGTATTATAAAAAAGGTGCCTTCACAAGCTTTACCTTTTTGATGAAAAAGAAAACAAAGTTGTGGAAGACGCGTATCACTTGTTATCAGATACAAAAGTACATCTTGTCTATATGCCAAGTTAGAATATCTTATTTATTCGCATTATTCAGGCAGGGTAAATATTTTTTTTGGTAACGCCAACAACAGCCTTTGAGGGTAGCTTCCGGTATCAGGCATCCAACTGCTGGAACAACCTGCCTCTTCCTACCCCTTGCCTTTACTAATCTTTTGGAACTGTTGGACCCACTGCTTGGATCCACTATTCGGTCCTCATTTTATTTATATTACGTATATTTACGTCAAGCTTTTTTAATAACATACGTGTATCGCATATCGTAAATGTGTAATGATACAACAGAGGATAAACACAACATGTACCATTTCCTTCGGACTTAATCGCCTCTGAAACTGGAACGACTGAAAATCAGCGTCCGTGTACACACTTAGTAAACTTAGAATTACTGAGTCAATTTACTGTTTCGATATTAAATATTAGATTTAAGTGTGTGTATAGTGACTCAATTGAATTAATAAACGTTTTTTCTTTCTTTCTTTCTTGTGACCTACTAGAATGTGTCTGGTACGAGTAACAGAGGGTGGCGTCACAGAATAATAAATACAGTAGAAGTGGTTAATTAGCCTCTCACGCGTGCCAACTATAGGTCTGGAAAGACTTAGGTATCTGAACTCAGTCCGCCTTTTTTGTTTTGTATGGTCCTTTCGGAAAATCTGTAAAGTCCTAGAAAAATGCCTTATTGTGCTGTTTAGGAGTACAAAATCGACAGCCGTACCAAAAGTATTACCCGTGGTGGTATTTCATATCATCGGAGCCTTATTTTAATAAATTTTCAATTTTCTGTTATCGAAATATTTTTTGTTACAAGAAACGAAAGTAAAGCTTGTACCCCTGCAATATGGTCGTTTATTTTTTGGAGAACTAAATTAATAACTCCAGTTCTTCGTCGTTCAGCAATAAACCGCTAGATGGCAGCGCATTGATTGAAATTTCAATACAATATCAAAACGTAACTTGTATAATAAGTATTGATGGTATTGAACTTTCAACTATATGCCAACACGGTAAAGTTTAAATTACATTAACAGTCCAGAATTTCTTATTTCTTTTAAATTTTGAAACTACGACAAATCTATATCAAGGTTTTGTAGTGTTTCAAATTAAGAATGTGTGACGTCCACGTAGCGTCCATTTTAACCTGATCCAGCTTTAATTTTTTCAAACTATTTAGTCATTGACTTATAATTACATATATGGACGTCGGGTCCGCGCTAAAAAGTGTCCGCGCTTGTAAGGCGCTAAAATCGTATATACAGAGCGCCAAACTCTGCTTTAGTCTTCATTTGTTCGACTGACAGCGCGATACTGCGATGACATTACAATTTAAATTTCGAATTGGTTGACTTGGGACATTTTTTTCGTGGTTTTTGTATTAGACCCGTCGTCCATTTATTTGTAAGTCAATGTATTTAGTATAAAAAGTGGATAAACGAATTAATTGCAATCAACTGACGTTATTATTTCACCGCCAACTAAGAATGAATAGGTCAATCCACGAACGTTACTTATTTAATTCCTGGCTTAATCAGTGACTAAGTTGTTTCCCTTACGGTTATACTCCGACATAATTATATGTACATAAAACTGATAAAACAGTGTAAACACGTCAGTAACGCATGATAAAGTTTTGTGATGATTGGTTTTGTGTCACCTTTGCTTTTGGCGTACGTAGTAGGAGATAAGCATTTATTTGGTGCAAAAGAAATACACTCCTTAAAATTCCTGACGATTAACAAAGCTGCAAATTTAAACCAATATTTTGATGAAATTTAAACCTATTTTCTGAAGACATAATGACTATTTTAGGAAAGTTGGCTTTTTCATTTACAGACTATTAATTGTTATTTTGTCCGAAACAACGTTTGTTCGAATTTTCATTACACCGAAAACCTAATTATAACGAAACAGTTGTTCTTTCAGGATATGTTGAATGTTTATCGCAAAGACACGACGTACGGTTAGGTTAGGTTAAGTTAGTAGTAGTAGTAGTAGTTAGCCGCTCGTCCTGTCCTCCGCGACCCTGGCGGGGCTGCACCGCTTTCAATGATGCAGTGGCGGCGGGGCCGCGGGGGAAGAGACGTGTCGGTGTGTCGTTGCCGCTCGTCCTATCCTCCGCGGCCGAACGTGGGCGGTTGGCCCGTGGTGGGCGCTCCAAGGGACTCACTCTCTCGGGAGAGTCCGCGCGGAAGCGCGTTAGGTGTTGCGGCGGAGCCTGCCATTAGATCCGCCGCGGGGGCTGGGGGAGCAGCCACTGAACTTCACAGTTGAGTGGATGCTGTCCTGGCCCCTGGGTAGCGGACTCGGGGGAGTTCGTTTCCCAGCATAAAGGGGCCCGGGATGGAAGGCTCGTCTGGTGTTCGGCGAGCCTCACATTCGGAGTCGGGGGACCGATGTGTCTCCCTTCTCGGGGAGGGGCTGCGCAGGGCGCGGCCAGCCGCTGGTGGGGGCGCGGACGAGTGCAACAGCGTACCCGTACCCCCACCTACAGCGGAGAAGAGGAACACTCCGGGGGTTTAGTGCGGTCGGGCTGCTCCCCGGCTCTGCCCCCGCGGGGCCGGGGTATCTGTAAGCAGATTCCCCCGGATTAACAAAAAAAAAGGTTTAAAAGAAAAAACATTTTCCCCTCAAAATTATTTTCGAGGTTATGAAATTTCAACCAAACGTTATTTCTGGAAAATGTCATTTCGGTCTATTGATAGGTAACCGTGCTAGTACTGATATAGACGCTCAAGTCGCTTGTCGTCCTTGTAATAAAAAGTACGATGTTTGAACACAGCACTTAAGTAACGGCAATCAGAATTTATAACATAATCCCGGTTGATATTAAATGCTAACTGGCAATCAATTCAAGCTTCATTTAAAAAAATGATTAGTTATCTTTTTTTTTATCATTTAAATGAATTTCATAACATAAAAACAGTACAGAATACTAAAAAACCGACCTCAAAAGTCATTCATCCCCTAGTTTGCCGCCATGAGAGGTGGAATATTTTGTTCAAATTTAAATGGGACCACATCCGAGGTACCCTCTTTCCAACAAAAAAGAATCATCAAAATCGGTTTACAATGATTGATTTATCGCGTAACATACATACAAAAAAAACCATACAGTTGAATTGAAAACTTCTTCCTTTTTTTTTGAAGTTGGTTAAAAAGACGTCAAATATTCGATAATTGTGCATCACAGGAAATAAACTATTTTTCCAGATTTAAATTGCGTATATTTGTTTTTTCAAACAAACCAATGTTTTGGGCCCTTTACAGGTCCCATAGTCACGGTTGACTGAGGTGGTACAGTCTTCAACCAGTTATGTCTAATATTGTTGCAAACCACCGTATTTTTTCACTATAGTTACAAAAGTTATTAACTAAAATACCTTTTTTTTATATTTACAAAGAGATATTCCAATTTACGATTACAAATTATTTTATTAACATAATTATTTTACTAATTAATAACGAAAATTTGAATAAAAAAGTTCTGAAACGTTGGTTCGTTAGAAAAAAATAAATGTACGCGATTTAAATCCGGAAAAAAGTCTCAACACCTATGTGTAACAATCGCAAAAACCTAAGAACTCGAATTATACATCATTGTCAATTTTATTTTATGAACTTAATTTGTAACATATCTTAATGGAATTTTAATGACTGTAATTTTAAAACATTGGTCGCCCGATTTGGGTAAAAATTGTGAATCAAATTGTAATTGAAACATTTATAACGCCTTTAATCTACCAGTTCAGACAATAAAAATTGTGATTTCTTCTACAGCATCTACACGTTTTTGTCTTAAATAAGTACGCACAATTTTACTCACAAGATTCCTCTGTAATATTCTGAAATAATCATCGAATGTCTGCTTTATTATATACGTATATAATTTATAGATAAAACGAGTTAGACCGAGCTAAAGGTCAAGATGAGATGTGCTAAGCCAAAACGGAGACAGGACACCTAGACCTAATTGTCATAAGTTATGGCATGATTTACAAAAGGGTTTCATTTTACTATTTCAACATATAAAAAGTCAACAAACTGATCAGTCTGGAAAATAAGAAACCTAAACTTAATTAAGGTCACAATCAAAATAGATTATCGATTAAACTACAATCGATTACTCTGAATGAATTTAAACATAACTTGTGTTTTGGCTGTTACATAACGTCACACAACTAAATCTCTTAAAACTCTGCTCTCAAATTACCACAATTCGCAGAATTCGCAGTAATGGTTTAATAATTTTTTTTACGATACTAACTGACGGGGCGAAGAAATCGTGCATCTGGTAGTAAGCGACACGCCTGTCCATAGCAGTTGCAGTGCCAGTCAAAGCCTTAAATCGCAAGGATGAGGGACACTGCCACTGTGCCTGTCATGTTAAGAGTGGTTCACATGGCGACTTTTGGCGGCTATGCTGCCGTTAATCGTGTATCGTCGCTAGTTCTTTTACACACGCCCGCAATTTTAAGCAGTGATGCAAGCGTGCGACTGCATCGGTGCAATCGCTTTAAATCCCAAGTGTAGCGATGCAATTACGCAAAGTGAAAAATTATTTATTCCATAGTTAAAATAAATTTATACTTGAAAACGTCACATTTAAGCTACTGCTCGTTCACTACGCTGACCCCCCTGAGAAGAACGAACAAAAAACTCTAAGGATTGCTCTTTTCAAATAAACTTATATGCTATGGAATACAATTTGAATCAAATTTGTGTGGATTCTGGAGCCGTGTCGTCTTTCCATACATCTTTATCTAACGCGTAGTCTTCAATTTTTTAATATGATTTTTCGATCAAAATATTTTTAATGTAGTTTTTAAACTTAGGAAATGATAAACTTAATATATGCTCCGGAATCTTATTGTAAAAATAATACAGTTCCCCATAAAAGAGTTGTTTACCTGGGTTAAATGAAATCGTGGTACCATGAGTTTGGACTTAGCTCTAAGGTTAATATTATGGATATCTTCTTTCTTATTGAAATTATGTATATTTTTACGGGCATATAAAATATTTGAGTAAATGTACTGTGATGCCACAGTCATGATACCAGTCTCCTTAAACTTTTCTCTGAGAGAAACCCGAGAGCCTAGACGGTACACATAACGAATCGCTCGTTTTTGCAATACAAATATGGTTTGAGTATCTGCCGCTTGACCGCACATGAGAATCGTTTCACGTTTCACGAATGCGCGTTTGCATCGCTGCTAAAAATCTCCTTCACCGTAACCACTCTAAGGGTCGTATTCTAGAACTCTACTCAATGCTCAAGTCAGGATTTGAGTATGATTCAAAGCACTCGAAATCATACTCAAGTCCCTGCCATTAGGGTCGTATTTCCAGTGCTTGTGTTTCCAGTGCAATCCTGACTTGAGCATTGAGTAGAGTTCTAGAATACGACTCTTACACAAGTTGATAAATCCCATGTGCCTGTAATTTCACCAGCATATTATAAGCTATCAATTGACATCAGTTTCTTCTTTTTACATCTACGAGTAGGCTTAAGACAGTAAAAGAACAATGCTGAAGGGGTTGTAAACCACTAATGTGCCATGACAGACTACGGCAATAAAATAGAATACTCGGGTTCAAATAATTTACTTCATAAGTAAAATCGCAAGAAAAAAGGAAGGTTGTAACAAGAAATGGGTATAAAAAACAAGTACAACGCTACAAAATACTCCCTACTTAAGTACTAAAAACGTCAGACAGACCCAGAAAGGGCCGAGTTATACAATATTACTAGGTTAGGTTTTTTTTTTTTAATTAAATGGACTTACCCACTACCTAGCTCGAAGCAAAGATAGGATCTACGATGGAAAGAGTTTGCCCAGAAGATGCCTATTCAGTCGCACTTTAAAGATACCCGGGTTGTATTAATACGAAAATACAGACTCAGGCAGGGATTTCCATTCCTGGGCTGTGCGCATAATAAAATATGATGAAAAGCGCTTAGTAAGCCTGAAGAGAATATCGACCAAGTGAGGAAGTAAAAGGGCGGAATGACCTGACGGAGCTCATGCGCACACTCACCGAAAATTAAATGTATTAAAATTGGCACATGATTTAGGTGGGAACTGGTAAAAAGATTAAAAACAGACGAGCATCATTGCTCCCTTCATCGATTAAGCAAAGAGTGACGACGGAATTAAAACAAAGTTAGAATGACGGGCAACGGAATTAAAGAACAATTCAAAATTTGAAAACAAGTGGCCAGGAACCAGAGCAAAGGTGATAAAAAGGCGGAATGACGAAGGAATGATGGAAGGAGGTCGCATCGTCACAAAACGATTCTTTTCTACCTACCTACCTATACAAAGCCGTCGAGCAAACAACCGCGCAGTGACTGGGCAACGTCCCGAGAGTTGTGCAATCGCTTTCACTAATATAATAGCTGATTTGCGATTCTAATTCGACCGGTTCTATTCTTTTTATGCATTGCTGTTATTGGCACCAGATACTCATTCCATATAGTACTGTATTGAATACGCAACTTTTTATTTAACTAACAAGGAATCATACAGGTAATATGCCTAGTTTTTATGGATGTAAGATGACGTTTCAAGTGTACGAAAAGTAAGACGGTAGCTAGGTCATCATCATTGTCGTCACACTTGACCAATGAGGTTTGGGGAAATCACATCTTTTTACCTAGTAGTGTAAACCTTCTTTTACATGAACGTTATCGCGATGTTCTCCTTCTAATAATTCTATGGTAGCTATAATAGTTTGTATATTAAGAGCGGTCATCGAGTATATAACCTGAAATAGAGACGAAATGTCATTTAATTTTTTTGAAAACTATTCTGCCAAATCATTACGGTGACAGGTGCGCTCCGATTGGCCAGCCCGAATGCGAAACAATTGACGGGTGTCGTCACAGTCAAATAATCATTGAAAAATTACATAATTGAATATTTAATTACTGATGAAATGTGATTCCGTTTGTTTTGTAATTAGATGTTTTGCTGTTTTTCCCTCATCACCGAATGGAACAGCCCCTCAGAGTTAGAGATATTATCTCTATTACAATAAATACAGAATATTTTTGGAATATACGGAGACGTACACACAGGTCAATTGTTGGCGACTGTTGCGGCTTTCTAATTTGTGATTTCAGCGCAAACGAGAGTTAATATTTATAAGTGATATCACTGCCATTTGTTTCTGGTTATGTACTTGAAGAGGGCCGTTAATAAGAAATTATTAATGAGTGTATTATAAGTCCGACGCTGACTCGAAATTTGTCTTTTTTGCCGCCCGTGCTACATACGACGTTTTGATCACATTTGCGAGGAAATACATAAAATAATAAAGGAAGGAAAAGCTTTATTTTAAACTTATTGATATTTACAGTGACTGTACAATTATTAAAATTTAGAGATACTTCATGTTTGATGGCCAGCTATCCATACACAGATAATACAACTCAAACTAACCGTCAAAAGGTTTCAACGTGTAGGCAGAAATCGTCCAGGGAAGTACTACCACCTTATCTATTTCTGACGCCAAGCAGTAATGTGAGCAAAACTGCGTTTTGAAGGGTAATGTGTTAAGAGTAAGTTAAGTAGGGTGCTGGTGAAATTACAAGCACATGGGACTTTTTAACTTGTCTCAGGGCGCAGTGGTAATGTCACTCAAATCTCTGCGATTTAAAACTGAGAGCGTGTTCCCATTATGTCGTAACGTTTTATTTATCGTTAGACGACTGTCGCGTCTAGCTTGTTCCCATATCACGACTATTTGTCTTGACTGTGTCGTGTACGTTTATTTATTGTTGAACGACTGTCGTGTCTAGCTGTTCCCACTAGATCGTGACGACAATTTATCGGTTCATGTCGTTTGCACGACAGTTTGAAGCTGCGATTATCTGTCGTCACATTTTTATAGTGACATTTTAGTCTTCATCCGACGACTGTCGATCCAGCTCTTTCCATTGTCACAACATACATTAAACTACACAACTATCTGTCGTCACGACATAACGGGAACACGCCTTGAGGGGTACAGAGACTCACGACTTATTCATCCCGTCACATGGTATCATAAAAAAAACACTCTGGAACCTTGACTTTACCGTTTTGAATTTAAAAATGCATATTTCTCTCCATTCCCACGATAAGCCGCTTTTGTCAAGTAGCATACTTTACTTTTAACACGTTTTTGCTCTTCAAATAACTAGGCGATAAAGGCATGTATTGTTTGCGTTCGTTATCTTTCATCACACTGAGGTGGCGAAGGTTTTTTTTAAATAAAGGTTTCCGTCATTGTTGCCCGCGCACTGGAACGGGCGAAAGCACATATAGCACAGTATATTAGTTTATCTACGATAGATTAATCAAACTATTACATTTTCATAATATCCAGGTAATGTACAATAAAATATATACTAAAAAGTAAAACTAGGAGTAAATTATATGAATAGAATTGAGTCCCCGCGGCTAGGTGCCCAAGATGCTGGCAGCGATCCCCCTTTTTATGGCTATGCTAACGCGTTGGGCAAGGTAGCTGCCGGCCCTTGGGTTTCCCAGACAGTCCATTAATGTTTTTGGATATAATTTTGTACAGGTGAAGAGCACCGGGATCCCACGGGATTATAATGTATAAACAAATGTAGATAACGTTTCATTGATATATTGAAGGAAATTGGTACTTGACAATTACAGGCACATGAGACTTGTCAACTTATTGTGCAGGGCAGTGTCTCTCAGATCTTTGCAATTGAAAGCTCTAAGTGCTTCTAAGCTTGTTCGTACCGTCACTGATATCGTAAAAATAATTACTTGGCACTAAGTCTATCACGGAGAGTGGGCGACCAAATTGCATGAAATCATTTCGCCATCACCTTCCCTATCATCATCGGTAGACTAGACGTAATCTGGAGTTTCACCCTTATGCATATAATAATAAGATACCTAAGCTTCACACGAAGAGTTACGCTTGCACGTTTACACTGCTTACGGTATTGGAGCGGAGTTCCCTGCCTGCAGATTAGTTCCCTGAACGCTATAACTTAGGCCTCTTCAAGGTGAGAGTGAATAGGACTTATAATAGTTGTGCATGCTCCACATCGTCACTTTCCATCAAATGAGATGGAGGTCAAATGCGTAGGTACTATATATACTATATATTCCTACAATAAAACAAAACTATAATAAACTTGCATTCAATACGAAAATTTACGCACATAAATATAGACAACCTAAGACAAAGAAAGGATCAAACTGTAGTCAAACTATAGAATGTTATAAAAACCAAAAATAACAAGGACCGGTAAAGTAATAAAGTTTGTAAGGCTCAGCAGGCTACCTGGGGTGACTCACCGCAGAACCACGTTTTGCTTTGCGCCATAATAATGACCTAAACCTGTCATTCGATCGCGCTTGAGTTGCGCGTACGCACGTACCGGCCGCGTTCCAAAAATTCAAAATCTCCGCCATATTTGTTTAGAAATAACGAAGTCTGTTTTTTTATTTATATTTTGAATATTCGTATTAAGAATTTACACAGTGTAAGTGTGATAATCAGTGATCATGGTGCGTAGATATCATAAGTGGTGCTTCAATGTATCTGGTAGATCAAAAGTGGTGCCCGCGGTGCCTACTCAGAGCACCGAGGGAGTGTTTACTATAGACAGTGTTGATACCCGAATGTCATCCGTATCGACTTTGGACATAGCAGTAAGTTAAAAGGTTTTATTTGAAATCGATTTCATGTTATTGATGTTTCGTATACAATTTTGACTGCGATTTGACGTGTTGTTTGTTGGTTCTGTAGGTTATTTAAAACAGCTGTTTAAAAATGGAACTTGTTTGACTTGTTTTAGTTTAAACATAGCATAATAAACATTGAATTTAATACAATTGCTGTTTAATATTACATTTACAGTAACTTAAGGTTTATCTTCTTTAAATTTAATAATTAAGGTTTAGTGTTTATACCAAATACAGTTCAGTTATCTCCTGCGCTAAAGTTTTAAGTAACTTAAATTAAACTTAACAAATTGTAAGTATTTGCAACATTGCTTCACGTTATCAAAGGCAGTTTAATACAAAATCTCCCTATTTAATATTGTAAATGATCACTGTGTTGTGAATAGGCCTTTTTAGAAACGGAGTGTAGACTATATTCCGTACAAGCGATGTTGGTGAGACCAATACTTTGGGTATAAATCGTCCGGAAAGGTTTGTGTCTAGTAACGTCCTGTTATGGCCTAATTTTTAGTGGTAATCGTTACCACCATTTCACCCAGAGGTTCATTAACATCTGACGGATATTGTTTGGTCTATGGAGGGTGTTATTCTACAAAATCAAATGGAGAAAACGAACAAAACGATACGTACGTTAAATCGCGTACTTGGTTTTATGCAAATGTTAGTATGGAATCTTCATTCCGCAAGTCCGTCTCGCAATTGACCGGTTTAAGATACATGCCTACTCGTGGCAAAAGTGTTTAACGACATTTGGAGAAAGGAAGCGCTATGAAAGAATTTTCTACCGTCAGCTTCGCGTATCTCTACAGTTATACATATATGTGATATGCCATAGTTCTGTTTTCATATTAGAGTTTTTTATGATAATAAGTGATGGGGCGTACAAATCGTGCGCCTGATGGTAAACGACACGCCTGTCCATAACAGTTGCAGTGCCACTCAGAGCTTTCACCAACACCCTTACTCTTTAAAACTTTAACGCTCACAGGACTGCTTGGCGGCAGAAAGAGCTAAGGTAGAGAGCAATACTTCCCTGGACGAACTTTTTCACAATAAGCCCTACTACTACTTCTTTCTTTCTGTTTGTTTCTGTACGTACTAATATTTCTGATTAATTTACATGAAAGTGCTTTTATCACAGTCATAAAAATAATGTAAATTACAAGAAACTATTTATGTATATATTATGTGTAATTTTATAACTCCTATTTAAGAATCGATACAGCCTCAAATGGCTTTGCTTGATTCCGCAAAACAGTGAAAGTGTCGAATCAAATCACATAAATATCACTGTAAAGGCGTTAATCCTATTTACCATTCAAGTTTCTAGTGCGACAGTTGACCGAATAAAGCACTTACTTCATAACAGGAAATCTGTAGGAATGTTGAGAACAGGATTACGAATTACTGCGAACCGAAAGGTTATATTGTGCCTCTCGTTTCGTTGGCAAATATGAACTTTATATTTAGATTCCTTAAGGTTACGTGTCTAATCTTAATGGTATTCTTAAATAACAAGTTATAAATTATGCAATAAATCGGAATATTATTACTGTTCTAATTAAGGCCCACAAGCCGAATTTTTCGCGAATTCCTAAATTATATTTAAATTTTATTGAATGTCAGAATGTTTCACCATGATATTCAACAATTTTTTGTGAAATTACTCCACTAGTTTGTTATAATTAAAATCGAACACTTAGAAAAAAATCACTGGAACGTCTTCCAGCAAACCATGCCAGAGGCTATGCCAACTAAGCCGCGGAACGAACCAACGGACCTCACGATTTTTTTTATGTGTTTGTTGCATATATTTGTTTTGGTTTTTAACTTTTTTTTTTCGTATCTGTGACAAATCTATGAAATTTTTTTTCACTCCACTAGCTCGGAAAGGCTTTCATTCTCGTTATATATCGCTAGCGTGGAAAAGGGTATTGAAATTCGAACTTAACAATGGAGTGTGGTACACCTAACTTTTTCGATGAAAAAAAAATATAATGACACTTTCAACTACACGATTTGTCGTACAATACTTATTTATGTAATATAAATCCGTTGGTATGTTTTATTCTTATTATTGTTGACATTAAATTGACAATGATAACTAATTGTGTTTATCAAATTATTTTAATTCGTCGAAGAACTAAAATAGTTTCAGTTCACACAAAATTATAAGTACAGGCAAGAACAAAAGTTGATGAGGTGCAAATTCAAAACGCATCCGGAGGTAAACTTTTTCTTTTGATCAAAAAAACTTTACTGATGTTTTAAACTGTTTTTCGTTCATCTACCATTTCTCTCGCTATAGTGAGGTGAAAAGCTGTGTGTTTCGCTCGGCAGCAGAGTTGTTTTGCGTCTCGTGGCTTGAAAACCTCGCTTCGCTCATGGTTCAATCTTAGGTTCCTTCGCTTCGCTCAGGTTTCAATACAAGCACTCGCGCCAAACAACAACTTTGCAGCCTTGCATAATAAATAACTATTTCTTACATTGTTGCAATTCTGCGTTCCGGTTTTGAAGAAATGTTACCGCCATTTTCTTTTTTTTTTGTGTTTTTAATTCCCGCAACTATGAACACTGAGCAGTTGGCTATGTGTGTTTTTCTTGTGCCTGTTTACACAGTTAATAATTATTTTTGTACGTAGATTTAAAAGTTTATAGAAGTGGACAGTGGATTTTCATACTTACCTTGCAGGCCCTGGCCGGGAAGAAGACGCACGGTCCATAAATAACAAACTTTCCGTGTTCGTTTTTTGAAAGAAAAGCAAACATATTTATAACCAATATGAGTTGTAAAATACATTGCATGATCTTTTAAAGGGTTATAATCAAGTGTAACTATACTCTAATTACAATTATGCACTTACATAAGTGCTTGCTTGTTAGTAAGTTCACAAATTGCTTTAGGCATATTAACTAAAAAAATAGAGACGGACTTCTCTCAAGAACCCTTAGAATAATAACGCAAAGAACCGATAATAATTTCAACCCTTTCTAAACGAAAAATAAACAAACAGGTTTGGTCATTGACTTACAATTATATAGACGTCGGGTCCGCGCTAAAAAGTGTCCAAACTTATAGGGCGTTAAAATCGTATATAGAGCATCATTCACGCTTTAGTCTTCGTTTGTTTGACTGACAGCGAAGCAAGCAAAATTAGACAGTACTGCGATGACATTACAATTTAAATTCAACGTTTTAGCTTTTTCATATTCCTTTACATGTCACTACGTTTAAATAGGTTGACTTGGGACATTTTTTTCGTGGTTTGTGTATTAGACCCGTCGTCCATTTATTTGTAAGTCAATGGGTTTGGTTAATATTTTTAATCAATCACTTAATGAATTATTATATGATATCTTGAAGGTTATAACTTGTTATTTCATCACCTTTTCCAAGAATACTTTTTCAATTATTGGCATCTTAAAATCATATACGAAAAATGTATTCTAAAAGTGAGGTTATTTTTCAATTATACAAGAGTTGATAGTCCATTGTTGCATAATGCTGTACAAAAAAAAAATATTTTAATTTTAGTAATCGATTCGATAAATATAATCGATCGAAAATTTCAATCACATTTTTTTTGCTCAGCAATGATATTTTATATAATATAATGATAATTATATTTTTTTTATAAACACATGTTTGGCCAGAATCTCACCTGATGCGACGACGTCAAAAGCTTCACACTTTGTACTTTAGACCGTTCTTAGCGTAAGCGGCATGGAGTTGAATTTAAGTCTTAAGTGTCAACCTTGATGTGCTCTTGACCCTGTACGCGTTTGCCTATTCACTCTAGCCTTGAATAGCCCCAAATTGTACTTTTCGGGAAACACAGATTACATAATACAGAAACATAGAGTATTCCATTCCTTTGCCGTACGCATTGGAAAGGAGGAAGCAAAGCTCATCGACGACATAAGGATGGAGCGTTCTGGACCTTTCTAGTCGACCGAAGGATGATATATAATGTAAAATATACATATATCCTTATTACACACTGTAAAAAAATCATTGATTCTCAACAACAGGACTGAAATGAAAACAAAAATTTAAAATATTTAAAATTTTTTTTGAAATGATGTTCATTTATTTTTTGTGAAATTACTCCACTAATTTGTTGTTATCATTAATACAAAGATCGAACACTCAGAAAAAATTCCTTCGATCCGGTCGGATTCGAACCGACGTCTTCTTGCATACCGTGCCAGACGCTATACCAACTAAGCCACGGAACGAACCAACGGACCCAACGAATTTTTCTATGTGCTTGCGTCGTGTCTTTGTATTTGTAAAATACTTTCTTTTATATATTAGGAATAGATAATATAGGAAATATAGAATGTTTAGAGGACACTAGACTGCGAGGAAAGCGATGGACCCAATAAATAAAATCAGCAGTGGGCGGTTCTATGCATGAGTGCACCAGGGAGTCCACCAACAGACTGAGATAGCGAGATACCGTAAGTCGAGCGGCATAAGCCCATAAACAAACATACTCCGTGATGTCTACGGGTATGGTGGACAGTGCCTCTCATATTTTTGCAATTTCAAGCTCCGAGCGGCACAACTGTTATGGACAGGCATGTACCTTACCATCAGGCACACGACTACTTGTTCGCCCCGTCACTTGATATTATAAAAAAAATAGCATTGTGGGTGCTAAATGGTCCTGGGTTCGATGCGCTGCAGGACCAGTTTGAGAAATTTATCTTATTTTATATGACTTTACGTGGGACATCCGACCTATACTATCACCGATTACTCGATGCATGTTGGAAATCTAGGGTTGACTACCAAATGAAAAATGAAAGTACGAAAAATTGATTGCGTCTGTCGTCCGCCATGTTTTTTCGACGTTTCTCTTCTGTTTACTTTTTAAACATTAACACCGTCTCCAATCTGCTTGAAGATATACCTACGACGAGATCTATCTCTCCCTATGTTTAATCTAAGGACACGTATAAGGAGTCCCTGTCTACCCCTGTAGGAGACAAGGTGTTGCGTGATACGTATGTATGTATGAATGTTTTCTGCTGTGTATATGAGAATGGAGCCCCAATCTTCCAGGGAGGCAAATAGGGATTACAGATAATTATTTTCTATTATTTCTTCCTCTTTCGTGTTTAAGCTATTAAAATCAAGCTACTGGTATTAAATGCTAGGGGCATTAAATGCCAGCAGCTTGATTTTGATTGCCTTTTCCGATCGGAAACTACGTTTTTTCCGAGTCAAAGTCCCATAATTGCGACTCACAACTGGCCGATCGGAAACTTTTGACATTTCAAATCGGAACAATAGTTTATTTAACTCACAAATTAGAAAGACATAGTAGAAATCTGGTTCATCTTCTCGCTCAGAAACCCATCTGATTTCGAGACTACCCGATCGGTTCGATTCCGCTTTGAATAAAAACCAGGACGCTGATCCTTATCTGCAAAATTACAGGCACATGGGACTTGTAAACTTATGTCTCGGGATGACGGGCGCAGAGGCAGTGATCCTCAGATCTTTGCGATTTAAAGCTCTTGACACTGCAAAAGGCGCACGACTTGTTCGTCCCGTTACTTAGTATCGTAAGAAAAAATTGATGATCTCGGTGGTCTAACAGTTTGATCCATGGGCACTGTTTCGATTTCTGGTAGGACCAATTTGGGAATGGTCTTTTCTAAATTGGTTCTGGCCCTTTACTCTCGTTCCCCATCTGACATCCGTTAGAATATTCCGCTTCATTCGCATCATGCGCCTTTTACTCATCGGCAAAGTCGAGTATTACTTATTTGATAGTAATTGTTTCGGTCGTATGTCGAACGTTACGAAGAACGCGAGTAAATCCCCTGGCTTGAGTAGTCTACGGAGTAAATTCTGTTGTTCTAGCACTCCTAGGACTGGACAGTCCCTGCTGCTATCCAGAGATAATTATTTTTACACCTATAGTTTGTTATAATTATTAATACAAAGATCGAACACTCAGAAAAAATTCCTTCGATCCGGCCGGATTCGAACTGACGTCTTCTGGCATACCGTGCCTGACGCTATACCAACTAAGCCACGGAACGAACCAGCTGACCTCACGAATTTTTCTATGTGCTTGCGTCGTATCTTTGTATTGGGTTTTTCAACGACTTTTTATCCGTAGCGCCATCTACGAGAAATCTATGATATTTCGTCACCCAATTAGATACCTTTACCCCCACCAGCCCCGGCTAGAGATGTCGCTATTCATTGTATTTAAATTTTTATTGAATTTATACTCAATTATTTAATGTGAAATTACTCCACTAGTTTGTTATAATTATTAATACATGAATTAGATGAATTAGAATGGAATTTCTAAAGCACTTGATACATCCTAATTGATAAGATAAAAATACCAGTTAGTTAAACTGTTAGTCAATGACACAGTTTCTTGAGTACTAACGAGGTTGGTTTTCCTGTAGTTAAGTAACCATCAAATTGATAACAGTAAAGTAGGTCATATAAAGCCTACAGGAAATTATTGGTTTTATGATGATTTACGTGAATTTAATTACACTGTTCTTGCTTTAAAAAAGGGCAGAGAATTCCTGTATCTGTGACTTTATTTATTTAAACTTTATTGTACAAAACACTGAAGTACAAATGGCAGCTATAATGCCATAAGGCATTATCTGCCAGTCGACCATCAGGCCAAATAGAAAAACAATAGTTTGTGCTACAAGTAAAACAAGAACAAAATACTATAAGCTTATAGTTATATGGTATAAAATAAATAATATAATATTTTTTTATGATATCAAGTGAGTCAAAAATATAAAGGCTATCATACCTTAGTTTGGAAATATTTTTTGAAATTCTAAGCGTCAATTCTATAATTAAATTGTATCGCTAAAAGCAAGTTAAAGAAAAACGAGATTTAAAATGATTGAGCAACGAAAAAAGAATCCTATGTAAAAAAAAACTTCAAAATGGCTTCATCGTTTTCGTTCATTACTTTCAACTTTTGATAGATGTCGACTGTCAACTGTGGTAAAATACAGGAAAAATATTCGGAAAAATATTTTTTTTCTGAAAACTGAATTTTTCAAAATGGACAATTTTTACGGCGCAGGACTAGCCGTGACCTTGGTTAGTTTCATTTCCTAGTTATACTTCTAAAGAATATGTAATACGAGCGTAAATACTGATAGTTGTAAAGGAAGCATTAAAGAGCTCGATGGATCACATGGGTGCATTACAAAATAAATATTGTAAATGATAAACTTGAACAAATGTGTATTTAATGGAATCTGCCTGATAAATGAGTTCTAATGTTTATTGAATGTGATGGTTTCGAGTGTAATTTGCTTATGATATTTTTGAGTTTGAAGTTGAATTTCAAAAATAAGTGGTAAGTGGTGATCCATAGGGTTTGCCTGTCCCATTGAGATCAGGGGCTTTACGATGAACTCTTATTATAGTTCAGTATATGTTGGTAAAAAAGCGGGATGGTGATATACATTTTGTGTAGCGCTGTCTCACTACGATTTATGATAACTGTAAACTGAATCATAATAAGAGTTCATGGTAAGGCCCTTGGGTGCCAATACGTACACTGGACAGCAGGTTAGATTGCACACCTTGACCTTGACGCTTCAAATGTTGACCATAGACAATGACGAAAGAGACAAAGAGCGTTTTCACTTTATCACGGCATAATTTTCGTACTGCACTGCACCCTGTGTAGGGATAGCGTTAAAGATTTTTTTCTACTCCTGTACTTTTAGTCTGTCAATTATAATTTCATAAGCCAAATCATAAAGGCGCTCTTTTTAGGTCCGAATTCAAATTCTATTGTCTATGGTACTGAGCTGAAAAATTGCATTAAAGTTCTGTACACAGAACTATAATGTCTTTAAAAAAAATAACGTCGTTATTTTGCTAATTAAAATATCAATAAGAACACTATTCAAACGCTATACTGCCTCCTTATTGGTCAAATTGATATTTAAAAAAAAATGATTGGTTTAAATTTAGATTATCTCGTTGTTTTTGTTTTTTAGCGTTTACTTGGCTTTCGTATAAATATATGAAGAGGCTGTTTGGTCGAACCTTTGCCTACCCTAATAAATGTGTTATAATTTACTTACAAAAACAATTCCTTTTAATGTCCAACCTGTTAACAAAATATTCATTAATTATTGGTTCTGTTTTATTAATTTATTTACTCGCAGAAAAAGTATTGTATGCAATTATTACATAATTAAGTATTAAAATCTGTTAGCTATGACCTAGCCTCATTATGCAACGATTGCATAATATGCTATTTTAATATTAAGAATGTACGAATAAACATTTTCTATCTTTTAGCTAGACAATTAGGCTCCATTGAAGGTCTAAGTTGGTGCCATTCACGACTAAAAACCAAACTTTGAATAAAGATGAAACTTTTCAAAAATCTTTTATTCTTAATATCACTATCCGGTTATAACTAGAGAATTATTATAAATTACTACTACTATAAATGTTATCTTCCATTACTAATTTTAAATAAATTATTAGAGTATCATAATGATATCAATTAGTAAATCATTATAATTGTCGATATTAAAATTATTTATTGAATAGTATAGAATAACAATAATACAGAAAACAGTACAATTTGGTTACCATTTCGACCTTTAACGTTAACAATATAGAATTCAATTTCAACTCGCTAATTTGCTAGAATACAAAAATTATTTAGATACTGCTCAAAGTTGTATGGGTCCTAGATATGTCAAAGACCACAAAGTAAGTTCAGATACATGTTGCACATGACTATGACATTAAAGGAAGAGGTGGGCAAAGGTCTCCGTGTATTAGACAGCCCTGTCATTGAGACGAAATGTCATTTAATTTATTTGAAAACTATTCTGCCAAAACATTACGGTGACAACTGCGCTCCGATTGGTCAGCCCGAATTCGAAATAATTGGCGGGTGTCGTCAATTGTTTCACTTCAAAGCGACCAGTTTATCTTGATCTTTGCTTTAACGGAAATTGAAAAAATACATGTTTAATATTTAATTACCGATGAAATGTGATTCGGTTTATTTTGTAATTAGATGTTTTGCTGTTTTTTCCCACACCACCGAATGGAACAGTCCCTCAGAGTTGGAGATATTATCTTTATTACAATAAATGCAGAATATTTTTGGAATATACGGAGACGTACACACAGGCCAGTTATTGGCGTTGTACTATTTCAGCTTTCCTATTTGTGATTTCAGTGCAAACTAGAGTTGATATTTAAAAGTGATGTAAGGCCCATTTTCCTGATGAGTTGCCTGAGATGGAGGGCCCGTATTTCATCTCGTTTTTTGGTTATATACTCGATGCATTCGCAACTATAGTGTAGTCTCTTTTTTAGACAGGCATATTATGTTCAGTGCTAGCCTATTATTAAAGTTTTGACGATCTTAGTAGCCTAACGCCCTACCTTTTGGGCACTGGACGCGTAGCCTCGAGTTCAATTCCCGATAGTATCAATTTGGAAATGAACTTTTAAATTGGCTTTGGTCTGGGTGTTCTGGGAAGCGTCTCAGAATTCCATTACTCTGGCACTATACTAAAATATCACACAAATTCTACGATAAACTCTCGATCATAAATTGTAAACCTTACTATAAAATTAATTATAGATAGTTTACTATGTGATAACGCGCTAAAATTAAGTTGAGATCTTGTAAACAAGTTTGTATTACTACCGTAAAGATATTAGTGCAAAGCTCCAATTCCCGTGACAACTAGAAAATGTAAACAAATACCAGTTTTTGTTAAAAGAACTTTCGTAATTTGCGATCCAAGTGCCGCGTGTGTGACTTCGTGTTGAGTGAGGTCAAATCAGTACGTGGAAAAAGAAAAATGAAGCAAAGGAAGTCAATGAATTGAGAATCGGCAAAGTATTTAAAATTTACCATAACAGATGTATACAGCTAAGTATTAGGGGTTAAAGTATGAAATTGCCGTTTTATTGCAATAGATTCTTTGAATTTTCATAGAATCTTCATGGTTTGAGGTTTTCGAATGAAACTTTTTTCAAATGGTTTCTGTGATTTTTTTTTTTAATTTGAAACATTTGAATATCGACTTTCAATTGTTTTTGTTATTCAATTTAGACAAGAAAGATGGATACTGCGAAAATTCGAGTGATTTTTGAATACGAGTTCCGACGCGGAACTAACGCGACAGGAACAGCCCGCAATATCAATGCTGCGTTTGGAGACGGGTCTACTAATGAACGCACCGTGCGATTTTGGTTTAAACGCTTTCGTGATGGAAATTTCGACTTAAAGAACGAGCCACGAGGAAGACCGCCCACACAGGTGAATAACGATGAATTAAGAGAGATAGTGGAAGCCGATCCTAGTCAAACTACCTAGGAATTAGCGGCATGGTTTAACGTTACCTTACCCACAATATTGACTCACTTGCGTCAAATCAATAAAATAAAAAAATACGAAAAATGGGTGCCTCATGATTTGACTGATCTGCAGAAAGAAACGCGTGTTGAAACTTGTGTTGCCTTGTTGAACCGGTACAGAAATGAAGGAATATTGGATCGAATTGTAACATGTGATGAAAAGTGGATTCTTTATGATAACCGGAAAAGAAAAATGCAATGGCTGACCCCAAGTCAAATGCCACGACAGTGTCCTAAAGCAAAACTTATCAATAAAAAGGTAATGGTAACTGTTTGGTGGTCTCAGCATGATGTTATTCACTATAGTTTTCTCCGATCTGGTCAAGCAATAACGGCAGATGTCTATTGTGCCGAACTCCGAACCATGTTGACAAAACTAGCAGTAAAACAGCCCCGACTCATGAATCGATCTTCACCATTATTGCTCCACGACAACGCGAGACCTCACACAGCACGAGAAACCATTTTGACCCTTCAGGAACTGCAGTTAGAAACCATTCGTCATCCTCCGTATTTACCAGACCTTGCTCCAACGGACTACCATTTTTTTCGTGATTTGGACAATTATCTACGTGACAAGAAGTTTTCTTCCCAGGAGGCAGTACAAAATGCTTTCACACAGTTTGTGCAGTCTAGATCGTCGGAGTTCTATCGCAAAGGCATTAATAACCTTCCCATTAGATGGCAGTAATGTATAGATAATAATGGCAACTATTTTGATTAAATAAATTTGTTAAAAATTTAAAAAATAAACAATTTAGATTTTCAGTACAAATCGGCAATTTCATACTTTAACCCCTATTATTATTTTATTTAATAAAGCTTTTCGATCCATTAAAAATGTAATTTAAATAATTTCTTAAAAAAATATGTAAAAACGTACCTACATAATTTCGTAAAGAGTCTATACAAGCTCTATAATAGCTTTGGTTGATTCCGCATAACAGTGAAAGTGTTAAATCAATACTTTGAAAAAAATATATGTAATAAAATTGAGGATATACTTATTTCTATACGTATACTGTGTGAAAACACGATTCCTAAAAATTTTCACAATAGAAAAAAAAACACAAACATAACTGGAAATTTGTTATAATTATTAATACAAAGATCGAACACTCAGAAAAAACACTCAGAAAAAATTCCTTCGATCCGGTCGGATTCGAACCGACGCGTCGGTTCGAATCCGAAATTTTTTACAGTTTTTAATTAAATTAAGTTTTTTTTTCAAGTACATAAGTAAATACATTACAATCTAGCTACAAACAAGCTAGACTAATCAGTAACTTACATTTCACTTAATCTAATAAATAAACAAACTAAACTAAGAATTCACCTACTGGCCCTAATCCAGATATTCCGTAATTAAAAAAAATCGGGAATTTTTGAGATTTTCACTAGATTTTGAAATCCCGATTTAAAAATCGAATTTTATTTACATATTTTTTATGCTTCGGCAAACATAATTTTGGAATTTCATGCAACAGAATCATCAGCCGATTAAATGATAAAACATTCACGGTCGCTTCAGATCCATTTTTTATTTCAGAGAAAAACATTTTTGATTATTTTCTTTACTTACGTTTAACTTTTTTACATTTTTTTGACGGTTACGAAGTGGTGTTTTTGTTAAACTATTTTTTGTTTTTGTATTTTTTCTGTTATAAGAATATTAAAATATTTAATGGCCAATAGTCTGAATTTCAGAATTGATCCTATGCATAATTTCGAAGGAGACTGATTATCTTTGTTATGTATGGATCTCAATTACCCATTGAACATTAGATTATATTTTGATTGATATTATAGCAAAGCATGCATTTTATTTTCGTGTAAATCACAATTCCATTGAATTCTTATAGTTTTCCGAATTAATCCAAAAAATCCGGATTATTCCGAATCCGTTTTCAAAATCCGGATTTCAAATATGGTCCAAATTTGCAGTCCCTATTTATTACCTATCTATTAAGCGAAGACACTTTTATCACGTGATCTTTTTGTTCAGTGTCACTGGCACTATTTAGTTTAATCATACCCTACACTCGACTAGTTAAATTTAGTGGATATAAAAACACAAAATAACGCCAACAGTGAGTATGGTGACGACCTACTTTGTCTTCTTATCGTATCGATGGCATGCGCTATAATGCGTGTCATAGTGGTGAAAATATATGCTAATCGGCGTAAGATTGTTGCCTAGGCTGACTTACAGGAAATATATGATAGTACGACCTACTTATGATGGATCGCGTCGTGTGTGATTGCATAACATACTAAGAATATTATTATTTTCAAACTCCAAATATAACATAACAATATTTTTTTCAGAAGTAAAGTAAAAGTTCAAACCACATTTAAAATTAAAGGTAATGAGGTTTGGACAAGAATTGTCCCGTTGTTATTGTATTAATGAACCATAAATGCCGATCGATTAATTAAATAAGTAATTATAATACTGTATACAAAAGGAAATGAGACAAAAATAGATAATAAGTATTACGTACATTGTTGATATTTGGATTAAATCTGTATTTTGTTATTTTTCGCCTTTTAGTCTAGTGACTCCTTGTGGCTTTTGAAGTTGATTGAATTTTTTTTAAGTTTCTTTATTTTTAGTACACAAATACTATTTATTATTTCTATCTACTTGATTGGAAGACTTTTAGTAGCAGTATAGCTTTCACAAGCTCTTCCAGCCACCTTACCTATTTCTGCGGCCAAGCAGTAAAGTGAACATTACTGCGTTCTGGTTTCGAAGGGCAAGGGTGCTGGTGAAATTACAGGCACTTATCAACTTATGTCTCAGGGTTTCGGGCGCAGTGGCAGTGCCCCTCAGATCTTTGAGATTTAAAGCTCTGAGTGGGACTGCAACTGTTATGGACAAGCGTGTCGCTTACCACTAGACACACGACTTGTTCGTCCCGTGACTTGGTATAACAAAAAAAAGACCCCATTCTCATAGACACAATAAGGTAGGCAGAGACTAAGAACTTAAACTCATTATGTTCCTGACAAACCACTTTCGTCACGTCACGTCATCAAATCATCATTAAGGAGGTAGACGTTGACGTTTATATCTCAATCAGATTGGGAATAACCCTAAAATATTTTTTTAAAAAGGAAAAAATATGGCGGGTCGACAATAATTTTTTATACTCTCAAAATCACACGTTAGATTAAGTCAACCCTAAGTTCTCGACATTCGAAATATATCGTTGTGTCGTTCCTGTGTGTAAATAATGCCTTGGTCAAAAAGGTCAAATTTATGGCATTTAGCTGTATCCAAAAAGAACGCAAACAATGCGTTGCCATACCTCTTTCTTTTTTATACGACTTCGCGTGCGACTACCCAATCTCTACTGCCTGCGATCACGCATTGCATGTCGACAGCTGGAGGTCGAGATATGTGACGTTCTTTCTGATAATACAAAAAAATGTTTTCGGTCGAGGTCTTTCATATTTTTTCCGAATTTTTCTACTGCGACGTTTTCTCCATCCAATCCATGAAAAAACATCCTGACTTTCAAAGCTAAATGTTTAATCCATAGCTAGGGTTGCCAGATCAAAAAACCGAATAGCCGAACATACTAGTCAGTTAACTAGACATTTGGGTGAAAAGGCTCGATATTGTTTAAATTATTTTATGTCGTATTTTTAATGCAACATTTTTTAATGTAAAACTGGACTTTTTTATCATTCTTTAAAAATATTTTTAAATTGTAATGAAATTGAATAAATCGGTCTTCTTTGTTCTTTTCTTCTCTAGATATTCCAAAGAGTTTTGGAGCTCTATGATCAAAGATTGAAATCGAAATTTAATCTTAATTCGAAAAAAATATTTCATTTTCTAAATCTATCACAAAAACCTAAGAAATCGGAACTAAACATTTTTTTTTATTTGGCATGAATAAATTGTTGCCTTAAGGCATTCATATCTATTGCGTTGTGTTCGTATTAGAGTAACAGGTATAATTAAGTGCGTTGCTACGCCGTCACCCTGTATATAGTTATCCATTTACTAACTAAACATCATAATTTCTATATAAATTTTTATGGGGCTATTGTTCCTATGTTGTTTCGTGACGTGGCCTTCTATTATAATATTATCATTTCTATATATTATGTATATTTACTATCTTCATCTAACTTCTCGTAGACAGCCATACGCTCCAAACCAGTCTAGTAGCAGTAGATCTCCTTGTGAAAGAGTTCGTTCTGGGAGGTATTGACACCTTAATGATTTCTGCCGCCAAGCAGTAATGTGAGCATTACTGTGTTTCGGTTTTGAAGAGTCAGGGCACATGTACACGCTTACAAATTCGACGTGTCTGCTACAGAAAAGATGACAATGGTCTTGTACACGACAAGAACTTTGTCGGAACTAGCTGCAAAAACATGTCGTGTCTGTTGCAGACGAGAAAATTATGAGTGTTTGTATTCATATCGTAGAATGCTTTCGGACAGACATGTGTAGGATAAAATGTCGTATTACGAGTCTTCCAGGTGGCTGTCGTTTTACTATCGACTGTGGGAAGAAAATAATTATGTTGACTACTAAGTAACATCCGTCCACGCACGTAAACTTTCCTTTACTGACATTGCACCTCACCTCGCCCCATACAATAGCGGCAGAGCGCGTCGTGTCAAGGGTAAACAACATTTTTTTTTATCCGCGCCGAGGCAGTGTACACAGTTCGTGTGTAGAAACGACACGAATTCTTGTATAGACCCGGCGACTTTTCTTAGCGTGCACACGCGCCCTAAGGGTGCTGGTCAAATTACAGGCACATGGAACTTCATATATCAAGGTGACGGGCACAGTGGAAGTGCCTCTGAGATCTTTGCGATCTATGGCGTATCGCCGGTCGCGAAGTGGGAAAAATTGTTTAGTTAGATCAAATATGGTTTAAGTCTTTAGTATTAAAAATCGGTCTTATAAAAAATACACGAATAGCCTAAGGCTAATTGTCTAAAGAATGTATTAATTCATTATACGATAGTATGTTCTTTACTCGATCATATAAAATCCCGAAAACAGGCAAAAAAGTGTAGAATTATTTAAGATTCAATTAAAAGAGATATTTCTCTTTAAATACTACAGATAACCTGCTAAATTTTGGGTTTCAACTGAAGCCCTATAATTATTAAAATCACATTTATCCCAAACCTTGAAAACGCCCTGCGTGTCCAATACAATAATGGTTTTAGGATGCTGTTGGGATTGCCAGGCTTTTGCACTGTATCAGTTAAGTTCGCGGTGGCACGTATACTGATAACTTCAGTGCGATAATACGCAAAAGAACTGTTTTAATTTTTGAAATTTTTTTAATTTGATTTAAAAATACAACGATTTTTAAGCGATATTAATTTAAGCGCGCATTATGCGGGACGCGAGGGGTGACCTCCCACACCTCACCTCCTAAAATCTAGGCTCGCTTTCCAGTACCTCGCCTTAAAGCTTTGAGTGGCACTAAAACTGTTATGTATAGACGTGTCGTTTTCCACCAGGCCCACGACTTGTTAACTTCTTCTTTTAATAGTGTCGATACTTCTTTTATTTTAGGACTACATTGACCCTGAATAGTACGTTGCTACCTCGACTGCGCTGTCAGTGACCGCGTAGAGATCTTCCCTCGTGCAGGTATTAGGAGGCACAAAAGTAAGTGCTGCATTGACTGTGTTGGGACACCGCAGTCACATTGGGTTTGACTAGTATCCCTGAAACCTTTTACACATCGTGTCTCTGCAGCGTCCTACCTGAGTGCGGAGACGATTTAAAGACTTCCACACGGACCACCGCAGATCGCAACCTGGTGGTAGTTGCTCTTAAGGCATGATGAAAGTGGTTTTTCCGTTTCCACAATGCACACATAGTAATAAATAAATAAATAAATAAATAACGCACACACTCAACATAGCCCCGCACTAGGGAAACCCTGTGTCGCGGGTGCCATGGACACACACATAGACAACTACAAATTACATCCAAACTCACGAGAGATATAATTGTAGGCCATACAACTATTTCTCTCGGCCCGGGAATCGAACCTGGGACCTCTGCGTGGCAGTCCGGCATGGTAACCGTTCGGCCACGGAGGCAGTTAATAATAGTGACAGTTGGGTCACTCGTAGCCTTTGTGGTGTTTGTGTTAACATTGTCTTGTTATAGGATTCTACCTACACCGCAAGTAATGACGTGTTAAATGGTGACAACAGAATCGATTAAGTCCATTATGATACTTTTGCTGTAACCGCAATCAAACATCATAGGTTAAAGTTCTTACTTAATCACGTATGTATAAAAAAAGTCATTCATATTTCGTTCCGAATGCGAGACTATACAAATCTAGAAAACTCGGATCCCCTTCGGATGTCGGTTGTGCACTAAGTCCGATTCAAATCCGATAAAATACGAATATCGCTTGTACACTTAGAGA
The DNA here is from genome assembly GCF_003589595.1 of Hyposmocoma kahamanoa. Classification (NCBI taxonomy): domain Eukaryota; kingdom Metazoa; phylum Arthropoda; class Insecta; order Lepidoptera; family Cosmopterigidae; genus Hyposmocoma; species Hyposmocoma kahamanoa. The sequence goes on along the minus strand of NW_020653852.1, from coordinate 19,260,114 downwards.
TAAAATGATCCCTTTACATTTAAATAATCTCATTACAGACTACTAAAAAAACCGACCTCAAAAGTCATTTTGCCACCCTTAGAGGTAGAATATTTTCTTGAAGTTGAAATGTGACGGACTGAGGTACACTCTTTCCAACACAAAAAGAATCATCAAAATAATTTTATTTATTTATTTATTTTTTTTAACTATTTTGTCAGTCAACAATTGGTACACCAATAAAATATCAGAAAACGTACATGCAAAAAAAAAACTTAAAACTAAGTGCACAATCTATTATGGACCGACACTACATCACAAAAAGAAAAGTGTAAACATTAATTTGACTATATAAATCACTTACAAATACAAATAGTATCGAGTTATTAGGTTTTCGCGATTGTTACACATTATCTACCCAGGATGCTGCGAGAGGCCATTGAAATTAAAAAATATCCTAATTTCAACAGGGAAGATGGTTTCTCCGTACCACCTATTTCCTCTAATGAAAAATCCCAAATAGACATAAGTCTGCAGTACTAATTAATATGTTTTAGTTCATTCTAATTTCTATTATTAATTAAGAATAAATTGAACTTAATAAAAATTCGTTCAATAAAATAATTTGTAAAACGTAATGTAGCGTAAATTGGAATGTTTTCTTTGTAAAATTAAAAATAAGGTATTTAATTAATAACTATTGTAACTATAGTGAAAAAATAGGGTGGTTTGCATCAATATTCGACATAACTAGTTGAAGACTGTACCACCTCAGTAGAAACGTCGGTTTTGTTTGAAAAAACAAATATACGCGATTTAAATCCGGAAAAATAGTTTGATTTCCTAAATACAAATAGTGTTAGTGTTATCGTAAGACTAAGCGAAAGCATAAAAAAGAAATTAGGTGACAAAGTTTTAGGAAGGTGACGACATTTCGCGCTTGGTTCTTACTGCAAAGAAGTAGTATAAATCAATCGTTGCGTAGTAATCATTGTACAACTGGCAAAGCCTAGCAATGGGAGAATTCGCGCTTATAGCAGTCCTGCGAAAAAGCGTGCAAAGAGGCTTGATGTAAAATCTAGGTAGTCTGCGGGGACATTAAATAATATAAGGCTTAGAACTGAACTGCATTTAATTTGATTATTGGATAATTTATTTAAAAACATCATATCTAAAATGTCCCGTCGCTTCTCCAACGACAGCATTTGGAACTTTGTGAGTCTAGATTTCTATGAACGAAGTTTTTTAGCTTGTCCAGTGTAGAACGTTTATCATTTTAATTATCGCGTTACCATTATATCTAAGCGCGTAATATACACTTGAACTGCCTCCATAGCCACCATGCTGGCCTGCTACGCAGAACTCCCGGGTTCGATTCCCGGGCCGGGAGAAATATTTGTATGGCCTACATTTATTTCTCTCGTGAGTTTGGGTGTATTTGTGATTGTCTATGTGTGTGTCCATGGTACGCGCGATACAGGGTTTCCTTATTGCGGGGCTATGAGTATGTGTGCGCATTATAAAAAAATATACAGTCAGTTGAAAAGTAGTGTATGAGATCAACCCTGACATAACTTAATAAGACCAAAACCTCCTATTAGGATTTTTATACCATTTAGACATAGAAGCTTAATGTAAAAAAAAGTAACAAATATTATAATAGGTGTAGTTTACACAACACGCCACGACCTATTTATAGCTACACATATCTATGAATGTATGAGTCCATTGTATGATTGTATGGAACAGGATATTGTGACTACGCAACAATGACCGCGCAAACTCAGGTTGACCTTTATATTTCTATTTTGTTCATACAAAGCTGAGGGGATTAAATTGGAAATATATTTTTATTTACATTTTAAAAGGACTCTGTAACAAGTAAGTAACGTAGCATTCACTTCAAATCAGATGTTATCTACCTAATGACATCACTTCACTTAGTGACCTCGTAAAATATGCGTTATAATTTTTTCAATGTGCAATAAAGTGTTATTTAATATATTCTTTCTTCACCGTGCAGAGAATAAATTCACCTTGTATTATGAGTGTCCTTTATGCAGTACAATAATAATTAAAAACCCCTAGAAACTTTTAATGTATGTACTTTAAACAGGCCATAGTGATTGTTAAGGTATTAAAACTACGGCACTTGGTTTTTTAAATTGATTATTATATCACATTATAGTAAAAAAAATCATGATAATGAATAAAATTAGGTAATATTGCGTTTATCAGTTTATTAATTTTCAAATGATTGGATTGAAAATCACTAAATAAAAGAAATAGGACGAACTTCAAACTGTTGCCAATAACGACGTTAAAAATTGTAATTCATCGTATCAAATCAATTGTTGTTCGATTCATGACCAATTTACGAAGTTGTTTAAAAACAAATTTTATTATGCTTAGTAAGTGTTATTCAATGTGGTATTATGATATAACATTAAACATTTTCTTGGAAGAAAATTCGATACCCTTTGTATTCGATTGTTTAATTTCCTTTTTCATGAAAAGCATTATCGAAAGACAATAATTGTTGAAATAACGAATACCGCATAAAGTTTTCGCATAACGCATAAGTTATCTGACTAAGTGATTAGCTTACTAGCGTGAAATATAGATAAAAATAGTTATAGCTTTTTTATGAATGTTAAATGAAAATGTGTGAGTTTAAAAATTATAGAAGTAAATAAACTGAATAATAGTTATTATGCACTAAGTTTTAAGTTTTAGTTTTAATGTGAAATGGTATATTAGTGTGACGTAATTCATATTGTTCATTTTCATAAAAAAAAAAATTATTAATAACATATGCATTCACAGAGTTATATACCTGATGTTTTCTTAACTGATTAAGGTTTTTATTATGTTACTAAAGCGACGAAAATTGCGATAGATTTAATAGGGATCAGCGATCGAATGGTGACTTCGGAATGAAAGTCGGGTCAATGACCGCTATTGACATGTTAAATGTTAGGAACTAGTCTTTATTAGTTTATGGCTTTCATTCCATTAAGCGCAAGACGGCTGCCTCATCTATGATGCGTGTGCGCGGCAGCGCTAATAGCATCCTGACTGTTGTTGCCAACAGGCTGGACTGCCCCTACCAACAACATTGGGTGCAACTACACGTGCGCAGGGTAGTGGTCTAGACGTGGCATTTTTCTAAAATTAAGTAATTTTGTATTGTACTAACCATAGCACGTAAGAAAAATTTACTGTATTACTAACATTACTATGGATCATGGTCTAAAATAAATAGTTCTAATTCTATTTATTGATCCTATTGGACTCTTCTCTAACGAGAAGGGTTTCCTACGTCCCCGACCTCCAAGTGCCATCAGCAAAGTTATTAAAAATAATACTTGCTAAGACTGTACTGTCGAAAACAAAAGTAGTGAAGTAAGTGTGGCCGAACGGTTACCACACTGGAGTGCCATGCAGAGGTATCGGGTTCGATTCCCGGGCCAGGAGAAATATTTGTATGGCCTACATCTATTTCTCTCGTGAGTTTGGGTGTAATTTGTGGTTGTTTATGTGTATATCCATGGCACCCACGATACGGGGTTTCCGTAGTGCTGGGCTATGAGTGCGTTATTATATTATTAAAACTGTAGCTGAATGAAGAAGTCGTGCAAAATTACATTTACTTCTAAAAATGTAAATATTTCCGTTTCCTTTTCATAGCGCTTCTGTTATTATCAAACGTACACAAATAAGTTATAATTACATTAACAAACGTTTAACACGGCCAAATAAAAATTATGGAGACCATTTGGTTCCGGTAGTAAAAGGAACGATTTCATATGGGAACGGGGATGTATGACAGTCAACAACTCATTGAACCTGACACTTTGGTCCGTTCTTTTTGCTAGCGGCATAGAGTTGAATTTAAATATATAGCGTCACACTTGACATGCTCTTGACACTGGACTAGAATTGGAGAATATTGAGATAACATTGCAATTATGAGATTACATTTGCTATTCTGTTTTTTTGTTCTTTCAAATTTCTTTATTTCAGTAAAGTACATACAGTAACGTATAAACAATTTACAATTTACACATAAAATCACAATTTACAGAACACTTTATCAGGCTAGACTGCACCTATCAAAACATTATACATTAAAAATATATTTCATTACATCATAGTTAAATAAAAACGCTGAAAAAAACGTAATAGATAAATAGAGTGTGAACTATTGTAATAGAACACATATTTTATAGAGGGCAAAATAATTTTATCCTATTCAGCTATTCTGTTTAGATCTAGTCTCAGTGGAATGACAGTGATGGCAAATTCATCCATTCAATGACTAACGATCGATGTTGCGTTACTAAAACTACCATAGAAATTATAATGCATATTTTAATTGTTATCTTGTTTGAACAGCAATTTAGTCTTCAAATTAAATTTCAATATTATAATATTAAAAAAAGTTACGCAATTGGTCGCGCAGGGTGTGCGACACCCCAAATTAAACTCGTGAAATAAAATATAAAATACACGCAAAATCAGAGTTTTATTAATGACAATATTTGATAGTAGTTTATGTGACAGTTACATAATAAAAGGCATTAAAATTCGAGTGCGAGTTTACACCGACAGGCGAGTTTCATAAAAACGTGTTACGAGTGTTTTAAAGCCTAATTCTGTACACTTACATACACTGCTTTACCTACACACATATTATAAGCTCTCTGTGATGTGCTCAGGAACCGCATCTTACGACTGGCGAAATGGCGCCCAATATAGTTATTTTTGATGTGACAAGTGCGGAAAGTTAGTCATTATTCACGAGTCTCGAGGCTTCTTGGCCAGACGCGAGGCTTACTTTAAACAAGCAAGATGTTTGTAAGTAAATATAAGTTTTAATGACGCATGACTTACGTCACAAAGCACATAAATATTAAATAAATATACAACCTGTTTAGTTCTACGTTTAAGACTTGTAACAACAGTAAATAAAAAAAAAGGAAAAGTCAAAAGCACTTGTGCGAAAAATCCAACTTTCGCCACGATTTGTAGTACGAAAAATACCACGTTTTGAGCAACTGTATTAAAAAAACTTTTCTCACGCATGTCACACAAACTTAGCGGATGGAAATAGTCTAAGCACACAACCGTAGTTTTTATTTTTAATTCATAGACAAACTAGAATCGGCCCCAACTACATATCATATCGTTCGATATCGAGTAACGTGTGAAATTGTCAAAATTGTTTGCTATTGACATTTCATTTCCAATAAAACTTCATCTCGACTGTTATTAGAATTGAGGTCCAATCAAATTATTTTGTTTTTCAGAGATGTTCGAAATTTGAATGTAATAATAACATCGCATTCGATAATATTATGAATCAATAATAACATTTTCACAGATATGAAATTTGTTCTAACAAAACAGATTACCTTTATGCTGGTTGTAATTTGCAGTTTTTGTACACATTATAGAGAGTTTATGAAATGTGTGTAGATAAACATATTATTTCCTAACTTACAAATATGTTTCTGACTGATAAAACATATTATTAATAAAAAAACAACAACATTCGTAAAAGCTCATTTTCTTCATTACAATTTTGGCAGGCTAGAATTATGTGATCATTACACACTTAGAATAATAACGCATAGAATGATAGTTTCATATCAAACGAATTGTCACAAGTGAGGCAAAAATCAAATTCATGTAAGCTAGTTTTAGTAGTAGGTTAATTTTCGGTTTTAGTGAATATTTATATAAAAAAATACAAGTTGAAACACGTTACTTCCTTGTGGAATGTGATGTTAGTATCTATTTTATGTTTGTCTGACGTATTTTTACACTCATTTACCGCACAATTCGTCATTTTTAGCTAAAATTCTTGATCTGTTCGCGGTGCAAGTTGAGCTTGAGCACTGAAGACCCGCCCGCTCGTGTAGGCCCATTGGGCGCGCTTCAATTTGCCTCACTTAGCGTGTGCGGACTAGGTTTCTATGCGTTATTATTCTAAGATTACACATATGTTTTAATGGTTTTAAACCTTTCGAACATTCCGTTTTGGTTTTTCGGTCCTTGATTCTAGGACATACTCGTATATGGCATTGTTTATATGAAGGCAACCGGACTGCTCTAGATGCCGATTCAGGATCTTCACTTTTAAGCCTCTTGTGTCATTTTTTGTAGCGGTCGAAGTGGTGTGCGAATACCTTCGTTTTTGGTTTCGCTTTATTCTTATGCACAGTTATGGTCACTTCACAATGACGTCATGATGATGTTCTCGTTCAGAAGCCCTATCAAGAACTTTTTCTTCTTTGTCTTTCAATTGCTGCACAATTTCTTAAACAGTCAAATCACGTGGCATTCTACCTTAAAACAACAAACAAAAAATGGCACCACATTACAACTATCTTTAAAATTTACAATATATTCGTTCTATAAATGTCACAACCTGCCATTGGCACTCTATCGACACACAGCTAGGATGATTTAAAATTAGCAGAAACTAGGGAATTTCCTGTACTACGAGTACCAGAACAACGAAATTCATTCTGAGGCACTACCCGAACCACCCAAAATCGGACCAATTTACAAAATCTTATTTTCCTAATAGGTAATCGGGAATCGAACCCGAGACGTCCTCATTCAGCGCGCGTAGAACAAACCGTGACACTAAGGTCAACAAATACAAAAATGAAATATGTAAGTCACGAAAAACCAATAAAGAATTTAGTCAATACAATTTTTAAACAATATAGATATATAGATTATCAACTGAAGAGAAGCCTAGATTTCGATCAACTAATGCCTAGCAATTATATACTAATAATTACTTACTAATTAGTCTTAGAAACTTTATGGGGAAAGTAGGTGATGGAGATTAATGACTGTATAGTTAGAGATAACGAGGTTTAACTACAGTGTAATGTACCTACTTGTGTTTATTCTGATTTTAACTCAACCATGGTCGACAGTAGTTTTGGTTTAGCCCAAATTACTACTACTACTACAACTACGTCTGGCGTACCCTGGACAATAATCGGCGAGTATCTTACGCCGATTAGCAAGTCCATTCCACGATGGCAAGCATATCCCGCGTATAGTTCATAAAGTGCAAATACAACTTAAGGGTGTTACTAACTTAAATATTACTATAATCTCAGATCAGAGTACTAAAAAACCGAGCTCAAAAGTCATTATCTCCGAATTTGTCACCTTTAGACATTGACTTACAATTATATGGACGTCGGGGCCGCGCTAAAAAGTGTCCGAACTTATAGGGCGTTAAAATTGTATACAGAGCGTCATTCACGCTTTAATCTTCGTTTGTTCGACTGACAGCGAAGCAAGCAAAATTAGACAGTACTGCGATGACATTACAATTTAAATTCAACGTTTTAGCTTTTTCATATTCCTTTACATGTCACTACGTTTAAATAGGTTGACTTGGGACATTTTTTTCGTGGTTTTTGTATTAGACCCGCCGTCCATTTATTTATAAGTCAATGCCTTTAGAGGTAAAATATTTTCTTCAAATTTAAATGGGACCACTTCTGAGGAACGCTCTTTCCAACAAAAAAGAATCATCAAAATCGGTTCACAAAAGAGTTCTTGCGTAACATACATACGAAAAAAAAACATACAGTCGAATTGAGAACCTCCTTTTTTAAGTCGGCTAATAAATAAAAGTTAATTGGCTATTTTTGATAGTCGTCTTCACAAATTCATTTAACGTTTCTTTATTACGATTCCGGTTTGCGAGCGTGCGCAGGAACTTTTCAATTTAGTTCCACTCTCACCGTTCCTCCTTCGGACGACTAGAAGTTTCAAAATACTCCATCCTTATGTCGTTGATATAATCACCCATTCACACTAAGTCCTTTTTTTTTTAATTCCGTGTCTGTTCTGTATTAGAGACGCAATGCTATTGGCCTACATTTTGTCTTTGACAGTATGTATAGTGTTTGTGAATTACATGCGAGTGTATTGGGAGTATGTGTGCGAGAAGTGTACTGAGAATAGTACAATACTTAGTACTATTTAATACTTTTTTTTTTCTTTCACTCTTTCTCACCTCTTTGGGAGTATCTGTGAGAGGAGAGTTTACAAGAATAGTAATATAAACTTAATACTACATTTTTATTTATATTATATATAACATTTTTTTAAACGCTTTGCTTCCTTCTTTTTGATGCGTCCGGCAAAGGAATGGAGTAATCTGTTTCCCGAAAAGTACAATTTGGGGCTAATCAACGCGTACCATCGTCGGTCACATCTTCGCTTAACAGCGTGTGTCTATTATTTATAAAAAAATATTATACTAAAACTTATTATAAATATCGAGTTGTTAGGTTTTCACGATTGTTATACATAGGAAATAAAATGTTGCTATGTTTTTTCAAACACAACAACATTTCGGGCTTTTTAGGCTCAATTTATATTACAGCTGAACGAATGGAAGCGAATTTTAGTAACAATATTGTACATAGCATAATGAACTTTGAGGACAATTGTGCAACATACAAACTAGATACGAGCCAAAGATCTCTCGTCTCGCGTCTTCCGCGGAATTGTTGCGCATGTTCGAGAATTCTCGCGCATTCGCGAGGATACCTCAGCTGCCGTCGGCGACACCTAACCATTCCGTGGGAAGTGGCGTGAAGGCAGGCAATGTGACGTCTAACGTCAATGAAATACTACGCGCGCTTCCATTCCATTGCGTTACGCCGCAATGTAAATTGAGCCTTACAGGTCCCATGGTCACGGCTGACTGACCTATACCTAAGTTACTATATTATATAAAAAAACTAATATACGATTTATATCTGAATAGAAATGGTTTCATTTCCTACATATTATAAAGTTTTTCGTGCTTGAATAACAAAAATTTATAGTAGTGGCCCGTTTAACTCATTCAGGTAGTTTCGATCTATGGTATCTGAACTAAATATTGTAAATGATACATGTATACAAAAATATCTATTTACAAAGAGCGTCCTTAAGAATTTCTCACTCATTGTTCTCAGGAGAATCTGCCTTAAAGTAGAGTAGAGTCAAATCAATGTGACTATTTTATGTATAATTTGTTTACCTGTAAAAAATATATGAGTTTAAGGTGGACTTTGACATCGCCGGTCAACTAATTTCCTGCTAGTTGTTCCTATTGATGTCTTAACAATATATAGTAGCTAACGTTTTGCTAACGTTCTTTTCTCCCAAACGATGGGATAAGAGGATCAATATGTCGTATTTCATAGAAAGATAAAATATAACTCGTTTTCTCAAGGTTTCACAACTGTGAAATTCGTTTTTTTTTCAAATTTGGAGCAACGTAGCGTCATCTCTTTAAAATCATTTAAACTACTTTGTTTGACTGTTTTATCGACTGCTAAACTTTTTTTAGAGCTCCTTGTGAAAGAGTTCGTCTAAGGAAGTACTGCCACCTTAACTATTTCTGCCGCCAAGCCCTATGTGAGCATTACTGCGTTCCGGTTCAGAAGGGTAAGGGTGCTGGTGAAGAAATTACAGACACATGGGATCAACTTATGTCTCAGGGGCCGTGACCCTCAGATTTTTGCGATTTAAAGCTCTGAGTGGCACTGTAACTGTTATGGACAGGCGTGTCGCTTACCACCACCATTGTTAGTCCCGTCACTTGGTACCATAAAAAAAATTCAAATTTCTCCATTATTTCAATGTCATCAAGTACACACATCTCTCGGGTATGAATTCGGTACAAGGTATGGCGTAAAGAAAAGCAGGACTCTAAAATTCCGTACAATTCTAATTCTTTAACCTCTGTGGTCGAACGGTTACCATGCTGGTCTACCACGCAGAGGTCATGGGTTCGATTCCCGGGCCGGAAGAAATATTTGTATGGCCTACATTTGTTTGTGTCCATGATACCCGCAATACAGGGTTTCCCTAGTGCGGGGCTTTGCATGTGTGCCTTTAGAGGGTGTCAAATTCAAATTCAAAATAATCTTTATTTCATAGGTAAGCATTATTATTGAAATCGTCACAATATTAAACACTACCGCTCATTCGTAAGGCAGATTCCCCCGAGAAGAATGAGCAAGAAACTCTAGGGGTTGCTCTTTGTAAATAACATTTACAATATTTTTTTTTATCATTTGAAACATCAGAGATCGAGACTACCTCCATGAGCTAAACGGGTTACTACCACGGATTTTTGTCATCCAAGTACGCAGAAGTTGTATAATAACCTTTAGTATAAAGTTTTTGTTTCACTATAGTTTTAAACCTCGTGTAAGGCAAATTTTGTATATCAACCGGAATCTTGTTATAGAAGCGTATACATTGCCCCTTAAATGATTTTTTGACTTTGTGAAGACGACTATCAAGAAAAGCTAGTTTATTTCTATTCCTCGTATTAATGTTATGTCTGTCACTATTTTTCATAAATAAATTACTATTCCTTTTAACATAAATTACATTCTCATAAATGTACTGTGAGGCTAGTGTAAGAATGTTAATTTCCTTAAACTTATCTCTCAAAGATACTTTGGGGCCCAGATTGTAAATTGCCCTAACTGCACGTTTCTGCAGGACAAAGATTCTGTTGATATCGGCGGCATTACCCCAAAGCAAAATGCCGTATGTCATTAGACTGTGAAAGTAGCTGAAGTAAACCAATCTAGCGGTTTCGACGTCTGAAAGTTGCCTTATTTTTTTAATCGCGTACACTGCAGAGCCGAGCCGTTTTGATAACTTACTTATATGGGGACCCCATTGCAATTTAGCATCTAACGTTATACCTAGAAATACAACTGTATCCACAAGATTCAATTTTTCGTTTCTAACTACAATGTTTGTAATCGTCTCTCTAACATTGGGTAATGTAAATTTCACACAATTTGTTTTTTTCTCATTAAGAAGTAGGTTATTAACAGCAAACCAATCAACTACTTTAGATATAGCATTGTTCACATCGTCGTAGGAACATTGGTGCCTTTTAACTTTAAATAATAAGGAAGTATCATCAGCAAACAATACTATCTCATGTTTTACACCCTCCATAAGGCTAGGTAAGTCATTAATATAAACTAAAAACAAAAATGGGCCTAGAATTGAACCTTGAGGGACACCCATGCTAATTGCAGATCCTGACGATCTCGTACCGTTAACATCGACCCTCTGTACCCTACCACGCAAATACGATTTAAGAAGGTCGAGATCACGTCCCGCCACACCATAATGGCGAAGTTTCCTGACCAGTGTATCATGGTGCACACAATCAAAAGCCTTGGAAAGGTCAGAGAATACACCAATAGCATCATGTGAGACTTCCCATGCATCAAATATATGATTAATCAACTCGACACCAGCATCGGTTGTAGAGCGGCCCCGAGTGAAACCAAATTGTTTAGGAGACATTAAGTTATTACCATAAAAATGTGCACACATCTGATTTAGAATAATTTTTTCAAATATTTTACTGAGAGTTGGTAGTATTGATATAGGTCTGAAATTGGTGGGGTCAGAAATACTACCAGATTTGAAAAGTGGAATAACTTTACTTTGCTTCATGAGGTCAGGAAAGACACCATCATCAACACATTTATTAAAGACACAGGCTAAATAAGGCGCAATACAATCAACTATAGAACTAATTACTCTGACTGAAAGACCATCAAGATCAGCAGTATTTTTTATGTTTATAGACTTAAAGGCTTTAACAATATCGTTTGGAAATACACTTAAAGGCTTTAACAATATCGTTCGGAAATACGGACCTATATGTTATTTAAGATCTTAGTGCACCATATGTGGAGTAATATACTACTAATCTAAACGCGCAAACGCTCCAAGTATCCCTTGAATTCAGGTAGAGAGTCGGGTAGATAAAGCATTTCAAAGTTACTCCTTTCTTTAGCGCGTCCTCAATTTGTTCGTGGTAATTTCGCCTCAGTCGGCCCTTACCAACATGCTAACACTCGCCTTATAAATCTGTTACGTCAATCTTCTTTCATTCATCCTCCTATATATACATATATGTATATATATTATCTGAATTCCCTAGTGCGGGGGTATGAGTGTGTGCATTATTATTATTCTGGAAGAAAAAGAACCCTACTAACTAACTCGGTACTAACCGATACTTAAATTAACCCGTCTTCAAAAGCAATAATCTAAAACGCATTCTCGTAAATATTTAGAGCTCTAACATCAAATACCAGATCACTATCAAGACCAGTTCTCATCCGGCTTACGTTCTGCGAACGGTGATGAGTCTATCACGACGTTGTAATTACCGTACGTCTTGAGCGTGGTAGCTTCGATAAGCTCATGTCTTTTTCTTATGATATTAGGTGACGGGAAAAACAAGTCGCGTGTCTGGTGCTAAGCGACACGCCTGTCTATTTTATTTTATCATATCTTTATTAATTAAAAAAAAATTACGGGTAGGTATCAAGAACAAAATGGTAAGTGTGATACATGTCTGACAAACCAATGCAAGTAAGCTGAGGATTAATTAAAAGTTTCCACAGATTATTATTTACTATCGTAGACTTACCTACAAAAATATTTAAAAAAGTTATTTGATTTGTTATGTGATCTGTGTTTATATGACATCAAAGATTTTTTTAAGATATATAATGCTTTGCCTGCAGCGATCGCAGACTTACCCTTAAACATAATTAAAAAGAAATTATTTCATTTGTTATGTGATCTGTGTATATATGACATCAAAGATCATTTAAAATGAAAAGAAATTGACATAGATAGATAGGTAGATAACACGTTTATTCAGCACAAATACAAACAGAAACAAAACATTTACAATCACTTCACAGAGTATAACATAAAAGCACATAGAACATTCATTATTAATTTTATACACATTTATATAAAACACATATTGCGAGAAAAACAAATACTGTGAGAAAAACAAACAAATACTATAACAAATGATAAAATTTTAATATACCTATGACTACAGTTTGTGCTGAAATGGCCCTGACTCAGCATAAATACTGTAGACCGAGAGAAGTCAAACAGTGCTGGTTTTCTGCCAGTAGCATATGGTGAGCGATCGCAGCCCAGTAAGCCATAAACTCGTTTATAATAATAACTGCTTCAATTTATATAAGAAGTTTTAATAATTTATCTAATGTAATTAAGTCACTACGAGGACTTACTTTTAAATCACAATTGACAAAATGGCTTTTGACACATTGCTTCTAAAGTAATAAAGATATTTAGAAGTTACAAACACCAATTGATATTAATTCGAAATGCAAACTGATTTGTAATTGTAGAGACAAATGTGAAATACCATTATCATTTGCACACCTGCGAGCAGGTTGAACACAATGTACCTAATTTTACACAAGATCTGTATAAATACTGTATTCTGGCAAATAAACGTATTTTATTCTTCTTCTTGTTCATAACACCTTGCATAATACCCCTTGTCACCGCGTTTGCTTGCGAAAAAAAAATAAAGATAGAAAGGTACGAAGTTGACGACTCATAAAAAACAATAAATATATATAACAAAGTTAAATACAAATATAATATAAATATAAATTTAATATAAATTTACTCAAATACTTTGTATGCCACTAAAATATACATAATTTAATTAAGAAAGAAGATATCCATAATATTAACCTTAGAACTAAATCCAAACTCATGGGACCACGTTTTCGTTTAACTAAGGTAAACGATTCTTTTATGGGGAACTGTGTACGTTTTTACAATAAGATTCCGAAGAATATATTAAGATTATCATTTCTTAAATCATATTTTAATTAAAAAGTCATACTACAAAATTGAAGAGTATGTTTTAGATAAAGAAGTATGGGAAACAACAAGAGTCTAGATTCCACACAATTACGATTCAAAGTGTGTTGCATAGCATTTAAGTTTTTTTGAAAAGAGTAATCCCTAGAGTTTCTTGCTTGTTCTTCTCTGGGAAAGTGTAAACATTTTACCTATGGAACAAATTATTATTTGACCTTTGACTTTGACGCGCAGGTTTTACCACAATGTTTGCAAATTACATTTCGCGCGTAAATTCCGAAAAAAAAAACTGAGGCCCGGATTCAAACGCAGGACCTCTGCTTCAGAGGCGGTAGGTCGCTCTTTTTTTTTACTCAAAAACATCTTTTTTTAATAGACAAGTCAATTACATTTGAAATCGTAACACTGATTAAACTCTAATTAATCATGCGTGAGATCGATTTTCCCGAGAAACTTAAGTAAGAAAATCAATATCGATTTATTACTTCCCAAACTCGTATTATATCTTATAAAGTGTGATTATTCAGACTTGATTACGTGTATGAGGTAAGTTAACACAGTCCATTCATAATGTTCATTGCATCCGATTGCTCACTTGGTTGAATTTTATGTTTCCTTTGTTCCCAGTTATGAATAGAAACTACACTGTATCTTCGCATGAGTGTCGAGACTATCGAATACGGGCTGCAGTGTCTCACAGTGCATTTCTTTTTGTCACATCAAGTGACGGGACGAACAAGTGTGATAAGCTTTAAATTGCAAAGATCTGAGGGGCACTGCCTTTTCGCCCGTGACCGTAAGACATAAGGTTTAAAATCCCAATTGTCTTTAATTTCTCACCGTTTAAAAGTCGATACAACCTCAGGCTTTGGTTGATGCCGCATTCACTTTGGAAAAAAAAATAGTAAAATAGAGGATGTACAATGATTAATATACCTGCGGTATGAAAACACGATTGCTAAAAATTTTCACGATAGAAATAAAAACACAAACCGCTGTATTGAATAAGTAATTTATATATACCAATGATTTTTTTTTTATATCAACTGAACTAAATAGAACACGTATAAGTGCTATACGATATACACTTTTCAAATGGCATTAATTTCGTTGTTAAAAAAGTAAATTCTGAAATAAAGTCAGTGCCTCTGCCAAGCAAAATGAAATGTATTAGTACGGGAAACATTAGAATTCAAGCTGAGGTGGTATCGATTCTGAAAAGCTGAATGCAGTAATGGCCACAATACTGCTTGGCGTCAGAAACAGGGATGGTACAATTTCAACCCACCACAACATGCCGGTTATAATATTACATATTTTATATGACAAGTCCCACTTTTTAGAGAAATCTAATAAAGTTGGTGTTTTTTAGAAACTTAATTTTAAAACTTGAATTCAATATTAAAACATAAACTTGATTATAACCAAGATTGAATTTTAAAACAGGGCATAAATATTTTAAAACAATCGTTAAACATGATCTAAAATAGTCGTTATAACAAGCACCCTTAAAAAACTACAAAACGTCTCTTGCGCCCTTTTTTCAAAATACCGATGATATCTAAAAGTGGCTGACACTGGTATAAAGAAACGCATCCCTAAAATCTGTATGTAGTGTTTTTACACTATGTAAATACGCATTTGCGTAAAATATAGCTGCAGTTGTGAACCTAGCGCCATCTTGTATCGGATAGACGAAGCTCCTACACTTAACGCCATCTATTAGTGAGTAGAAAAACTAACTTTATTTATTTCTTTCCTTTATTTTAAATTTAAATTGAGATATTTTATTATGTACATGATTTATTTATGTTTTGGTTATTTATGTTTGATTTTTAGATTAAAGTAAAATGAGAAATCTACGTGTTTGAAAAAAATTGTTTTACGTTAATAATATAAAACTTATTTAAAGGTATGTTTATTTCTTCATACAGACGGATTTTTTTTCGTCACATTAACAAACAACTAAGTTAAATAACAATAATAAACAAACTACATCCGCCGAAAGCCGGTGTTTCAATGTGGGAGTGAGTTGCATTCAATTTGTTTCTCGATTCACAGCGAGGAGACTTGGTTATACGTTCAGTCGACGGACACCCGTCGCGCCATTGAAACGTTATTTGTTTTTCCCGCTCATAATATTTTCGAACGCGTTCGAACTTCGATATTTAAAAACTTTGAAAAATACTTTCGATTTGTTTTTCCCGATTTTGTGTTTTCCTTTCATGACACTGGATTAAATTTTGTTGTGCCTGTTTGTGTTTGTGTTTTGTGAATTTTTGAGTTTTATTTTTAATTCCTGAAAATAAGGGTCAAAATTTATTTTGGAACTTTCTTTACTGGACATGATAGCGTCAATTGCGTCTGACTGAAGATTCTAAAAGATTATTTCGGTAAGTTTTTACGTTTTTTTAGTTTTTTTTTAGTTACAAGAATTACAAAAAACATTTTTTTTTTAATTTATGCCTCTCCAATTTTTTTAAAAATTGCTCGGTTTTTACATTTAATAACAAAAAGTAACAACCGGTTTAATTATTATTTACTTTAAAAATAAGAGTGAAAATTAAACCGCATAAAAAAAGAATGCGACTAATGTTCACGTGACACATTACCAGCATTAATAATGTGGTGATAATTAGCTTATCGAATGCATTTGATAATTATGAGCATTCCATGCAATTAGGCAGGCTACTGACACATTCAGCTTCTACGCACTGGACACATAAATTCGTTAATCTTAATTGTAGCAAAGTCGAAGTTTTAGTTTTTTCATTAAAAAAAATGTATAAGTACTTTGTTTATAAATCAAAATATGGGAACGATATTTTAAAAAAGGAACACGGGAAAAGAGAAGAAAGAGGGAGAAGAGAAGAGATAGATTCCTTTTTTAAAATATCATTGCTGTATTTTGGAACAAAAATGTAATGTTTTTTTGAAAAGGGAATTACTCTCAATTAAAATTGTGTGTCCATTTGAAGAATATATTTGTACCACTGTAAACTTGTATGTCATATTTTAAACCTTCATAGAATGGTTTATTATTAACATATTTATCTACAATGTTATTGTTATGCCCGAGGGGTAGTGGCCTGGTGATCCGTAACACTGGGTTTATTTATCTCAGACCCCAGTCTCTCATTATAACCTATCTATATTTAATGAATATAGAAATTAATGAATTAGCTGCTCCGTGAACCCAATGAAGGTTAAATCATACAAAATAGCTGCGCTTGTGTCGCCTGCTTGTTTAATTCAAATTAAAAAAATCTATGATACTAAACGTATTTAGCTCTACGTAAAATTTTTATACAAAAAAATATTTCGACTTAGATCTAATAAGATCAGACCTTTCCTGCCATCCTGCCTTCTTAACTATTTCTGCCGCCAAGCAGTAATGTGAGCATTACGGCATTCCATTTGATAAGGGTGCTGGTGAAAAATTACAGGCACGTGAGACTCGTCAACTTAGGCGCAAAATAGGCGCCTTGACGTCGAGTTGCGGACACCAGCCCGTTACACCAATGGCCAATTGACTCGTCAACTTATGTCTCAGGGTGACGGGCGCAGTAAGCAGTACCCCTCAGGTCTTTGCACTTTAAAACTCTGAGTGGCTCTGCAACTGTTAAGGACAGGCGTGTCGAAATTTTGCTGCTACCGCTTATAGAGCAACAAAACACCTGCCAAATTAGTTCATCCAAAAACATACATGTATCTGTCAAACAATTATATATTAACATACCAAATAATTACAGCATGTCACGAAACCCAAAACCAAAACATTTGGTAATACAGGTCGCCGACCGTTTGCCGGCGCCGTTACAGCCGATGACTCAAAATAATTAACCGACTGATTGCAAACGCAGCTCCTAATTTAGTTCAACATATTCGTTAATGTATTATTGTCACTATTCATTAACTATGTAACGACTCTTTACAAGGGGTGTTTATTTGACCACGTTATACCGAAAGAGGGTACTTCCACCCGTTAAATAAGAATATCTTTTGCTATAGACTGCGATAGAGCAAAGAATACTGTTATCCGTAAATGATATTATGCTTACAAAGAGAATTTTTTTTAATTTATTTTATATAACACCAAGTAATGGCACGAACAAGTCGTACGCCTATAGTTGCCGTGCCTTTAGAAAACTTAAAACCGCAAAGATCTTAGGGCCACTGCCACCGCGATGTCTCCCTGAAACATTCATCGACAAGTCCCATGTGCCTGTAATTTCACCAGCAACCTTACACTTCACCGGAACACAGTAATGCTCACATTACTGCTTGGCAACAGAGATAGGTAAGGAGGCAGTACTACCCTGGACGAACTCTTTCACAAGGAGCTCTACTGCTACAACTGTTTTTTTTTTTGGAATTTTATGTTTTCTCCGGTCAAATCCTATTCTACTTCCAAAGCCAAACAATTTCTTTTCGAGGCCAGCAAAGAACAATGTAACACCCTTCGTAAGAAAAATAAACTTCTCCATGTGATAAATCGGTAATGAACATTTAGATTTCAGAGAAGTCTCTCTATTAAAACACACATACAATAAATTCACACCTTTGGATTCCCAATTTCCGATCTTCACTTGGTACGATCCAGATAAACCTTCTTTGCTTTCACTTACATCCACCAACTTAATACATACATACGCCCTGTTATTATCCTCACTAAGAACTTCACCCGTTTTAACCCATTCAAAGTCAGTAACAGCGTTTACCGTACAATTAAATATTAGAATATGATAGTATGGGGTACGTACGGATATGGATCTAAAGACTATTACAGGCTTTACATTGCGATTGCCAAGTGATTTATTTGTAGTTAACAACGTATTGCCAAATTTCAATGATTTACATATTGAACGTTTTATTGATTCAATATAAGCACTACGTCAAGAAAAGTAACTGTCCATGAAAGTGTTAAGAACATTCTCGATTTAATCTGAGACCACAAGAATGTTTCCTTCCACGTTAACTATAATATTATTATATCTGTTACTCTATACGATAGTTATTTCACTACAATTCTTAGACTCTATTCATATTGCCGCGGACGGGAGTGAAAACAAATTTTTGTACCCATAGCATAATGAAATTTAAGACAACTGTGTAACGTGCAGACTAGATACGAGCCAAAAAACAGGTTGCGCGTCTTCCGGAGAATTCTCGCGCAGACTCGGGAATCCAGTAGCTATCGTATCGCATCCAGTCCTTTCCATGACAATGTAAATTAAACTTTAGCTCATTTGCATACTGCACTGATTTAAAGCCCTGAGAGGTACTGCAACTGCTATGGATAGGCGTGTCGCTTACCACCAGGTGAAAGACTTGTTCGTCCTGTCACTTGCATCATAAAAATAAATAATCTCAGCACAGAGTACTACTAAAAACCGACCTCAAAAGTTCGTGGAATTACGTCTATTTGCCAAGTTTTATTGAAATCGGTTACCGGAAAGTGCGCGAAACCGGATCCATCCCCTAGTTTGCCACCCTTAGAGGTGGTATATTTTCTTAAAATTGAAATGGGACCACTACAGAGGTACCCTCTTTTCAACAAAAACAGAATCATCTAAATCGGTTCACAAATGCTGGCCGGAGTTGTAGCGTAACAAACATACATAAAAAATAACACAAATCGGAAATTGGAAACAATCATAAACACTCAAACCTGAGTCAATATTGAAAAATGAGTTTCTATATTGACCCGGCCGGGGATCGAACTCGGGACCTCAGAGATGGCGACACTATAAATACACTCACTTTTGCGATTGCAAAGACTTTTCCTTGGTAAAAGTTATCACTATCAGGTTTAATAAACTGCAGTTGCCCTTAATGCTGTTGTTTATTTACGCAGTTTACGTTTATGTTTACAGTTTTAATTAATGTAGAGTTCTACATAATAAATTATTGCAACAGCCCGCTTCGTCTTCGGTCGTGCCATCGAGTATATAACCAGAAATAGAGACGAAATGTCATTTAATTTGTTTGAAAACTATTCTGCCATTCATTCATCATTACTGTGACCACTGCGCTCCGATTGGCTAGCCCGAGTTCGAAACAATTGACGGGTGTCGTCAATGGGTGTCGTCAACTGTTTCACTTCAAATCGACCAGTTAACTTGAGCTTTGCTATAATGGACGAAAATCGCAAAATTACATATTTAATATTTAATTACCGATGAAATGTGATTCCGTTTGTTTTGTAATTAGACGTTTTGCAGTTTTTCATACACCACCGAATAGAACAGCACGGCATTGTTAGAGATATTATCTTTAATACAATAAATACAGAATATTTTTTGGAATATACGTAGACGTATACACAGGTCAGTAGTGGGTCTGTCTATATTTCAATGCAAACGGGAGTTGATATTTACAAGAGCTGTATCGCTAATGTGTTACCAGGAATATATGGCCCTTATTTCGTCTCTATTTCTGGTTATATACTCGATGACGAACTCTTTTACAAGGAGCTCGGCTGTTATAATATAAAAGAGCGGCAATTTTTTAAGATTACACATAAAAACCCTAGATTAGCCACACGTCCCCAGTAAGGCGAATGTTTTGTCTATTGGAGCATAAAAACACGCAACACAACAGTTTTTTTTTTTCTTCGCATACTTCACGTTCTCCGATAAGCGTATTTATACAAGCTTATCATGCGCCTTGACCTCTGTTAACGAACTAATTTCACTGATATTAGCTGGAGTTGTTCAATTTTCACATTGCTTCCACTTATAAACATGTTGATTTACTTGTTGTTATCATTATTAAGTCATAATACTGTTCAATATGTCTGTATTGTTCCACTGGAAGGTGAAGGTTTATTCGCAAACGTCTTTAAGCGTTAAAGCGCCTTGCGACCTTAAACTTGCCCATATTAACTGCCTCCGTGGCCGAACGGTTACCATGCCGGACTGCCACGCAGAAGTCCCAGGTTCGATTCCCGGGTGGGAGAAAAATTTGTATGGCCTACATTTATTTCTCTCGTTAGTTTGGGTGTAATTTGTGGTTGTCTATGTGTGTGTCCATGGGCCCGCGACACAGGGTTTCCAGAGTGGGGGGCTATGTTGAGTGTGTGCGTTATTATTATTATTATATTATAACGCATCTTTTGGTTCTCTATTAACCCTTCATAGTATTTTCTTAAGTGTTAGATGAACGTTCACTCGGATTACAGCCGTTTCAGATTTTCATTGGTGTGGTTAGCATATATCTTAGGGTGCGTATAGATCTGGCGAATGCGCCAGGCTTCCGCTGCACGTGCACTGCACGCGTGCTGCATGCGTGCTGCATGCGTGCAATTAAATACAAGTTAATAGTAAGTGGCGCGCGAACGGCATTCGAAGAGATCGCATAACGTAAGACATGTGAGCAGCTCGCGAGCGTTTCACAAACAGGCGCATTTGTAATCGGCGATATGTACGCACCCTTACATAACACCAGATTGAGGATGTACTTAAAAAAGGGCTAGCTCAAAAATTTGTGTACAGCCACACCTAAAGATAAAACATTTTAATAAATACCTTCCAGATAAAGGAGAGTAGGTAAAAGTAGAAAGAAGAGAAACTGTGACAATAATTTCTCGGAAAACAGTCTCAATCCGCAACCCTCATTATATACTTAATGACAATGCGTCATGCGCGCGCATAAGTTGCATAAGTAAACCTATTCTGTTTTGTGATTATTCGAACTTTATTAGCGGAAATCGGACGTAAAACCTGCGCTTACGTCTCACAACTCTAATATAGTTAAATTTAGATTCATTTAAAGCTTTTGTACGTGTCCCTCAATCCATACACGCCATTAGCTTCATTAGTCGAATACAGGTCTTTGAAATAAGAAGGATTCACCAGACATTATGCTTAATAGGTAAAATTGCGGTCCAATCTCATACACAAGAGGACGCACATAGACGGTAGTCTATCTTTTGGTTTCATGCTTTGTCTGATACTACGAGACACTCGTTGAATGATTAGATGCATTAGATTTACAACAATGAAACGTACGAGAAATTATGTTCTTACGCCTTTTTTTTTAGCCGAAATGACTTAAAAGTGTCTACTGTGTACAAGCATTCCAAAAACATTCACCAAACCAAAATATGCTTCCCTCAATCAAAGTTTGAGAACAAATATCCCATAGGAAATCGCAGCAGTAAAAACGCGGCAAGAATTTTCCGCACGTTGACCTACCATAAACCGATAAAATGAAAACATCGCATAGTTATCGAATAGTTTTTATAACTTTTCTATTATAGTCGAGGTCACACGCTGTTTAAAAATGTGAATTAAACTTCCAAGGTCTTGCTCGATGACACTGATAAAAAGATATGGGTAAGATTCTAAATTAATTCTGCAAAGAGACTGATCCACTTAATCAAAGGCCTTATCAAAAATGGCTAATAGACATTAACATTTCACAAGCTTGAAAAAACTAACTCTTAACGAGCGCTGGCTCTTCTTAGCATTCAAAGCGGACTGAAAGAAAGAATGCAACATTGCCGCTTGCGGTATGGAGTTAATACAGAAGCGGACTTCTACATAGAATGGCTTCCACAAGGCAGTGTACATGTCCTAAATACATTCACGCTTAGAGAAGGCCAGCGTAATACGTATAATACTGGTTTATAATACAATATACCCTATCGTAATTTATTTGAGACAAATTTATTTGAAGGTTTATAGGGGACTGGCAATAATTATCTAAAGATTTCCAGGAATATAGGTTTTGCTTCTTTGATCTTACTCTATTCTTGTTTTTGGCATTGTTATTGTCATTTATTTTGTGCTCTTGTTGCTTATGTACCATCATTATAATGCATATTGTATTGTACATTTATACAGTACACATGCCGAGTAACAACGATAAATTGGTTGATAAAGTCCGCCTTGCGATCGCAAGGGTCAAAGTTCGTTTCCGTGCTTTCCAGTTTTGCCCGTGTTGGCGATTGTAAATAGGTGTAATGAAATTTTATTGCTAAAGAAATGGCTTTATTTTTAGGTGTCCTTATGTTTATTATAATCTTAGATTTTATAAACGGATTAGTACGTATGTACTTAATAATACAGGGTGGCTTAATTTGAATTTTGTACGATATTTTGAATGTGAAAATAACGTAACTCTACCTTGTCTCTTATGAGATTGTTTGCGCTTTACTTGTATTAAAATCGGGTTTTATTTATAATAGAAGTGTATACATTATCATCATCATCATTTTGATGCTTTTTCTTTGTTTTCACTCTACAACCATAATACGTTCTCTTGTCTTCGGTTACGCCAACTGCATCAACTCCTCACACGTAGCCAATATTCTACGTCTGCTAATTTGCCCCTTGGTTTACGTAAAAAAAAATTGTTATAAAATGTCATTGTATGTGTTCTAAATTTTTAAATTAGGCAAACTTATTAAATCTATTATTGTCATATTTTATTATTGTTATTATAGTTTACTATTTACAAACTATTGCATGAATATTCCATAAAAAGTATGAAAATGTTGCATGCCACAGGGCGGATCAGTGATTCTGTCTTTTTTTGAAGACGGAGTAAAATGACATTGGTAGGGTTGCAGTTTTCATAAACTTTTAAATAGTTATGTAGTTGTTGTCGATAGTTTCATCGATAGATTATGAAAGACGATAAAATTTTGCCAAAAATTACTGAATTGTGAACCTAACTTAATAACGATTACTAATTATTGCGTTATTGCCTTCTTTATTCTTATTTTGACACTCGACCTACTAGTATCCACATCAATATTTATTCATATACATTTTAACTAGAATAGCCGGGTTTGATCATCTATATTGAATTAAAATTAAGAAGTTTAAAATATGTCTCCTCTTTGTATTTTTCATAAACATAGTTCTAAATGCAAAATGTATGAACTTACAAAAGTTGACAAATCAAATTAATTTGTGCTCTGTAATTGGACGAATAATGGGTCGAGGATGATTCTAATAAAACAAATTCAGCTATTTATTCCATAAGCGTGACCAATAGTCGATAGTCAGCCATTAGTCGATAGAATATTTATCGCCCGCAATCACTAGCTGCTCACAAGCGGGTAACACTTTTATGCAATAAACTGTCATTCTACTTCGTCTTCAAAAAAGACAGACTAATTATCTTTATAACATGTGTATCAAAGAAATAAATGATTTGTTCCTTTATGTTTATGATACACAGAAAATTGGGTTCTTGTTAGTTATGTTAGTTGTCTAGGGTAGGACGATACGGCGCTTAGAACGAGGGGTTTTGTCTTAGAGGAAAGGCTTTTGTATACAAATGTCTTACAGTCGATAACTTTTAGAATGGCAATTTTATTATCAATTATTTCTCCGTCCTTTAAAAAATCAACGTTGTAAAAGATAAGGATTGGCTACCATAAACCGTTGCAATAAAATCTTAGTTACTTATTATTTCCGGCCAAGCCCGTGCCAATATATTTCCTATTCCTATTTTTTATTGTCATCTTTCTTTCACATACGAGTGCGTTTATAAAAAACTATAAAATCGAAGTCACGTGCTCCACGGAAATGATTACGTTTTAACTTTATGCGGTTTCCGCGAATAAACCGAATGACGTTGGTATGTGTGTGCCATAATGCGGCTAGACGGAAATAGAGACGTAATGGTTGACAGATTCTAAGCTTAGAGGCTCGATTCCGGGAATCTTTATTTGTTATGATTTTACTCGTGGTAGGTTTCTTTGAATGTATAGCATAATTATATTAACACCGTTCTACCTATTTCTTCCGCAAGCAGCACTGCTATTGATCGCATTAAATGAGAACCAGATCAAAAAAAGCATAGGTTAGATATAACGTTTATTGTCTTCTTCGTACATCAATAATATAACACATAGGTTCTCTATGTTATTAGCTTACCGCCGCTTACATTTACGTACGATAAAAAAATTTGAACTCCCACCACCACAAAAAATAATTAAAAAACACGTATTTCTTATTTTAACTTAAAGCAAAAAATCACAAGGAAAAGAAAATATACAGGGTGTCCGGTAAAAAATGGATAAGCCTGAAATGCCTTATAGGAGAGCTTATGAACGTTAAAAAAATATATAAAGAAAAATATATCCCATATAGTAAGATATATATTTTTTTTAATTTAATTATTTTCACCTTATTTTACGTTTTTGTTCACCACGACTACAAGTTAATCAATTCCTTCGGGTTTTTGGTGTCATAATATTTTACATTAACTACGCTTATAGATAGCAGTAAATAGTATGACCAACTATGACACTTAAATTAAAAAAACTTTTATTTTATTTTTAAGTGCAAAATTTATTTTCACAAACTTTAAGCATCTTTGGTATAAAAAAAATCATGATAACCTGAGTGGCCAACTATTCTAAAATAATGTATGTTTGAAGTAGATTTCGAAATGGTGTAATTCATTATTGTATCTAATATAACACCTTACCTATTTCTGCCGCAGTAAGCCTGCGTTCCGGTTTTGAACGGTAAGGGTGCTGGTGAAATTGGGTGACGGATGCAGTAGCATTGTCCCGCATCTTTCCGATGTAAAGCTTTGAATGTCACTGCAACTGCTATAGACAGGCTTACGACTGGTTCATCCTGTCACTTGGTATCATAAAAAAAAGAAAAAGTAATATACGCTGCATCTGGGATACAAAACTCAAATATCTCAGTAATAAATAATAATTTTTATTTCACTCATAGCCCCGCACTAGACTAATTTACACCCAAACCCGGCCCGGATATCGAACCCGGACCTCTGCGTGGCTGTTATTACTTTATATTTTCCTAACTCGTATACTATTCATATAAAAGTCAAATAAATTTATAACCCATAAACTTGACAAAATTGCAAGCGCACTACGCGCAACTGAATATAGATCCCGAGAAAATATAACAATGAAATAAAGCTATCGATTCGCCAAGTAGAACTAACATCCAACACTCTACGGACGGTCCACTGAAGATTTATATACAACTCTAGGCCACATACAATAAGGGCGATAATAGGATAAAAGCCCAGTAGCGTCCCTACTGGGGCTTTCATGTCAGGAATCTAAAAAAAAACGAGTCTCGACTATTTTTGGGCATTTCCGAAACTCAGGTTTTCCGACTCAGGAATTTCGATTCTTTTTAGACTTAAGTCTAAAACTTAATTAAATAGTATGAACAATTTATTATAGACAACATACATTTTCTTTCTAATCACATAACCATGATAATACCTACTTATTTTTACTGCCAAAAATTTAAACAGCCTCCTTGATCGAACGGTTTCCATGCTGGTCTGGCTTGTAGTCCTGGGCCGGGAGAAACATTTGTTTCTCTCGTGAGTTTGGGTGTAATTTGCTGAACGACACAGGTTTCCGTAGTGCGGGACTAAGAGTGTGTTCGTTATTAATACTTGGCTAGAGTGGAAGTTAGTGTAGATTTCTGGAGGTCGAAGAATAAAACAAAATCATTATCTGTACCACAAAACACACATGCCAATTGTGTATAGCAAATTGTATAGCGTTTCGTGCGGTCACAAGAAGAACCAGCATTTTCTATACAAATATTTTACATAATCGCTTTACGTCTCTTTGTCTGAAATTATATTAAACGCCCTTTGTTTCTTTCGTGCCTTTTATACAATGAAAATGATTTAAAAAAAACTGTAGATTTTGTAATTAGAGTTAATAATAAAGAACTTGATAAAATCTCATGTTTGGACTGTCTAAACGCCGAGCCTATAGTATGGTAATATATTTTTGAAATGGTCTTGAAAGTATCGTTATTCCCGATATTTCGGAACTGTACCTACCAATCAAACAAAGGTCAAATGGACATATTGCGAGAGTTGTAGACGACTGATGGCCTGCATTATATTAGACCAAGTTTAAATTTCTAAAAGCGGAAAAACATTGAAGGGCCATGTGGACTTGAAGTCATTATCTAAAGAGTTATTTTTATTACAATACCAAGTGACGGGACAAATAAGTCGTTCGCCTGGTGGTAAGCGACACGCCTATCCATAACAGTTGCAGCGCCATTCAGAGCCTTAAATCGCAAAGATCTTATGGGAACTGCGTGTGAGCACGTCACCCTGAGACATAAGTTGACAAGTCTCAAGTACTTCCCTGGACGAGCCTTTCACAAGGAGCTCTACTGTTACTATAAGTTTAGCAGTATAGTCTCTCAGTCGATAAAACAGACAACCAAATTAGTTTAAACGATTTTAAAGAGATGTCGCTACGGTACTCCAAATCCAAAAGGCGGAAAAGATAAATTTGACATAAATTAAGTTAAGTTGTGAAAAGAACACGAGGTGTAAGAAATACTATCACAGTTTCACTCCATCTTTTGGGGAAAGAAAAATGCTAGCATAATTTGCACATGTTCGGCAAATACATCGTAGTACCAAGTACTGAATTTACCGTAATGATTGTTAAAATTATAAACAAAGGAGAATAAGACTTTATTTGCTCTACCTAGAGCTCAAAACGTTTTACTTAAAGTACGTTTTTCACACTCCACCTGACTATGATTTGATTTTCACCATCCATTGGAAGATATGGGGTACTTCTAAATGTATCATTTAAGGGGCAATGCATACACTTCTGTAATAAGATGCCGATTGATATTAAAAATTTGCCGTTTACGAGGCTTAAAACTATAGTGAAACAAAAACTTTAGTACTAAAGGCTTACTATACAGTTTCTACGTACTTGGATGACAAAGATCCGTGCTAATAACCCGTTCAGCTCTTGCAGGTACTCTCGATCTAAGGCATTTAAATTTAATATTGTAATGATAAATGTATTCAAATGTATATTTAAAAGAGCAACCCATAGAGTTACATGCTCATTCTTCTCAGGCGAATCTGGCTTACGAATGAGCAGTAAAGGTTTAATCAGTATAGCGACTTTATGTGTAATTTGCTTACCTATGAAAATAATATTATTTTACTTTGATTTTGACTGTAACCTGCAACCTTATGACAAACCTTACTAACTGGTTGGGAACCAGTTAGTAACCGCACTGAATTAGTCAAATAGTCTATGACGCAAACCAAGAAACTTATGGTTAAACAACACGGCAACACCCATCGGAATTAATTCTAAATATAGAATTTGAGAATATGGGAAAATGTAACCAAAAAGTTGTGACTTTTTGCTATAACGAAAACACGTAAATGTGTTCAAAAGTGACCATTCGTGGCCGCCCACGCTCCTGCGCAGCCATGTCTCGCGATAAACATAATAACTGTGACTTTAACAGCTACATTTGTTTGATAACAAACTGACAGTATCAATGCCTGTTACTTGGGAACGTTGCTTTCTCCGATAGGTACTAAGTTATTTACTTAAGTGTCTATACATTCATGCTTCATATGTTTGTTTTTATATGATGACTTCGTATAATTTAGTTACTGCATATATCTATACCTATTTTATCTCTTGCTATTCCAGTTTATAAGAAGTCCACAAGTTCACTAGAACTCCACAACTTAGAAACTCCCTGTATGAGTAGCAACGAAATTTTCTTCGCGGCACCAATACCAAAGGGTAATAAAGGTGCTGGTGAAGTTACAGGCACATGGGACTTAATTTATGGTCTGAGGGTGACGGACGCAGTGACAGTGCTCCTTAAATCAGTTTTGGACAGGCGTATAGCTTACTAGCAGTTAAAGTTTAATAAGAGCGGTATTACAAAAGGTCACCTGTTACTCGTGGAACACGTTACTTGATGGCGTTCTTACATAAACTGAACTATTTTTATTATATATTATATTTTTATTCAAAATAGGACCTTGAACACATTTTAAATGTTGTTCAAAGTAAACTAACAAACGCACCATTCTTAGTTTAATAATTACTGTCACCTTACCTATTTCTGCCGCCAAACAGTTCATGTGACCATTACTGCTTCCTGGTTTGGAAGGGTAAGGGTGCTGGGTGAAATTACAGGCATGTGAGACTTGTCAACTTATGTCTCAGGGTGACGGACGCAGTGACAGTGCCCCTTCAATCTTTGCGATTTAAAGCTCTGATTGCAACTGTTATGAACAGGCGTGTAGCTTACCATCAGGCGCACGACTTGTTCTTCCCATAACTTGATATTATTACAAAGAAAATTTACGTCCTTTTCCCTCAAATTTTAGGCCACAATCTTTCACTTCCTACGATCCTGACACACATCTTCCGTCCCATCAACACTCATCAATGCTTTCATACAAGCTCGTCGTCAGTTAAGGGTATCCTTGTCCTGGCCTTTCTTTAGTATTTCCTCAATTTAATCGTGCTAAGTTCGCTTTGATCGACCTTTACTAACTTGCCCGCTCATACTCGCCTCATAAATCCATTTCGTCATAGAATTATTGTTGTGAATTGTGTTTGTACAACTAGTGTAATGACATCATTTTTGAATTGTTTGAATTGAATGAAAGATTGTTAAGTAATCCAAACATAACTTTGAATGGGATTTCAGAAATAGATTTGCCATTACAGTCCACTGCCTTAACACATAGTTCGGCTTACTTTCGTCGCAAATTATAAATAAATCTACGTATTACGATGACTGGCTGAAATAAAAGAAAAATTGAACCAAATAACAAACTCAACCATGATTTCCACGAAAAACTTGTTTTCAAAGCCACCGAATAGCTGTAGTAGCTTATGCCGTTCATTTGATGTTTTAAAAAAAATATATTTTTAATTCTATAGCATGAAAAACATGAAAAATCAACATGTAAATCATAAATTTCTTTAAACAAAATGTTTACTTAATTGCTCAAGTCTCAAGTATTGCGATTGCTTAACAGGTATGAAAAATTACATTCTTCAACAAGAATGTCAAATAAAAACAATGACTAATCGATTAGGCCTCTCGAGAGGACTGCGTATGTTCTTTATCGTCGAGTCCTCATTTCGATTGTACGAAACCAAACTCCAGACGACGCGTTACAAAGAACTCATCGATGCATGTACTGTCGACATCTGAAGTGGTTGACCCGTTATACAGATGGAAGTATATTAAGCATTGACCAATCTTTTTCCGTTGCTCTGGAGGCGATATTCGAACCAAAGCTTGATGTGCTGCTGACTATACTTTTTATTTTTAAACCTGTTAACCCTTTGTTACTCGCACGAAGGAAATCACACAATTACTCGCAGGGGGTGCTCACTGACCCTAATTTATTAGTAACATTTCTAATGAAACAATAATGATATTTAATAAAAGACTCAATATTACACATATTACTATAATACATATTAGACCTCAAAGGAACAAGTCAAATAAAAAGTAATTGGAACCTATTAAAAAATTGAACCAAAAATCATCTCTAAAATTACGCTCTTGAAGCATTATGAAATCATAGTCAAACTAACATTTATTCTTATAAATTAATTAGGATCACTGGTATCACAAATCTGACAATAGATCCGACAGTGGTCGTTGAAAATAAATTTAGTACATTTCATGCATTTTTTTGCGTGGACTATGCACAGTTATTGCATACTCCACGCTGTCGGTGGGAATGGTTGATTCTCTAGATCATAGACCTCCATGTGCCATTTCTTTATAACTTTTGGGGTTGCATTTATGTTCACCCGCTGTCTTTGTGATCATGTACTAGTTTTATTGCACGCTAATACAGGAAACAGCGTTTCACATGGATACGCTTTTCTTGTCGCACTTTTGCTTAACGCCAGACCTCGAATCAATGTCGGCTCCGTGGTGCATCGTAGATAATTGAATATATTTTGAAATATTTGAAAATATTACATAAATACCTGTAAATTTAATGCAAAAAGCAATTGAAAAGTTTTATTTTACAAACTCTATAACAAATATTACTAGATACTACTCAAAAACACGACTAATAACGAAAAATGTTACGTAACTACTCGCATGAGGTCACGTACTAAGAGTGCAATGACAGTGCATGCTCTTTGACGTTCCATTTGTCACTAAAATATCACATTTAGAGCCAATTAGGAAGCTACTGCTGGCGAGAGAGCCTTCCGAACGACCGTATTAAATTATAGCGCGTAAAAGTAAGTTGACCTCATGCGAGTAATTACGGGTTAATAACACCGATTACCTGGTAACCATAGATAGAAATTACTAATATGCATTTTTAACACAAGGTAGTTGAGCACTTTCTTCGGAGATTATCATTTTCAGCTGTCAGCTGAGCTCGCAATAGGCCTGTTGGTCACAAACTAAATAATTAATTGTCTATGAGTACCACTATCGTTTTATCTTAGTCATGACTTTTGTGTTTGTTTTGCTTACGAATGATGGGAAATACGAATAATATAAATAACCAATAATCGAGTAGACTTATATAGTGTCTACCCACCCATTTAGAAGAGACATGTCTAGATAATAAAAGCAAAAATACATAATGTAGAGCTCCTTGTGAAAGAGTTCGTCCTGAAAAGTACTGTCACCTTACCTTTTTCTGCCGCCAAGCAGGAACGTTGGCATTACTGCATTCCGGTTTTGAAGGGTAAGGGTTCTGGTGAACTTACAGGTATATGGGATTTGTCAACTAAAATGTCTTAGGGTGACGGGCGCAGTGGCAGTGCTCCTCAGTTCTTTGCGATTTAAAGCTCTGAGTGGCACTGCAACTGTTATGGACAGGCGTGTCGCCATCAGGCGCACGACTTGTTCGTCCTGTACCTTGGTATCATATAAAAAAAAAATTGTTTAGCAAGGTTTGTCTCTGTCTAAAATAAATCTTTATTCAGCTTTTGTTATTTCTAAAAATGAGATATTCACTGTTCCACAGTGTAATATTTTTTCACACACAACATTTAAACACATTGGCATATTCTTCGTACTGTACAAAACACTATTACCACTTTCAAAGTGACAAGCAATCAATCTCAGCGACAGTACCTGCGTACTAAGTTCATTAAACGATGTCAAGATATGGAATCCAAAAAGCTTACACTTGACCGTAATTTTATAGCTATAAGCTCACGGAAGTTGAGCTTTCAAGCTTTTGAAGAATCAACCGGATATGGTTACAGCTTAATAAGGAAACTTGCGGTCACTCGGGTGAAGTTTTACAAGGGTATGAAAGGATGTGTTAGAGAATACAAACATACTGTGGAAATACTTATTTTATATACAAATAAGAACAATTTGACTACAGGCAACGTTATGTAGGTTTAGGAATATAATGTACAGTCAAGCTTAGTATCACACTTAACTTAAAGTTATAAAAGCGTGCTGCCACAGAGTTTGAAATATCGACCTCTCAAAAGACAATCGAACCATAATTAGAAAAAAATCTAAAATGGATTTAGAAGGAACACCTGCCTAGTATATATCTTTCAATCAATATTTATCTTAGTAGCAGTAGCGCTTCTTGTAAAAAAATCGAAATAATAAACAAATAATAATGCACACACTCAACTAGCCCCGCACTAGTGAAATTCTGTGTCGCGGGCGCCATGGACACACCTAGACAACCACAAATTACACCCAAACTCACGAGATAAATAAATGTAGACCATACAAATATTTCTCCCGGCCCGGGAATCAAACCTGTGACCTATGCGTGGCAGTCCGGTAACCGTTCGGCCACGTCTATAGTATATAAGTATAGATACTTTTGAAAAGTTGCCCGTATCACTATCGAGAAACAACCGTTGTTCCACTGCTCTACCACTAGTAAATACTTTAAATTGAAAGGTACTCGTATGATTGTTTAAAATAACAAACGATATTACTAACTTAAACCCTGCATAACTGTAGTTTAAATCCTCTTACAAATGCTTGTTTAACTGTCATCGAGCTCGAGTCTTAATTCGGCCCCTCCCTCGCACTAGTATCAGAAGCGTAATCAGGATTTTTTTTTATCAATTGTAATTTTATTTATTGAGATTTTTTGTGAAATAATTCTACTGGGTTTGATATGATTATGAACACAAAAATCGAACACACAGAAAAATTTTCCTTGACCCACTGAACTTAAAACCACGTCCAGGCTGCACCGTGACTTTGCTCTTACAAACTGAGCTACGGGTCGAGTTACCAAGCCGTCGAAATTCTCCTATGTGTTTTTGTTATAGATCTTTGTACTGGCTTTCGGCATTCGCCGTTAATGACATCTAGTGAGAGATTTTTGAATAACTCACGAGAGAAATAGATGTAGGCCATACAAATATTTCTCCCGGGAATTGAACCCGGAACCTCTGCGTGGCAGTCCAGCATGATAACCGTTCGGCCCCAGACGCAGTTTTTTTTTATGATGACAGGACGAACAAGTCGTGCGCCTGATGGAAAGCAACACGCCTGTCCATAACAGCTACAGTGCCGCTCAGAGCTTTAAATTGCAAAAGTTCTGAGGGGCACTACTACTGCGCCCGTTAGTTAATTGAGAGGCGTTGCCACTGCACCCCTTCAACTTGAGACATAAAGATGAGAAGCCCCTTGTGTCTATAGTTCACCAGTACCTTTCTAAACAAGAACGCTTAACGGCAGAAATAGGTAAGAAGCTCTACTGCCGTTAAATAAATCAACATTGTTGAATATAAAACAGGATTTGAAACTAATTTTAATTTCTAAAATCCTAAGCCATTTCAAATTCAGAGCTGTAAGTGAATTCAAGATGCAGAACCGTACCAAGTCTATGAATAGTTGATTTTAAATCCACCTTACCCCAGAATTCTTAATTCGCTAAAACCTTTTAAGCTTTGCTAAGGCTTAACATTTTACATGTAGCTAGAAACCTTACAAAGGTTATTTAAAGTTTAATAAGAGCGGTATTACAAAAGGTCACCTGTTACTCGTGGAACACGTTACTTGATGGCGTTCTTATATAAACTCGAATATTTTATTCAAAATAGGACCTTAAACACGTTATAAATGTTGTTGAAAGTAAACTAACAAAGTAAACTTACCTATTTCTGCCGCCAAGCAATAATGAGAGCATTACTGCTTTCCTGTTTGGAAGGGTGCTAGTGAAATTACAGGCACATTGGACTAGTCAACTTATATATCTCAGGGTGACGGGCGCAATGGCAGTGCCCCACAGATCTTTGCGATTTAAAGCTCTGAGTGACACTGCAACTGTTATGGATAGGCGTGTTGCTCACCACTCATCACTTGGTGGTATTAAAAAAACTTTTTTTTATGCTTAAGTAGGGAAGTTAGTAGGTACGTAATTTAATTTTTTTTAAGTTATTGAATGTTACGACGTTTGACTACCATGATAATTAATTAATTTTATGGAATTACTCCACTAGTTTGTTATAATTATAAAACAAATATCGAACAGTAAAAAAATCCTTCCATCCTTGCTAGTTTTAAACCAGCGTCTTCCAGCAAACTGTGCCAGATGCTATGCCAACTAAGCCACAGAACGAAATAACGGATCCTATATATTTTTCTGCGTGCTTGTTGCAGATCGTTGTTTTTGATTTCTAACGACGTTTTTGCCGTAGCGCCATCTGTAAGAAATATACGCAATTTATTTCATGTAGTCTGTATCATTTTTATAACTTTCATGTGGTAAAAGTTTTTGGACGTAGTGTAGGACACTATGTTTGCCTTGACCTGGTCGCCACTCTAGAACAAGTCTGCTCCATCGGCTATCAGCCCTCCTGTAGACATGTCCTGCCCACTGCCACTTAAGCTTACTTATTTTGCGAGCTATGTCGGTCACTTTAGTTCTCTGACGTATGACTTCATTAGAAATTCGATGCATCATAGAAACCCCAAGCTTAGCTCACTCCACCGCACGCTGAGCGACTGTAAATTTATGGATGAGCTCTTTAATAACAATGTGAAAGGTAATCACACCAATTATGATACCTGATATCAAACTAATAAATTTCTTGGACTAGGAGTAACATTTAGTAGCAGTAGAGCTCCTTGTGAGAGTTGGTCCAGGATAATGCTGCCACCTTACCTATTTCTGCAGTCAGGCAGTAATGTCAGCGTTACTGTGTTCCGGTTGTAAGGGTAAACTTGCTGGCGAAATTACAGGCACATGGGACTTGTCAACTTATGTCTCAGGGTGATAGATGCAGTGGCAGTGTCCCTCAAACCTTTGCGATTTAAAGCTCTGAGTGGCACTGCAACTCTTATGGACAGGCGTGTAGCTTACCATCAGACGCACGACTTATTCGTCCCATCGTCTCTTGATATTATATTAAACAAACATGATTTACTACAGAGGCACTACTCGAAACACAAACACCAGAAGACTAGATAGTCCTGTCTTGTTGCGAAAGACAATGGGCATTGATATTTTTCCCTTTTTTCCCCTTTCCATTCATATTGTCTTTCCGTCGATATGCTGCCCTTCCGTTGGTATTTTGTCTCTCCATTTAAATTCTGTGTTTCCATTGATGTGCTATATTTCCATTGATGTTCTCTATTGTTTTTTTTTGTTACAAGTAAGCAACAAGGTTTATTTTAGAAATAAAACAAAGGAATACTTTATCAATTTGATAATGTATTAGAATTAAAAATATAACCTTCCAAATTCATCTCTGCTTCATACATATCATATTTAGTTTATTCAACTGTATAGACTAAATAGCGTTTTGATTATGGATTTATTTAAAAATATTGTTATTGCCTTCATAGGTAAATATATTATAACAAAGAAACTTCGTTCTCAAAACACCTTACGCAACAACAATAGTGTATGTAGTTCTTAGGTACGAATTAAACTATCTCGTAATATATTTATAGAAAGCGATATAGCGAATGTGGGAGGCGATGTGGAAAAAGGTCGCCCAAGGCATAAAATCCACATCCAGAACGAAGATGTCCTTTGAAAAGGTCAACAGCAAAGGGAATATACACACGTGTACAAAAAGATGAATGCGACTCGAGTAGCGATAGAAAGGTGTATTAGGAGCGCAGCGTAATCCAAGAGACAGGCATCATTGAAGGCATTCCTTAACTCTACAACGTAGGAATAGAAAACCAAATTTAGCAGCAGTAGAAGTTCTTGTGAAAGAGTTCGTCCAGGGAAGTGTTGCCACCATAT
The DNA here is from genome assembly GCF_003589595.1 of Hyposmocoma kahamanoa. Classification (NCBI taxonomy): domain Eukaryota; kingdom Metazoa; phylum Arthropoda; class Insecta; order Lepidoptera; family Cosmopterigidae; genus Hyposmocoma; species Hyposmocoma kahamanoa. Next base: position 19,224,369 of record NW_020653852.1, on the reverse strand, counting down.
TAATGCCGCCAAGTTGCAATGCTCACATTATTGCGTTCCTATTTAGAAAGGAGCTGGTGAAACTGGTAGCTTGGTATCTTCATGTCTTATAGTGAAGTGGTAGGGCAGTGCCTCTCAATTCTTCACGATTTAAAGCTCTCAGTGTCACTGCAAGTTATTATTAATACAAAGATCTGCCTTCATGATCCTCCAACAACTGTCTCTGTTGCCGAACGGTTAACAGAGCTCCTAGGTTCGATTCCCGGGCCAGGATAAATATTTGTACGGCACACATTTATTTATCTCGTGACTTTGGGTGTAATTTGTAGTTGTCTATGTGTGTCCATGGCACCCGCGACACAGAGTGTCCCTTGGGGGCTATGTTGAGTTTGTGCGTTATTTATTTATTTTATTATCCAACAAACACAAAGAAATTTGACCAAAACAATTTTCTTTCGGTCCGACTGCACACGAAGTCTATTCGAGTTTATTAGTTACTCAATCTTTGGCTCAGTTTGTAAGAGCGGTAGCCACGGTTAGGCAACTGCTAACCGTAGCAATAAATCGGAAGAATTTTTCTTTGTGTTTGTTCAATATTTGTATCCATAATATTAACAACACTATTGTAGTATTTTCACAAAAATATATACGACAGTCATTCGTAGTAAAAACATTATGATATTCAGTATAATAAATTTCACTGCAGCTGTTATGGGTAGGCGTGTCGCTTACCATCAGGTGCAAGAGTTATTCATTGCCGGAAGTACCTACCAGACTTCTAGTTACTGTAATATTTGTTAAAAAAATACAAAATCCAAATTCACTAATAATTTTAATAAGTAATTCATAATTATTTTTTTATAATACTAATTGACGGGACGAACAAGTCGTGTGCCTGGTGGTAAGCGACACGCCTGTCCTTAGTAATTGCAGTGCCACTCAGAGCTTTAAATCGCAAAGATCTGAGGGGCACTGCCACTGCGCACGTCACCCTGAGACATAAGTTGACAAGTCCCATGTGCCTGTAATTTCCTCAGCACCCTGACCCTTTAAAACCGCAAGCAGTAATGTTCACACTACTGCTTGGCGGCAGAAATAGGTAAGGTCACGGTACTTCCCTGGATGAACGCTTTCACAAGAACTAATAACTACTAATTAAATAGATAGATGAACAAATCTAACTTTAAAATAACTTTTAATGGATTCACTTAGTAGCAGTAAGGGAGAGTTTTTCGAGGGAAGTACTGGCAGTACTTCCCTTACATAATAAAGAGTAAACAGTGTAAATAGTGCATGTAACGTATTAGATATGGAAGTGCTTGTGCGAGTCGGAATAAGTACAAGGGTAGGAGTTGTGATTGTAAATCGTTTTTAGCGTTGTATAATGTATTTAGGATAAGTATATGATGTTTACAATGTGAATATATCAAAGTAATAATACCACATACAACAAATGTTAGTAAGCTCGCCTTGCGGCTAGATGGCGTTGAGATAAAAATAAAACGCACTACCGAAGTGTTCACTAAACTAACATTTGAGTTCTAAAAGGTAATTGCATTGTATCAAATCAAAGAACCTATGAGTGGCAATCCAGTACTTCCACCGGGTCTAAGCGTCCCAACTTAGATGAAAGCTCTCGTCATCGGTCGCTGCCGCTTCCACCGGGTGGAATGGTGAGCTGACATCGATGACGGGTGCGATTACATCCCTTATCCAAGCGTCTTTTTTCACCATCCCTCGCTACGTATATCTATTACAATAATAAAATTCCATTCTAGAAAGACAACGGAAAAAAGAACAAACTACACAGGTTTTTGAAGTGAGAGTAGGTGTTGCCCGTACCTGCAGCGCTTTGAATTTGTGGTTGGCTGTCTTATTGCATACGTAATGGCCACCTTTACAGTTGTTCCAGCACTTTGAGGTCGAGTATTTGAAAGTACCCTTAAAACACACACAATGCCTTTCCCTGGAAAAATTCACATCCCGAAAGACGTAAACGGAAGTTTAGAGGCAACCCTAATCTACCTTCCGTATTACAATAACACTCCATATCAATCGGTACATTCACTAATGGGCACCCGTGTATTGATGTGTTGATCTCGTTTTACAACATAATGATTATACCAATGTGAACCAATTAACAGAACCAGTATGGTTTCGACCTACTTTTACAGCGTAACAAAAGGGCCCGATCGTATTTTGATTATGTTGAATAAACAAACAAATTCAATAACAAAAAGCATCTGGGTTATGATTCTTGTGTTATAGAGAAAATCATACATTTATTATAACAAAGCCTTTTGTCATCATATGTCAAAAGTGCTTTTATCACATGAAAGTACGACATAAAACTACATGGGACAAATTATGCATGTGTGATTTTATAGCTCTTCTATTTACGCATAAAAAGTTGTGGATTAATTTCTTTGTAATAATAATAACGCATAGCATTATCAAGAGACATAAATGTAAGCCATGCAAATATTTCTCCCGGCTCGGGAATCGAACCTGGGACCACTGTGTGGCATTCCAGCATGGTAACCATTCGGTCACGGAGGACTCCTTAAAGGTCTCATGTTCAGACGTGAGTTAAAAAATAACCTACACGGCACCAGCCAAATATGACTATGAAAGACATTGACTTACAATTATATCGACGTCGGGTCCGCGCTAAAAAGTGTCCGAACTTATAGGGCGTTAAAATCGTACACAGGGCGTCATTCGAGAAGCAAGCAAAATTAGACAGTACTGCGATGACATTACAATTTAAATTCAACGTTTTAGCTTTTTCATATTCCTTGACATGTCACTACGTTTAAATAGGTTGACTTGGGACATTTTTTTCCTGGTTTTTGTATTAGACCCGTCGTCCATTTATTTGTAAGTCAATGATGAAAGATTAATAATAAGTTCTTACACACTTGTAAATGAATCTTTCCTTTTCCGGATCTAAAATCGCGTATGTTTGTTTTTTCAAACTCGGTCAGTCAGCGGTGACTACGAGACCCATAAAGAGCCGGAAACGTTGGTTTGTTTGAAAAAACAAATATACGCGATTATATCCGGAAAAATTAGTTTCATTTGTAATAAATTAATAAATTTGTCTTTTAAAATATTCAGTTGTTTTAATCAATAATGATTTTTCACTTTTAATTTAAATGTAGTAGAGTTATTTATCGATCACGTTTGGAATTACAGCGATCAAAAAACATATACTTTAATTTAGAAATCTGCAAAACAGATGTTAGGGACATTTTCTGTAGATATTGAGCACGCGATATTATTTTGAAATCTTTTACATGTTTAAGTCCCTTTTGTTTAACAATCTTGCTAGAAAATAACGTAGTGCTAAAAAAATATTGTAACTATAACATAATAACTGTAAATACAACATTCAGTTAAATCTAGAGTCAGTTATAACAGCGTTAATTACCTAAACAACAAGTAGGGTTGCCATAAAGAAATTTGGAAATAATCCACACATATCCGTAATAATTATGGTAATTTTGTATTGCAATAAATTAGCCTGCTGCATCCATTGCGAAGGCTCTATATTGCACTTCTTCAAGTGACGCTTCGAGATATGTCGATTAAAATATGTTCTGCATTAAAATAATAATCTTATCAAAGCACAATTGCCTCTCCGGTTTAGGCCATGGTGAGGACCAACCTCCCTGGTCCAATGGTTGGTGACGTCACACGTTTTCAGAGGATTGTGATACCTCTTCAACCTACAAGTTTCATCATGATATTTAACTTCTAACGGTTACCGCGACTTTTAGCAGCGATGTATACGCGATGCACACGCGATGCACACGCGATGCACACGCGATGCACACGCGATGCAAACGCGATGCACACGCGATGCAAACACGATGCACGTATTTAATTAATTAACTATTGCTTTATTTTATAATATTTATTTATTTTACTTTTAAATTTGCAATTAACAAAACAATACAATGTATATAAATCAATACAGATTTTTCGTACATGTCGTGATTAAACATTAACGACTGCATCGATGCAATCGCCGCGTGGTTTATGGCATTGCTACAAAACATTCACAAATATACTTAGGAAAAGAAGCCCATGAACCGCCTCTTAGTTGAGGTGCAATCCTTCTGCCACAGAATTACCATAGCGCTCTTATAATTCTTACTCTAGTATAACCCTAACACAGCTCTAAATTTAGCTATCCATTAAAGCTAAGTACCTACTGTGTCGCTGCAAATAACTTGATTATCGAACACACGGCGAATGCAATGTAGTTTGTTATTTATGGACACATGCAACCATAAACGAAATGAGAGCTTCATATCAGCATTTAGTATTTAGTAGTGAAAGAGAAGTAATGCCTCCAGGGAAGTAATGCCTCGTTACCTATTTCCTCCGGTGTTCCGGTTTAGAAGGATAAGGGTGCTGGTGAAATTACAGGCACATGAGACTTGTCAACTTATGTCTCAGGGTGACGGGCGCAGTGGCAGTGCCTAAGACCTTTGCTATTTAACGCTCTGAGTGGCACTGCAACTGTTATGGATAGGCGTGTCGCTTACCATCAGGCGCGCGACTTGTTCGTCCCATCACTTGGTATTATAAAATTAAAACAAATATCCAAAAGTAAATAGTCCTTGAGATACTTGACTGTGGCTTATCACATTCTTACTATACATACATCCTATTCGCCCACACTTGAATTGGAGAGTGACGGGACGAACGAGGCTTGCGCCTGTTGGTAAGCGACACGCCTGTCCATAGCAGTTGCAGTGCCACTCAGAGCTTTGAATCGCAGAGAACTAAACTGTCACTGCACCCGCCACCTTGAGACATAAAGTTAGTAAGTCCCGTGTGCCTGTAATGTCACCAGCACGTTATACCCTTCAAAATTCGAACCCAGTAAGGCTCACATTACTGCTTGGTGACCTTCTCGGGTGATCTACTGGCAGGGATTCGGGACTAGGAAGAGCTACGTCCTCTTCCTCCGCTTCGCACGACGAAGCGGGCCACACCGTCCCGTCGTCCTCCTCGCGGTTGCTAAACTTACTGGCGAACGAAGCCCCGCTCCGCTCGCCAATCAATCAATGATATTCTAATGAGTATAGAATTTCACTGATCGTTACACGCAAAATAGGCGCCTTGTCGTCGAGTTGCGGACACCAGCCCGTTACACCAAGTACCAAGATCACTGATCGTTTTAAAAAATTGTGACCTCTCGAACACTAATCATTCTACCACTATCACAATGCATCATCGAACGCGTTTACATCAGCAGCATAAATAATCGATGTAATAAAAACTACAGCTTTACAACTAACTAAACTAACGACAGTGTAACTCGTTAACTACAAGATAATTCGTTCAGTTTCGTAAGTATACCGTTCCCGCCCACGTCATACATCAGACGGGTGCGTGTGCGCAGCGTGTCTTAATAATGCCATTATTCATGGGTTGTCTGGTCCTTTACTTATGGCTTACCCGCGACTTTGTTAGCATTGAAGTATTTTTAAATCTTTAGTAATTGCTCTCTTTTTATACATCAAACATTGACTACATACGTTATCTATCGAAGTGTTATATATATATTTTTTTTATCTTTGAACAATAATAATTGATGATAATACTATTACCATAAATAATAAATTATAAAAACTTTGTACCTTTGAAATAAGCTCTTAAATATAAGAACTTTAGTGGCAATAACTTCTCTGTAAGCGCAGTTACAATTATAGTAAGTACATTTCATGTAATTGCAATCCACCGCCCACCGCAATACGTCAGCTGGGTGCGCCTGCGTACCTCGCGTTTTAATACTCCCATTTTTAACGCGCCTGCCGGCACGGCCGGCGCCTGCGCACATTCTATTTGACGTTGTAATTGGAACCTAATGGCCCTTTTAATCATTCTACTATTATTACACGTAACTTTAAACGAAGTCATTTTTGAAAGTTGTAACAACTGAGTTACTTTTGATTTAAAATATGTTTCTCTTTGAACTAACTGCTTTTTTTTGTTTCATGTAGCTCGTATTATTTTTATGACTTTTTTTATAAAGGTGTGATAAGAGCCCTGTTAGCGTATGATCACATGTAACACGCTCAAATGAAAAAGCATATGAAAATGAAAAGCAGATGAAATTAGTTGGTAGAGGTTAAAAACTTTCATAGATTTCTCACAGATGGCGCTACGGTAAAAAGTCGTTCGAAACCAAAACAAAAAACTGCAACATACACAGACAAAATTCGTGAGATCCGTTGATTTGTTTTAGTTGGCTTAGTTGGTATAGCGTCTGGCATGGTTTGCTGGGAGACGTTGGCTCGAATCCGATCGGATCAAAGGACTTTTTTTCTAAGTGGTCAATCGATTTGTATTAACAATTATGACAAACTAGTGGAGTAATTTCACAAAAAATAATTGAATATCAATTCAATAAAAAATTTCATTTATAACCTAGCCTCCGTTTCAAAAAAACCGACCTCGGAAAGTCATTCGTCCCCTAGTTTACCACCCTTAGAGGTGGAATATTTTGTTCAAATTTAAATGGGACCACTTCTGAGGCACCCTCTTTCCAACAAAAAAAGAATCATCAATATCGGTTCACAAATGGGGGAATTATCGCGTAACATACATACAAAAAAAAAACATATAAACGAATTGAGAACCTCCTCCTTTTTTTGAAGTCAATTAAAAACAAGAATTTGTCCACAAAACATAAGAAACACAATACTTAAAAAACGAATAGAGAAAAACAATTGAGTGATGTGGACAAAAAGATTAAAGACTCAGCATTGCTGATCTTAAGTCTTCACCTGTAGCTACAGGTGAAGACTTAAGCTAGACTTAGACTGTAACTAACTAGCTAGCTGTTGTTCGCTTGCTGCACCAAGCTAATATTACTAAACTAACTAAAATTAAGTAATAACTAAGTAAGAATTTATATTTTTTATACATTTAACAACAAAATATTTAGGAAATGAAATTATTTTTCCGGATTTAAATCGCGTATATTTGTTTTTTAAAACAAACCGACGTTTTGGGCCCTTTACAGGTCCCATGGTCACGGTTGACTGAGGTGGTACAGTCTTCAACCAGTTATGTCTAATATTGATGCAAACCACCTTATTTTTCACTATAATTACAATAGTTATTAATTAAATACCTTATTTTTAATATTACAAAGAAACCATTCCAATTTACGCTACATTACGTTTTACAAATTATTTTATAGAATGAATTTTTATTAAATTCAATTTATTATTAATTATTAATAGAAATTAGAATAAATAAAACATATTAATTAGTACTGCAGTCTTATGTCTGTTTGTAACAAATATACGCGATTTAAATCGGGAAAAATAGTTTCATTTCCTATGTGTAACAATCGCGAAAACCTAAGAACTTGAACAATATATTTTTTAAATAACAAATAGCATCTTCTGGTTTCAGAAAACAATATCAACGCTGAGTCAAGTTAGCACTAGCAATATTATTATTAAATACAAAAGCACGTAGCGGTGGTTATTGTTTTTACTTAATTATTTGTAATTATATCCAAGTTTATTTATAAATCAAACGCAGCGTAGGCTTTATTGTCAATAATTTTGTTTATTTGTTAATTAGTATTTGCGTTACGGAAAACTGGTTTAATTTGTGGCTTGGGTGATAAAATTTCAGACTTAGAACTTGTGGTTTTTACGATAGCAATGAACCATTGTTATTACTATTCCTGTTAAGGGTAAAGACTGCAGTCATAACTGAATAAAAAAAAATCTTACTAAGTTCAAAAATAAACGTTTGTCTATCTATGTTTGTCTATGATATACATATCTATGTGTCTTTTTGACTTACTGATGATAAGCTACACGCCCATCCATAACAGGTGCAGTGCCACTCAGAGCTTTAAATCGCAAAAATCTGAGGGGCACTGCCACTGCGCCCGATACCCTGAGACGTAAATTGATGAGTCCCATGTGCCTGTAATTTCACCAGCACCCTTACCTTTCAAAACCGGAACGCAGTAAAAGTAACATAACTGCTTGGCGGCAGAAATAGGTAAGGCTGTCACAAATTTCTATTTGTCTGTGGCATCGTAGCTCCTGCACAGATGGACTGATCTCAAATCGGTTTTTTATTTGACATCTAATTTAATCGGGGTGGTTATTTGATGAATTAGTTATATTCAACTGTTTAAAGATCATCAGGTCTTTTTCCAGTTCATATAGGGATCTCAGCCATAAAATGAATCTTTATTTTACGTCCACTTCGTAGATCAACTTGACAACAACCTTGCAGGATGATATTACTCATCATAAACTTTTGTTCCACTACCTGGCATTATAAGACCACTCGGGCATCACGTTCATTCCTTCCTGCAAGATGTGGAATGGTCTCCTGAAGTATTTCCTTTGCACTATGACATGAAGTTCTTCAAAAAGCGAATCAATAAGTCTCTCAATGACTGGCAACATTGCCTATTTCTGCCGTCAAGTAGTAATGTGTGCGTTAATGCGATCTAGTTTCGAGGGTAAGAGTGCTGGTGAAATTCCAAGCACATGGGTCTTGTCAGCTTATGACTCAAGGTGACGGGCGCAGTGGCAGTACCCCTCAGATCTTTGCGTTTTGCAGCTCTGAGTGGCACTGCAACTGTTATGGAAAGGCGTGTAGCCTACCACCAGACCTACGACTTGTTCGTCCCTTCACTACGAACAATAAAAAAATGCAACTTCTCTGATGTTGCAAATGTCAATGAGGGACGATAACCACCGCCTACCAAGTGGTTCGTCGGCTCATTCGCCTTCTATTTTATTAACCGACTTCAAAAAAGGAGGAGGTTCTCAATTCGACTGTATGTTTTTTTTGTACGTATGTTACGCGATAACTCATTTGTGAACCGATTTTCATGATTCTTTTTTATTGAAAAGGGGGTACTTCCATAGAGGTCCCATTTCATTTTGAAGAAAACCATCCACCTCTAAGGGTGGCTGATCATGCATGAAGATTCATTTTTATAAATAGCGCCTAAATTTTACTAAGGAGCAATTATTTTAATGGTTGATTTTGCTATTTCTCCAATCCCAGGCGTTTTTCTCTCCATATACTTTGAGTAGTGAGAACCAATTTTTGTTATCTCCAGTGTCAAGTCCTGCATAGTGGCGAATTTAAGGATATTTCAATAAAACTTAGCAAATAGACGTAATTCAACGTACTTTTGAGGTCGGTTTTTTTAGTACTCTGTACTAAGATTATATAGAAACAAAAGCGTTATGTTATTACATAAATATAACTCAAACCAACGAAACTGACGAGGTACATCTTAAGATGTAACCCAAAATGCTAAATCAAACTGCATTGCGCTGAGAAATTTACGTAATGATTATTACAACAGTTAGTCACGTCAGATGGACGATTTATTTCATACGTAACACGTTACTTTGATAAACGTAACATGCTATTACATTTTACGTCACTTAACGTAACCGGACGATTCATTGTTGATTGTCTCTTCCATAGAGTATTAAAACCAGAAATAGAGACGAAATGTCATTTACTTTGTTTGAAATCTATTCTGCTGCAGTAATTATATGTACTGTGACAACTGCGCTCCGATTGGCCAGCCCGAATTCGAAACAATTGACGGGTGTTGTTAATGGGTGTCGTCAATTGTTTCATTTCAAATCGACCAGTTAAATTGAGCTTTGCTTTAATGGACGAAAATTGCAAAATTACATATTTAATATTTAATTACCGATGACGTTTGTTTTCTAATTAGATGTTTTGCTGTTTTTCCCCGCACCACCGAATGGAACAGCACGCCATTGTTAGGGATATTATCTTTATTACAAGAATATTTTTGGAATATACGGAGATGTACACACATGTCAGTTGTTGGCGCTGTCTATATTTCATTGCAAACGAGAGTTGATATTTATAAGTGATGTTCACTGATTAGTTACCAGGAATGTATGGCCATTATTTCGTCTCTATTTCTGGTTATAATATACTCGATGGTCTCTTCTTTCTATGAGCAATAAGGAGACTGCGGTCGAAAGAGATTTCATACGGTAACTACCCTATAAATTTGATTTAAATAAAACCCAAATCGTCATTGCCAGTGCCTGAATAGCACATAATAAAAGCATTGGGAGCAATTATGTGTCGTAGGATAGTAGCATGCAGTAGTTCAGCTGAGACTTTTTATTTTACCCAAAAGTATTAAGCATATTTGTGTCGTATTGTGCTAGCCTTGTTGTGTAAGAAAAATGTGCAATTATGTATCGGAATCAGCTGAAATAAGTTATTCATTTGAAATGACAAATAAGTGTTTCTTCAATTGCAAGTCATTGATGAAATTTCAAAAAAAAAAGTGCGAGTTTTTTTTACGTAAAGAAATTTTTGTATTTTATCAGGCGCCATTTCATTTAGTCATTTTGCAAGCAAAGTAATTTAGTAAAATAATAAAACAAAATTCTTAAAAATTTTCTATTGTTACACAATGTACTTTAAAAACTTGCATTATAAAATAGCCTGATTTTCCAAACAATTTAAAAAAATATAGTCGTGTCATTATATCGTTTTTTAAGTAAAACAAAGGAAAATATTATTACTTTACATTATTTATATTATTTTCGAGAATTTTCATTTTACTCACTGACACTGACGATTGTCGTCTTAATTTTTATATTTTTCTTATAAAACTGACACCGGCACAAACCTAGTAGCCGCCATAAAGGAAACAATAATAATACTAATATAAAGAGGCTGTATTGAGGAGTGAAATCGTTTGTTGTTTTCCTTTACTGTAATGTGTTTACACTGAAGACTTGGCTGATCTTCGTATAGGTATTTTTTTAATTCTAAGAAAACAAAGTGTAAGTTAATTGAGAGACGTACAGTACGCCGACTTCTCACAACTTATATCTATAAGTAAAACAGTTCTCAGCGTTTCTCCAAATTAGAACATTAAACTTAACTATCCCAAGAGCCTATAATCGCGATTCGCTCTCTCCGGTGCGCGTACGCAAGCTAATGATTAATGGAAACTCATTCCAACTGCAGTCATTGAATCTTACTGACCGCTTGATCGATTGTTATATCTGGCTGCTTCTAAACTAATGAACAATCTATTATAAGTCGGGTTACAATGAAAGTAACTTAGACACTGCATATAACTTCTATAAAGGACATTTATTAACGGACTTTAAAAAAGGAGGAGACTCGCAATTTGTCTGTATTTTTTTGTTTGTTTATGATACGAAATCACGGTATGAACAAGTCGTGTGCGTGGTTATGCAGTAGTAAGTACAGTCCCAACCGTTGCAGTACCGCTCAGAGCTTCAAAACGCAAAGACCTGAGGGGCATTACCAATGCATTCATCATGTTAATTAATACAACTTTAAGAGTTACTCCCCATTTACCATCATTTACTATTGCACCCCAAAACATTCTCACAAACATAATAACCTAAAATAGTAAACCACGAAACCTAATAACAATACTTAGGTAAAGTCAACCGCAGCATTGTATTACAGTACTAAGAATAACACCAATATTTAGAGCGAAACATTTTCTGCGGTTCTCTTTGTAATATTGCGTAATGAGAATGTTTTCGCATTGATGTATTATGTTTGCAGACCACTCTAATAACATTTTTATTTATATTCACATTTATATAAAATAGGCTTAGATAGTTTGACATATACAGGGTGTCCCGTTGCTATGCGACACGGAGGGAAAGTACTTTAAATGTTGCAGATAGGCTATTGTTAATCAAGACATTTTTTTAAATAAGTAACAGCGCATTCACAGATTTTTTTTAAAGTTGCTTGCATCACCTAGAAATCGAAGCAAACAAATGTGAAAAAAGTCCTGTATTTTATGATGTAATATCACGTGACGGGACGAACAAGTCGTGCGCCTGATGGTAACCTACACGCCTGTCCATAACAGTTGCAGTGCCTGAGAATCGCAAAGATCTGAGGGGCACTGCCACAGCGTCCGTCACCCTGAGGCATAAATTGATAAGTCCCATGTGCCTGTAATTTCACCAGCACCCTTACCCTTTAAAGCCGGATCACAGTAATGCTGACATTACTGTTTTGCGGAAGAAATAGGTAAGGCTAAATCTAAATCTATAAAATAATGTATCTGAAGGGTCATTTGTAATAATTAATTCCTATTATTTTATTTTTATTTATTTATGAGATTTACCAACGTCTGTAAAAAATATTACTTATTATATATTATTATACTTTTATAATAATAATAATAGATAGCCAAAATAATAATAATAAGTTTTGTTTATCAGACAACAAACAGTCCAGTATAGTTTGTTACCCATGGCGTTACTTCATGACGACGTTGCATACCAATAGTGATTGCGAAAGACAAATGAATCATTACTTAAATTCCCAAAAGTGCAGTGTGGAAATCAAGATGTATGAATGTAAAATTTTAGAGTGCACTCTCGCTCAATCGCGGTAGCGAAGCAGTCATATCATAATTTATTTTAAGGCAAACCTATTGTAACGTTTTTATTAATTAAATATCATAAAGGACAAAATCGCCTTTTTAAAAACCTCCTTCCGACGGCTAGTTCCGTAATTGGCGCAGTCGGTAGGATAGTCGCGAATCGGGCCGAGTTATCCAAAAATCGATCGCTCGCGTCTGATAGTCGTTTCGTCGACGGTCGACTATCGCTACGAATCCACGAGAAGTGCTGTTGGAGGAGCCCACAGTTTCCTGCGCTGAGGACCACTACATCAAAAATCGATGGGTGAAATTATGCAGCGACTACTGTAAGTCATAGATATTAGTTACACTTTCCTGTTGGTTGCTATTCCCGATCCTGGTAATAGATCATCCTTTAAATTATTATCACTAAAGAGTAGAGTAAGTACACATAATTTTAGTATAGTGTCACTATTAAAAATCAAGATTACTCGCGCACGTAGAGAAAGAGAGGATAGTAAGCCTCATCCTCGTCACCATATTTTAGACAATTTTAGATTCGGTAATTTAGGACATATCCCGGAGGAACCCGACGAAATGTCTGAAATCAGCGAGAAAATCGATCAAATTTGGAAGGCGTTAAGGTTGGTGCCGGAATTCGATGGAAATTCCCACATGTTAGTTAGATTTTTAGACATATGTGACAAACTAGTGTCAGAATATACGAATACGGCCCCAGAGTATGCACTGTCTAACTCGACTTTGCTTAATGGAATTTTAAATAAAATCACCGGACCCGCAGCGCGCACCTTAGCTACTAATGGTATTCCTAACAGCTGGGCAGGAATTCGTCAAACATTGATTAATAGTTTTTCGGATCATAGAGACGAATGTTCACTTTATACAGATTTATCGTCACTTACTCAAGGTATCGACACCCCTCATATCTTTTACGAAAAGGTGCAGAACTTACTCAGCACCATAATGACGTATGTCCAATTACACGAAAACGTGAGTACCACAGTCGACGCTAAGCGGCAGCTGTACAGTAAATTAGCGCTACAAACTTACACGCGCGGATTGAAAGAGCCAGTGGGGTCTAGAATTAGATGCATGAAACCAAACACACTTGAACAGGCACTTGAGTATACTCAGAATGAGATAAATGTCGTTTACTTTCAGAACAAAAATTGTCAACCCAATAATGCAAAAGGTCAAACCCCTTTCACCGTGAACAATAAACCGTTTTTCACCCCATCTCAGACCTTTCAAAAGGAAACAAATTACTTTCCACGTAGTCCTGTGAATCACATAACCCCTAATTTCAATCCAAACAATTTCTTCACTCCACGTGAAAACCTTAACCAACCTCAGTTTATACCCAGACCTCAAGGTTCATCTCAAGGACCCTTTCAAGGCCCTTCAAGGACCCAACAAGCAATGAGAGCCATGCCTCGCTCAAACATGTCCACTGGATTCAAAATACCCCCTCGTTTCAACCCTCAAGGTCCACAAAACCATCCTGTACCAATGAGTGGCATAGTCCACCCCACTATTCGTCCCCTACCCTTAACGAGACAAATCAACATGAATCAATCTCAAGAATCAGACTACTACCCGACTTATGAAACACATGACTACAACTATGAGACGAACATCGACCCTAACCAGTACTTACCTATTGAATACTACCCTGAAAATGAAATCCCAGAAAACGCTCAACAAAATGATGATCAAAATTTTCAGTTGGATACAAATTTAAGCCCCCCAGAATAGAACTCAATCTACAAAATAAGAGAAAACTACCGTACATTCAAATACACCACCCAAATTTAAAACTGCTTATCGACACAGGCGCTAATCAGTCGTTTATTAGTCCTGAAGCCGTCGAACAATTTTATTCTCACATGCCATTGAATTACGATCCTTTTATAGTTACAAACATACATGCAACCACTCAAAATGATTATTCGATAAGGATCCCTTGCTTTTCCGAGTTTAAAGAACAAACTCCCGTGAAAATGTTCGTTTACAAATTTCACGATCAATTCGATGGTTTGATCGGATGCGACCTGTTAGAACAATGGCAAGCAAAAATAGACCTTCAAACACATACATTAAAAACCAAATTTGCGACTAACCCAATTCACATGCATGATTCACACACAATCAATACATTTGAAACAATTATCCCAGCGCAATCTGCCCGAATAATCAAAGTACCAATTAATGTTCCACAAGGAGATGTACTAATAGATCAGCAATCTATTAATGGTTGTAATATAACTGCATGTCTATCCACCGCGCAAAATAATCAGGCAAGGATCGAAATTACTAACCCTACTAATAACGACATAACAGTGAGCTTCGATAAACCTTTATATGTACACATATACAACGAACAGACATATAATACCTCACCTGCTGACAATAGCAAGGGCGCGCGATTCCAAGAAATCTTATCGCGGCTACGTACCGATCATTTAAACGTGGAAGAGAAAGCGAATCTTTTTGCTATCTGTAAGGAATACTCGGACATATTTTATTTGGAAAACGAGCCTTTGACATTTACCAACAAAATAAAACACAAAATTAACACTACTGACGAAATACCCGTGCACAGTAAAACGTATCGATACCCTTATATACACCGACGGGAAGTACAGGAACAAATAAAAAATATGTTACAGCAAAATATTATCAGGCCTTCGACTTCAGCATGGAGCGCTCCCATATGGATCGTTCCCAAAAAGACCGACGCATCAGGTAAGGTTAAATGGAGGTTAGTGGTTGACTTTCGGAAATTAAATGAGAAAACCCAAGACGATAAATACCCAATCCCCAATATAACAGATATTCTGGACAAACTCGGGCGTTGTCAATATTTTACAACCTTAGACCTGGCCAGCGGATTCTATCAAGTGGAGATGGATCCGTCTGACATCCATAAAACAGGCTTCAGTGTTGCCGATGGCAATGGCCACTTCGAATTTTTAAGAATGCCCATGGGCCTAAAAAACAGTCCCTCCACGTTTCAACGTGTTATGGATAACATCCTGAGGGGCCTGCAGCATCAAATCTGTATTGTTTATCAAGATGATATTCTTGTATTTTCATCGTCGTTACAAGAACACATTGTTAATTTACGCAAAATATTTGACCGACTTCGAGAATCAAATTTTAAGTTACAATTAGACAAATCCGAATTTTTGAAACGTGAAACCCCTTTCCTAGGCCATGTAATAACCCCAGAGGGAGTTAAACCAAATCCCGACAAAATCGCAGCCATTTTAAAATACCCGATTCCCCATACTTCCAAACAAATTAAAGCATTTCTAGGCCTTACGGGATATTACAGGCGTTTCATTCCCGACTACGCACGTGTCACTAAACCACTAACCGCATGTCTGAAAAAGGGCGCTAAAATTGTTCATACTCCTGAATTCATTAAATGCTTTGAACACTGCAAGACATTACTCATTAACGACCCCATTCTGCAATACCCGGACTTTTCTAAAGATTTTATTCTAACAACAGATGCATCAAACATAGCACTCGGTGCAGTGCTATCCCAAGGACAAATAGGTTCTGACAGACCAATTGCTTACGCTTCACGCACTTTAAACGAGAGCGAAATAAATTATTCAACCACCGAAAAAGAACTTTTGGCTATTGTATGGGCTGTCAAATATTTCAGGCCCTACCTTTTCGGGCGTAAATTCAAGGTAATCACAGACCATAAACCTTTGCAGTGGCTCATGAATCTGAAAGAGCCAAGCTCTCGACTTACACGTTGGAAATTGAAACTAGCAGAATACAATTTTGAAACAATTTATAAGGCAGGAAAATTCAATACGAATGCAGATGCATTGTCGCGAATTGAAATTAACAACCAAGACTTGTCTTCAATAGTAGTTAACATTTCTGATTCTGAATCGACAGTGACAGCCCCGGACGACAGACCAATTATCAGCGCGTCCTCAACCGACACCGCGCCTAGCCAACGAGCTCTAAGTAGTCCCGTCCCTGTCCTTAACCCCGACCCATATGAACACGTGACAGAAACAGCACATACATCAGTAGAAGATCCTATACTTAACATACCCATAACAGAAGACCCATTGAACAAATTCAAACGACAACTTATAATAAAGCTAACTAACAGCCCCGTCAAAACCAACCCTAAAATTACTCATCCCTTTCAAACATTTCGAAGAACGGAGGTAGAAATTTCTGAAAATAACATGGAACAAGAAATTATCTCAATTGTGAAAAAATATGTTGACCCAAAATTACGTACTGCAATACTCATACACCCCATTAACAAAATGTACTCTATTGTACCTGTCCTCCAAAGAACTTTTCAAAGCCCCGCTATGAATGTCCTGCTGTGTAAAAATGAAATTCAGAACGTAACAGACTCTCTTATACAACAAGATATAATTTCTAAGTACCATACCGGAAAAACTAATCACAGAGGTATTAATGAAACATTTTTATCTCTGTCACAGAAATATTTTTGGCCCAAATTAAAGGAAAGCATAACCTATTTTATCAATGAATGTTCCATATGTAATCGTGCTAAATACGATCGTGTCCCATTACGTCCTCAATTTCAAATAGTTTCCCCGCCTATGAGGCCGTTCGAGTTAGCACATGCAGATGTACTAACAATAGAATTAGAAAAATACCTAACAATAATTGACTCATTCTCCAAATACGCGCAGGCATATCGCCTCCCAGATTGCACAGCTCCGAACATAGTAAAAGCCCTCCTGTCTTTTTCTACACACCACGGATTTCCACTTTCTCTCACCACAGACAACGGCACCGAATTTACAAATCAAGTAGTTTCAGAATTCTTTAAAATCCATAAAATTCAACATCACACTACTGCTGCTGATGCACCACACGAAAATGGCATGATTGAACGATTTCATAGCACCTTGCTAGAGCATTTAAGATTACTAAAACTACAACATCCAAACGAGTCGGCCCAAAATTTAATTCCCTACGCATTGATTGCGTATAACAGTTCTATTCACAGTTTAACTAAATATAGGCCTTTCGACCTTATATTAGGGCATATCGACCCTAGACACCCAATTGATGTAGAATTAACAGAATCCGTATTACAGCAATATACACAAGACCACCGTGATCGGATGAGCACAATATATCAAATTATACATAAGTCATCTTTGGCCCAACGCGAAGCTATTATGTTACGTCGTAACCTTGACCGTGAACCCATCACTAATTACGAGCCCGGTCAACAAATATATGTTAGAAACCCTACAGCGCAAAGAAAAAAATTAGCTACACGGTTCACACAAGATAAAGTTACCGCTAACTATCCCATCCACGTCTACACAGCCAAAAAATCGAAACCTATAGCTAGGGCCCGCATAAAAAGGACTAAAAAGATCAAACCGACATTGTTGCAGAGAACTGATTCTCGTCATGACCCTGAGCCTGGACCCAGTACCAGCCGACCAACTGATGGGGAACATCATCCGACTTGATGACTTATCGAACGGACCTGGGTTACTACCCTTTAACCTAGGCAAAACTAAAATTATATCCCACGAGCATTCCTTCTTACAAGAAATACACATCAATAAAATCCAAGACCAAGTTAGCTCCCTTGAAATCCAGTTAACTGACTCTATCAACCACGTGTCTAGGAAAAACAATTTCATCTTCAAATTTCAGTTCATACACCTCTTGAGTAAATTAAACCGAATAAAATCACGCCTAGAATCATTTGAACCCAAAAGACTGAAACGTGGTCTAATCAATCCCTTGGGTACAGTCATTAAAAGTATAACAGGTAACCTTGATGAAAATGACGCTCTAAGATTCGAAAATGCTATCAAAATAATGCAAAAGAATGATCAAACACTATCAGCGGCTTTAAACAAACACATCACTTTATTTCAAGATATGACTATTCAACATACTCAAACTCTGAATAATATAAGCCATAATCAACAAAAGCTTACGGAAGCTGTTTCTTATCTTATAAATTCCTCGAAGGAAGAGCATGTAATACAGTATATTAAGACAATGCAACTTTTTAACGCAATTTCTGAAAATATTCAGGAACTTTCTTTAGAAATAGATAGATTAGAAAATATTTTAGCATTTAGTCGTACTCAATCTATGCACCGTTCAATACTATCAATTAAGCAATTAAACAATATAGTAAGCAAATTGAGCACTTTATATAATTCGAATCAATTTCTTAACTTAGATACTAGATATTACTATGATATGATTAGCTTAGGTTCCTACTTCGTTGATAACAAAATAGTGATCGTCTTAAAATTCCCTATTTTATCTTCAACCTCTTATAACCTTTACCGACTTTGCCCGGTCCCTAATAAAAAATCCCATGTAATTCTGCCTCCATTCCCGTTCATAGCAACCAACTCCAAGGAATTCGTGTACATAGAGGCAGAATGCCCGAAGGTGGACACTTGGAACGTTTGCGAGCAAAAGATCACTCATCAGAAACGCACACATCGAGACTGCATCTATCACCTCATATATCAGCGCGAAACAGACAATCTATGCCACCCAACATTGGTAACTTTCTTCAAAGATGCATTACTGGAACTCGACAGTCAACATTACATCATATCATTTCCGGAAGCTACAAAAGTTCAGATGTTCTGCGAACATGAAGAATATCGCTCACTGAGCGGCAGCTATTTTGCAACGGTACCCAGAGATTGCAAAATTACAACAAAAGATTTCACAATCATTAACGCTGACGACAAAATTCGCGGTAACGCCGTCGAGCTGATGTCAATCCCAACAATCACACCACTTAACAAGAATTTGCCACACTTCAATTTCACAACAATCAATTTGGATAAATTACACAATATTCAACACCAAGTTCTCATGGAAACCCCTATAAAAATTGACAGCGTTCATCCTTCAAATATATATCATACAACAATACCGTTGTACTTCGCTCTATTAAGTGCAGCTGTACTTAGTATTTTATACATAATGCGACACCGCCGCCGCCGACAGCTACAAATCAAACAAACAACCCCTCAATCGTCGATGCCTCAAACCAATATAAGGACTACGGAGGTCCCCACATCATTGGAAGCTGAAAGAACATCTATGCAAGATCGTCAAGCCGCAATATTTGCTCTCAACCTTTGCAAATAGTTGCTTGTCTAGGAGGGGAGGTGTTACCCATGGCGTTACTTCATGACGACGTTGCATACCAATAGTGATTGCGAAAGACAAATGAATCATTACTTAAATTCCCAAAAGTGCAGTGTGGAAATCAAGATGTATGAATGTAAAATTTTAGAGTGCACTCTCGCTCAATCGCGGTAGCGAAGCAGTCATATCATAATTTATTTTAAGGCAAACCTATTGTAACGTTTTTATTAATTAAATATCATAAAGGACAAAATCGCCTTTTTAAAAACCTCCTTCCGACGGCTAGTTCCGTAATTAGTTAGAAAACAATGTGATTATGAACATTCTAATTGCCACAAACATTTATATGTAAACATGCACTAAAATTTACTTATATTTACATTTTAAACTATGTCCAATAAAAATAAAAATAAAGTTTATATTTGTAATTCTTAAGTCTTAAGAAATGGATGTATACTACTTTAGTAAAAGGAATTATTTGACGGAATTTAATAAATTAAGTAACACAGTGTCTTAAATTGAATTTCCCATTCCCAGGTGAGGTGAGCAACCATTTAAAAATCTTTGAATGCAGTATTATTTAAAATTACTGTATAAAATATCCTATCTACAATATTTAATTTCCTTCCAAGTCGCATAGCACTGGGACATCCTGTATAATATGTCAAACAATCTAATCCTATTTTACATATAACAAATAAGCATGAACAGCAAATGAAACCATTTTTTCGGATATAAAACGTATATTTGTATGTTTGTTATATAGTAAATATATTTGTTATTTATATATTTATTTATTATATTGTATATTTGTGTTTTCAAACAAACCAACGTTTCAGGCCCTATACAGGTCCCTTGGTCAAGTTGCTGACTGAGATGGTAAAGTCTTCAACAATTACAAACCTATAGCAACTTGTTTGTAACTGCCATATTTTGTATTTAATAGAATAATGCTCGACTTTTTTGCATAGCAAATAGTACCTGTATTATACTATTGAATTCACACTTAAAAATATTGTGCAAAAATTTACTTTAATTGCTCATGGTTAAAATGCAATGTCTTTACACATTCATCTAGTCAAACAAACAAACAAACACGCAGTAAAAATTTATATCCTGGTTCGACGTAGTAAAATTTTATACTTCTTTAAGGGTGGCTTACCCCAGCGTACCCTTAGTAAACAGGGGATGAAGAAAACGCGTTTCACTTTTACCAGCGTAGGAAAGGGACATGGTAAATCGAAGTTACGTAATTGTGCCTTTGTTTTTAAAATCATTGTTGTATTTTTCTTGTAGCATTAATAAGACTTTAAACTTATCTCACTAGTTTAACAATGATTTTCTTTCACGGAATACATCGGTGTTTTCTTTTGATTTTTACGATAACGTCAAAACTAATTACAAATTTAAACCATACACAGGGATATATATCGCACTGCTACTACAATAGTGTTTTAACTCAAATTATGTGAAATTATTGCTGAACGTAAAATTTGATTCTCTACACGCGAATAAAACCGTCGTTAGAATATTGTAAGAAACAATTCAAATATAATAACTACTTAACTCAAAATGAGACAACCATTCGTGAGCTAGTTCTGGAGAAAACAGTCCTTACTCAAAAATATTAAATATATTTGGCAAGTAGGAAATTATTTAGATATCTGTAATAACTTTAACTTATACTTACATTTTAATAACCTTTCACGAGAAGTGAGTAATTCGTTTTACATCGATTCTAAAAAAAATACACTTTTTGAATTAATATACTATTGTGTTAACGGTGTGATATACAGATCGTTTTAGTAGAAGTAGAACTCCTTGTGAAAGAGTTTGTCCAGGGACGTACTGCCATCACACATATTTCTGCCGCCAAGCAGCAATGCGAGCATTACGGCATTCCAGTTTTGAGGGGTAAGGATGCTAGTGATACTACAGGCACGTGGGACTTGTCATCTTTATGTCTCAGGGTGAGGAGCGCAGTTTCTGTGCTCCTTATAATTATGCGATTTAATGCTCTGAGTGACACTACAACTGTTATGGGTGATTTATTCCCAACTGATCCCCAAAACTGATCCACTGCCAATTTAAAATTGCAACTGATCCCCTCTATATTTTGCAACTCCCAACGGATCCCCTCATTGTATTTATATTCATAAGTGTACAGTCAAAATAAACAGAAGTTTTGAAATCAAATATTCGTTTATTGATGAATTATGATCAAAATGTTACAATTATCACAGACAATCTATTTTTTTAACAGGTCATTGGTATTGGCATATTGCAAATAACAAGTAACATAAATCAGTCGTGAGCAATATTTAAAATCTAGTTTAATGTTATGATTAATAAATATGGAAGTATATTAATTTGCTACTCCGCCAACCCAGTGAAGGTTAAAGCATAGCAAAATAGTTGCGCTTGTGTTGTATATTTTTTTCGTGCAGTTAATTTTCCCACCCTCCCTCCCCATAAAATTAATGACACAAGCGCAACTACAGTCACAAACCACCATCAAAAATATACCCAACGCGTGTTTCGCCTCTCCACGAGGCATCCTCAGGGGTTGTTGATGGCTCGACGCTCTGCCGAAGAATTAGGTCGTTCAGAACGGTTGGTACATTTATACTCCGCTACCTCCAATGTTACCATTGTTGAAACCCCTGTTGTTGTACAGGGGTTGTATAGTAAATGAACAATTGAATTTTGCATCATCACCTTTGTTATGGGTATTTTCGAGTTTCGCGGAATGGCAAATTAATTTACTTCCATTTTTTTAACATGGATTTCCGCAAAGTAACATCTGAACCTATTAATTTATTAATGTTATGATTATCACATATTATGATATACATTTTCTTGATGAGATAGACACATTTTCTTGTTGACTGTAGCACAGTATCTACCATAAATATACTTTGAAGTTCCAGGGTATCAGGTGGGAATAAAATATTAATATTCCATATCCGATGGGAATATAAAATAATTTAAAATAAACCGAATCCCCCAATGGATCGGATTAATGGAATCAGATGGGAATGTCTTATAGGTAGACGTGTCGCTTACCACAAGACCCACAACATGTTCGTCCCGTCACTTGATACTATTAAAAAACTTAATCTTAACAACACACTTATAATTATATCATCATCAACCCATTTATACGCCCCACTGCCGAGCACGGGTCTCGTCTCGGGCGAGGGTTAAGGTCATAGTTCTGCCATCCTGGCACAATGCAGGTTGGGGACTTCACACTCTCTTAGACGTGCAGGATTCATTAGGATGTTTTCCTTCACTATGAATTCCGAGAAACTCAGAGGGGCAGCCCGGATTCGAACCCGCGGCTTCTGCTTGAGAGGCGGTCAATTTATAATTACATTTTATGATGATATCATAATGCGTGTCTTCAAACTATAAATTTAACTTTAATTATATGAAACTGCATTGATTCATAACTTAACATCATCATTAACAACTAAAAATAACAAACCAATTTAACAGTGAATATTATCTACGGCTAGAAACCTATCATTTTAACTCAAGCGTGACTAACTGACTGACTAAATAATCATTAATTATGACCATATATCATGCGTAGACGCAGACGCGGTCGCGGTCGGTTGGAGAAATGGACAATGGGTCTCACGCGGCGATTACGAAATATGAATTTCTTTCTCTTCCGGATTTATTAAAACCAAAAGAAATAATCACACATGGTCAGTTACAAAGATAAAGGTAGAGGAACATGGTCTAATTGGAATTATATTAAATTATAATAAGTAAAGATAGAAAAAAAACCGTGGTAGCCAGAGGCCATGGGTTCGAATCCGGGTATGCAACTGACGAACTACAACGAAAAAGCCGTTAAAACGTAATACAAAGATCTGCAACAAGCACATAGAAAAATTCGTAAGGTCCGCTAGTTCGTTCCGTGGCTTAGTTGGCATAAAGTCTGACACGATTTGCTGGAAGACGTTGGTTCGAATCCAGCCGGATCGAATTATTTTTTTCTATGTGTTCGGTCCATGTATTAATAATTATAACATGAATTTTTATTAAATTTAATTTATTAATAATTAATAATAGATATACATATACTTATGTAGCAGTAGCGCTCCTTGTGAAAGAGTTCGTCCAGGGAAGTACTGCCACTTTATCTATTTCTGCCGCCAAGCAGTAATGTGAACGTTATTGCGTTCCGGTTTCAAAGGGTAAGGGTGCTGGTGAAATTACAGGCACATGGGACTTATCAACTTATCTCTCAGAGTGACAAGCGCAGTGGTAGTGTCCTTCAGGTCTTTGTGATTAAAGCTTCGAGTGGCGCTGCAATTGTTAGGGACAGGCGTGTCGCTTACCACCAGGCATACGACTAGTTCGTCCCGTCACTTAGTATTATATAAAAAAAATGTAAATTTTAATAATCACCTACGGGAAGTAAGTAATTAATTACTAATTAAAAATACACTTTTAGTTGTGCGATATATTTCTTCCAAGAGTAGTAACTTTTTTTAACATAATAATTATAAGAAGTACCTAACTCTCGAATTCATTGAATCTAATGACTTTATAATCTCTACAATGATGGCGCCATCTGCCAATTACTCAAATGGATCAAGAAAATGGTTAATAGGAGTGATTCGTTCTAAAGCTCAGTTCAAACCCGGTTAAACGAATTTAGGAAACATTATTTTCTTACCTTATGAGTAATTTAACCACGAATTCAATTTCACTGCGGTATTCAATAATATATATATATTATTGAATTGAACCTTGACTCCAACATAATGCTCAAAATTGGAGTCCTTTGAGATGTGGCTGTTTGCTTGGCATATCGTGGGTACAAAAGGTCACCAATGTTGAGGTTCTCCGTCGTATAAGAAAAGAGTTGGAAATACTTAGAACTGTAAAAGAAAGGAAGCTGCAGTATTTTGGCCACGTAATGAGGGGCAATAGATACCGGATACTTCAACTAATAATGCAGGGAAAAATACAAGGAACGCGTAGTCGAGGCAGAAGGAAAACCTCGTGGTTGAAGAACCTGAGGGACTGGTTCCACCTTAGCACACGTTCCCTCTTTCGTGCAGCAGCTTCAAAAATGAGAATAGCCCTGCTGGTCGCTAACCTTCGCAAAGGAGCGGTACACTAAGAAGAAGAAGAAGATTCATTAATACAAGGTGTTTTTTAATTTTGAAATTCAAATTCAAATAATCTTTATTTCATAGGTAAACAAATTACACTTGAAGTCGTCACACTGATTATACTCTACTGTTCATTCATAAGGCAAATTCCCCCGAGAAGAATGAACAAGAAACTTTAGGGGTTGCTCTTTTAAATATACATTTGAATACACTTAATATTTACAATGTTTATTTCAAATATGTTCTTAGATTGAGACTACCTGCAAGAGCTAAACGGGTCACCACGGATTCTTGTCATCCAAGTACGCAGAACTACTCCTAGTCCCACTTTAAGTCTAGGTAATTGACGTCATTATCAAGACCATTACATTGTGCAAAGTATTGTCACTTGCTTCAACTATAATTCCAAAAATGAAATTTTTGAAAAAACTGACAAATTTTTAGGAGTCGTCCGGAAACGTACTGCTACGTTACCTATTTCTGCCGCCATGCAGTAGTGTGAACATTACTGCGTTCCGGTTTTGAAGGACAAGGGTGCTGGTGAAACTGTAGGCATATGGGCCTCGTCATCTTAACGCCTCAGGGTGATGGGCGCAGTGGCAATGCCTCTCAGATCTTTGGTTGATTCTGCGTAACAGTGAAAGTGTTAACTGAATCACTTTGGAAAAAAAATATAGTAAAATTGACAAAATGCACTGTATATTATGAAAAACGATTCTTAAAAATTTCCACGTTAGAAAAAAAACAAACTTACCTCGAAGTTTTACAAGAAAACCACTGTATTCATAGGTACTTTACATATACCAATTTTTTTTTTATATCAACTGAACTATATAGTACACGTGTAGTATACGATATATATTTTTGAAAAGGCTTTAGTTTCGTTTGTAAAAAAAATAAATTGTGCAAATAACAGTGTCCCTGCGGCGCGACGCGTGCAATAGAACGGTTTCAGTACGGGAAAAATTGGAATTCTAGGTGAGGTAACGACTCTTAAAGCTCAGAGATTCATATCTTTTCAGTCAATTATGGATATATATCTATTTTGTTCTTGCATATCAATATAGTAATAGAACAAACATTGCACAAGTCAATATGGAATAAGTCAATGGGATTAAAATGAACTCCAGACATGACATTTCAGGGGAGTATGTTGACATTTTTCAGGACTGTTTTAAAATATTTACGTGTTGTTATAAATTCAATTTTATAACTTAAACTTAATTAAAAACAAAATCGAATTTTAAAACAGAACGCAATTATTTTAAAACAGTAAAAAAACTGTAAAATTTTTCGAAATGGCGCTTTCGTAAGCACCGACTTTTTTTAAAAGATAGCTAAAAAAGGTTAAAATTATGATATGAATGACTGGCCACACATACATGAAAAGACAGTTGAAGTCATTATTTTTTCAAATTAAACATTCTGGTAGTTTAAGTTAATATTTTTTAACGTTCCTGTACATGACCCACGAATATAATGACTCCGAAAGTTAAAAATATCCAAATACCTTCTCCCATAACCACTAATCTCGACACTAAACCATTAAGCAACGACAAGTGAACGTCTCAAGGCTACATCAATTAGAAGCATTGCATTCATGAGTGTTGAATTACTGCAGATGTTTTTTAAGCTGTTGTATTATTATTAGCTTGCTCAAATTCTATATACTTCCTTATTGACTTTCAAGGTTAAGAAGTATGACGGAAGATATTTTCAAAAAGCTGTTTTTTTAAGATCCTTGAACACTGCATATAATTGCCAAATATCGGAACAGACAGTACATATTTACCTATACTTGAAAGATATAGAGTGGATAATAGAGCTCTTTGAAATTTCGGAATATAATACTTCGGGATTAGCGCGATCACGCGTAACTAGCTTTGGATAATTCCGCGTATCTGACACATGTAGCCAATTTGAGTTTTTCAGTCTCTTAACGCCAGTTGCGATTGACCAACAGAAACCAAAAATCGGTTAATAACAGTGCCGCGGACCTGTCGTCAGGTGCAGAGATAAGCAGTGGATTAAAACTCCTAGCGTAATCCTCCTCCGCCTCCTCCCCGTCGGTCCCTCAATGCAGAGGATTGTGACTTTGAGCAAGTAACACCGTCAATCAATCTTCTCCACTGCACTCTGTGTTTGGCTAGGTGGAATGCGACGCTCACTGGTACTGCCAGACTTTCAGCCACCTGATCACACCATCGTTTCGAACTTCGACCCCTAGTGTAGTAATTTCACTAAAATATATGGACTTTGCGTGGCGGATTGTGATCTAAAATTATCTATAACCAATCACTTTGACAGTGACAGCTGTTTGTTTACATTTTTGATCTCCAGTGTCATCGTCGAATATATAAATAACTGTTATCCTTTAAATTTTCAATTTAGGTAAAAGGGAGGCTATGTCATGTACGAGAAACTTCTAAACTTCATCATAGAGTAGACTGTATATACGATGCAAAGGCCAATAACGCGGTATTATTAACGCAAGTAAACCATGCAAAATCTACTACCTCGTAAATGAGAACCGGTTAAAGTTACCGCAGATAAACATCTGATAAGTGTAATAAAATCTGTCGCGACAGCCTGTTAAATGACTCATCTCGATGTCTTCATTATAATAATTACTATTTACCGACTACGCACGAAATGGAAATTATAAGAAAGTTACTTTTAGAACGTGTGATATTGACAAAGCACATTTGTAATAAATGGTATATTATTACAGTAATAGTATTACCAATTACAGTAATAGCAAACAGGTATGTATATTGTAACAACAGCTATGGATAGCGCGTTACGCACTGCTTCCGATTCCAATTCATTCCGAATCCGAGACAAATCTAGAAAACTTGAACACACTCGTTCTCTGTCCGACATCCGTCCGAAACAATTATTGTCAAATAAGTAACACTCGACAAATTAAACGAATTCGCACCATGCGTCTTTTAATTATGAGTATTACGTATTTGACGTAATTGTTTCGGACAGATCTCGGACAGAGATGAAAAGACGCGTGATGCGAATGATGCTTCATACTTGACACTTGTCTTTTAATTTTGTCGAATATTACTTATTTGGCAGTAATTGTTTCGGACGGATATCGAGAGTAGACTCCCAGGACCAGATACGAATCGGACGTAGTGCACAAACTTTTAAAAAACATAATCTACCAAAAATAAACTTTTAAGTTTTTGTTGTACTATCTAACACTTTTTAGATCAGTGCCTCTACCATGAGATTACAGTGACAGTTTTCGCTAGCGACTGCGTAAAATATTTGTATACAAAACGTTGTTACTTCTCGTAACCTCCAGAGGCGCTGTTAAATTTGCCATACAAAATTGTAATGTAATTTACGCGACGATTTTTAGCAGCGATACAAACGCAATGCAAACGCGATTGCATCGATGCAATCGCAAAATGAAAAGCAAAAATTGTGAAGTGATTTACGCGGTCGCTATCGACAACTACCACAGTAATCCCGTGGTAGAAGCACTGTATTCGGTAGTAAGATAGTAAGTTCAAACGTACAAGTGTTCTCCCGACGCCCCTGCGTTCTGCATTGGACTTATCACCGCTATCACCGTTTAGAACGATCTATTTAAATAACTGCCGAACGGTTATCACGCTGCACTGCCACGCAGAGGTCTCGCGTTCGATTCCCGCGCTGGAAGAAATATTTGTATGGCCTTTATTTATTTCTCTCGTGAGTTTGGGCGTAATTTGTTGTTATCTATGTGTGTGTCCATGACATCCGCGATACAGAGATTCCCTAAAGCGAGACTATGAATGTGTGCGTTATTGTTACTGGTATATTAAAAGACATGGTACAATATTAGTTGTTACACTATATACATCCACACCGGTTACGCCAATCGAAATTTTGTTGTTATTATTAAGTTATTATAACGTATGAACTTTCTAGAATGTCGTAATTTTCGTGTACTAACAGTGCATTCACTTTGATGTCGCAGTTTATTTCCATTTCACGCTTTCTATTTCTGAATTGTATGGGAGGCGCACTATATTGTTAGGCTTTTGATGATTCTAGTTAATAAATGTCATGTTTGCCTATTTGGAGCCACTGCGTTCTCAATAGTTAAGCACATTTTCAATCCGGATTAAACCAATTTATTAAACGCTCTTTTCTTATCTGATGAGTATATTTCCTAGTTACTACTTAGTAATTGATTATTGCGCAATTTATCGTCACTTGCTTCGACTGTACATATAACACCGACAATATTAAGGAGAAGTTATTCCAAAAGTAAAATTTGTATTTTTTTTGCAAAAATAAGGACCTCAAAAGTTCGCTTATCGGTTTTTTATGTATTGGCCAATTTTTATTGCAATCGGTTAACGGAAAAACCGGATCCACCCCCCAGTTTCCCAGACTAGAGGTGGAATAATTATAATGGAACCAAAACTGAAATGCACTCTTTCCAACAAAAAAAAAAGAATCATCAAAATCGGTTGACAAATCGTGTAACATACACAAAAACATGCAGTGCAATGCATTGAATTGAGAATTTCCTCCTTTTTTAAAGTCGGTTAAATAACCAGTCAACCGTGACCATGGGACCTGTAAAGGGCCCGAAACGTCGGTTTGTTTGAAAAAACAAATATACGCGATTTAAATCCGGAAAAATAGTTTCATTTCCTCGGTTAATTAATATACAAAATAAAACTTATGTATCGTTTTTTGTGTCGAATAGAATTTTGAAGTAATTAGCACCAACGAAACAGCATAATAGCACGTTTGTCAATAAAGTTATACCGGCACGGTATTTGATAATCCTAATCAAAATAGTATTGCAATACAAAACACAAGTTTTAACTAGCTTGGACGCAAGTCTCCCATTGTAGTATTACTTATATCCACAGCCCATATCTATATTTGCACCAACTGTTACAACGATATTTGGTGATATTCAAAATTTGCCATTGTCGAGGCTTAAAACTATAGCGAAACTAAAGTATTATACCTACTTAAGCACAGGTTTGCAAACTTTTTAGCTTACCGCCCACTTAGGCATGATCAAAAAATTTCATTGTCCCCCACCACGGAAAATAATAGAAAATACGTATTTTTTTCAGTACAGGTTTTTTTTTGACAAATGCGGTAGCACCCCCTGGACAGCTTCAACACCCCCCCAATTGCTTTCGTGCCCCCTACCACTTCTTAGGACCCTTCAGCGCCCACTGGAAGGCAGTGGCGACCACTTTGGGAAACTATGTACTAAAAGTTATTATATAGCTTCTGCGTACTTGGATGACAAAAATCCGTGGCAGTGACCCGTGTAGGTCCTTCAGGTTGTTTCAATCTATGAAATTTTAAATAAATATTGTAAAAAAGTTTATTTACAAAGGGCAACCCCAAGAGTTTCTTGCTCATTCTTTTCAGGGTAATCGGCCTTACGAACGAGCAGTAGAGTTTCATCCATATGACAATTCAAATGTAATATTGTGGTGGACTATGACCCAACCCCTTTTCTCTAAGATGCCGGGCACCCTGGCCATAGTCATGGTTATATGGCATTATTTACCAGTACTTAGACATTAATACAAGCGGGTAATAGTTTCAAATAACAATCATTTTGACTAAATGATATTCAAAGTGTATTGCCAATAAATATAATCGCGCTAACACATTAGCAATAAGGTTGCCGTACTGGCTGAATAATAATAAGCCGTTGCCTTTATCTGTGCGCGTGAGTCTATGACACTTGTCAAGTCGTTTTAGGTAAGTTGTCAGACTGTCAACTACAGTATTGCGCAGTTGAAGTTTGAGAAAATGAATAAATATATCGCCAATGAATGAATGTACTGGATAAGGAAATGTTTATGATTTAAAATTCATTAATCTTATTTACTTTACAACCTCAGTGGTTCAACGGGTTCGATTTCCGTTAAAACAATTTGTTATCATTATTAATACAATACATCGTATCGCTTACGTACTTGACGCTTGTTTCAAGTCGCTTTTTTTGAATGTTTTTACATTTTTATATAGACGGTCTATTTCAAGCAAGCCTCTTCCAACCTGACGGCTAAATGAGATGTTTTCATTTACCTTCGGCTATCTTAGAGTATAAGACAATAAAAAATTCCAATCACTGAAAACCACAATGAAAATGGTGAAGGAAAATGATCTCCAAAACCAATGGTGAGAACTTAACACTGAAAAACCGTTAATGGAAATTATAACTGTAATATACTCGGTACAAAGTACAGCTAAATGTTTACGTTAACATTACATCGTTGTTAACTTTACTAGATTCCCAAGTTGTTAACTCGTTACAATATGTTGTTATTTTTAGAGTTCCGTTTCTTGTAAATGGTAAACGCTAAACTGCTCTCAAAAATTGTGCAAAATGAGACCTCGGCGATATTTACTTATTTCTATTGTTTTAATAGACATTTTTAAGTTAAAAGTAAAAGATGAAAAGAAAGAAAAAATAAAAGATGTCGAAAATTAAAAAAAATACTAGTCTGCCATGGCCATGGGTGACGGGACGAACAAGTCGTGCGCCTGGCTGTAAGCGACACCCTTTAAATCGCAAAGATCTGAAGGGCACTGCGCCCATCACCCTGAGATATAAGTTGTTAAGTCCCATGTACTTGTAATTTCACCATCACCCTTACCCTTCAAAACCGAAACACAGTAATGCTTACATTACTGCTTGAAGACAGGAACAGGTAAGGTAGTAGTACTTCCCTCGACGAACTCTTTCATAAAGACCTCTATTGCTATTATATAAGCAGAATCAATCTGAAATACGCAAATGAACCAATTCCACGGATTTTTATTATCTAATCTGGTAATTACTGTACCTACCAACGAGGTACAATCCCCACAGTTAAATTAAACTCTATGCAAACTTGGCGAAGTCCAAAACTTGGCGAAGTCCAATGTGCAGTTGACTTTATTTTGTGACACACGGAACCCGGAGTTCAAAAACCGGACTCACTTCAGAGTTATTTGAGATTTACCATCGATCATACTCAAGATCTAACACGATTGTGTAAATCAACAACACTCTTTATACGTACAGGCAGCTTAACTGTACTCTACGTATTTATGCTAGTCTATAGTGGGATGACATTCGTAGACATAGTTTTTTAAAGAAGGCCGAAAAGGTAAATAAATCTTCTTTACGTACCTACCTAATAACTCTGTTTGAAGAGCACACATTCTTATAAAGAAGAATCGATTCTATTTAATTTAAATATACCTAATGAAATTAAAATAAACTGCTGATACAAAACATTGTATTTGATACCACATCTCTAAGCCAAACTACACTAAACTTTTTTGTGAGAAATCTAATTTAGCCAAGTACCAGGTATTTCTCACAGATGGTGATGCGGCAAAAAAGTCGTTTAAAACCAAAGCCAAGAGGTCCCCTGGTTCGTCCCGTGGTATAGCGTCTGGCACGATTTGCTAGGAGACACTAGGTCGAATACAGCCGGATCGAAAGAAGTTTTTCGAGGTGTTCGATCTTTGTATTAATAATTATAACAAACGAGTTTCACAAAAAATAATTAAATATCAAGGTGGTGAAAACTTACTTAAAATATTAGCTATAAGTAATTTTACTTACAGTTAAAAACGTTTTGTCTTAAATACGCTACCGAAGTAATAATAATGACTTACACATCAAAAATATAGAACATAATAGCATACTCCGATATTTCTATGAGTACAATTTCTTTTTCCTTGTCTTTTTTATGATACTAAGTACCGGGACGAAGAAATCTTGTGCATGGTGATAAGCGACACGCCTGTCCATAGCAGTTGCTGTGCCACTCAGAGCTTTATATCGCAAAGATCTGAGAGGCACTGCCACTGCGCCCGTCGCCATTAGACATAAGTTCACAAGTCCCATGTGCCTGTAACTTGATTTGATTTCCTCCTTTGATTCTTGAAGTTCACGCAAAAATACTTCTGTTTATCTATGGTCACTATCCTCTCGAAATTATCAGTCATGCGATCAAATTTGTTTACGTTTTTGAACTACTGCAATAGTTTTTTTAGAGAAAAACAAATTTAATTCCGCGGCCGTTAATATAGAAAAAAATTTAATTACAAATTTATTGGAGTTAACAGCCACCATCGCTTATTCAGTGGTGAGGCTAGCCAAGGCGGATCTCCAAGTTTTAATATTAATGCGAGGACCTAACGTACTTTACGATAACTGTCTTTAGAATCGAATGTTTGTAGCTGTAAAGATGTGACTTTTTTATATATAGCACGTTCAACTTTACACATTAATTGAACTCTATTCCGCTTATTGTAAGTCGAAAGTCTAAAGCCATCGTCGCCATTGTCGATATATTGAGCTGTTTTTTCAAAATCAAAATAATCTTTATTTCATTGGTAAGCATTATTACACTTGAAATCATCACATTGGTTAAATTCTACCGCTTATTCGTAAGCCAGATTCCCCTGAGAAGAATGAGCAAGAAACTCTATGAGTTGCTCTTTGTAAATAACATTTGTATACATTCAACATATACAATATATTTTTTTCTGCTTTTAAACATCAGAGATCGAGACTACCTCCATGAGCTAAACGGGTTACTACCACGGATTTTTGCCATCCAAGTATGCAGAAGTTGTATATGAACCTTTAGTATAAAGTGTATGTGTCACATAAAATAAATACAATCTGCAATAAAACAAATATCAAAAAAGTATATACATCCAGACCAAATTCGCTTACTCATGGTGTACCTCAAGGGAGTATCTTGGAGCCACACCAATTTTTAATTTATATTAATGACATAATAAAATCCACACCTTATCCGATGGTACTATTTGCAGATGATTTTATTATACTGTACGAAGATAAATCCAAAATACTTGACAGTCTTAAAGAGGTAGTAGAGTGGCTTAATAATAAGAACTTACATAAACCTCAATAAGACGAAAATTATGAGCTTTCAGGTAACAAACTACCTCTTAAATCCGTTTACTAATAATAATTTTGACATTGACATAACTACTACTACTAAATCTAGGCTTGTTTATAGACAGTAACACGAAATTGCAATCCCAAATTGAATTTACAGAAGATAAATCAGTTCTGATAAGCATTATTTATGTTAAGGAAGAAAGCAAGCCTTTAGGTGATCCTGACAGCAGCAGCATATCACGGTTTCATAGCTTCAAGATTGCATTAGGTAATACTTTTCTAGAATAATGCAGTAAATGTGAAAACAGTGTTCCTAGCGTAAAAAGTATATTAGAGCAATGTGCGGTTCAAAACGAACAGGCTGTAGGCTTTTTGTAAGAAACATTATATGAATACATAAAAAAAGCAGTAACAAAATGTACTGATTTGTAGATTTACTACATCTTTAAATTCATCGCGGTTATCGCTCTGCTGCAATTAATAAATTGCATACAAGTAAGCAGCGGCGCACATAGAAGATATTTCCTTTAAAGATAAAATACAGCAAACATTCATTATAACAAGTGTAAATGACAAATTGTTTTAAACGTTAGCACTATCTGCGTCAAAGTAACAAGTAGGTTTATGAGTACTTACCTGGTACACAACGAGCAGTATTACAACATCATATTTCGAAGTATTTTCGTTAGTTCACTTATCTACATTCACTGCGCTGTTTTCATTTCTCTCTTCGACGTCTTGTGTGATGTTTGGAGCCTTAAATCTAAATTGGACTAGGGCATGTCAGGCTGTGTCTAAATAGCGTTCATTTTGACACGTATTTAACAACCCCTTTCTTTCTACATGAGTTTTGATTAGAGTGACCTACCGATGCTCAGGGTATACGAGAAGGAACTATAACCAATGTACAGGGCTGTGACAGAACGTTGTCACTTCATTCGGTTCTCAAGAGGTTAGTGCCTCGGGTGAGCCGCCTCGGGTATTTAACAATGAAAGCTTAAAAATGGACAATCCTGTCCATAGCAGTTGTACTCAAAACGTTAAATGGCAAAGACCTAAGGGGCACTGCCGCAGAGCCTGTCACCTTGAGACATAGGTTGACAAGTCTCATGTGCCTGTAATTTCTCCAGCATCCTTACC
This sequence comes from Hyposmocoma kahamanoa, assembly GCF_003589595.1. Taxonomy (NCBI): domain Eukaryota; kingdom Metazoa; phylum Arthropoda; class Insecta; order Lepidoptera; family Cosmopterigidae; genus Hyposmocoma; species Hyposmocoma kahamanoa. The sequence continues at coordinate 19,189,553 of NW_020653852.1, read as the reverse complement.
CTTCAAAACTGGATCGCATTGGCTGCAGAAATAGGCAAGTGGCAGTACGTTTTAGTGCTACTTAAAGCATCCATCTTCTTTAAAGCACAAAGAATCAAACAGTTTCAAAATTACATGCGTTGAGAACTATGAACAGTCTTCATTTAACTAATATACTTCAGAAAGTGAAAGTATCTTTTCCGGATTAAAATTCGCGTTAAAGATTTTTGTTGTTATAATTTTTTTCTTAACTTCAGCCATTCTCTAGACCAAAGACCAACGTCTAAAGTTAATATACCAGAAACGCTTTATCTGCATTACGGTATTTATCATTGTAGTACAGTACGACTACACAAAACGATGGCCGAGTCTGAAATACAAACTAATTTTTTGTTATTCGTTTGATCGTTAGCGGCGTTGTTTCAAGGGTTGCCTTGAAGTTGAAGTTTGAAGGGAACTTTGACAAGCAAATTTGATCACTTACATTGATCATTTCACCTTAGTTGCCACGAACTGTTTACACTTCTGAACCTAATCAGTATTTAGTCTAAAATACGTAAATTACACTTTACACATAATCACTGAGAACAAACAAAGAATTATAACAGCGCGATTTAGCAGATTTTAGCGCATTATAACAACGAAAACAAATAAATAATGTCCAACCCCATCTAGCGGTAGACCTTAAATCATTTCTAAATAGTGTTGGGTCATGGAAAAATTTCAGAAAAATATTTATTTATATATTTTTCTAAATTATTCCACATTCGACAGTAACACCTGTCAAAAGTTAAAGATATATTAATGAAAATTTGTGAAACACGGCAAGCAAGATTTAGAAACTAAATTTAGCAATGTTTACACAATTTTATTTTATTATTCATGCCAAATAAAACTTTAAAAGATACTTCTAACCGTAAAACATAATATGAGTCTTCGAATCATCTTTTAGAAATATTTCTGTACACTATTTCTAAACGACATTCCATATTCAAACAGTGTACAGTCAAGAGCCCATTAACTTTGATTACAATAAGAAGAAGTACATAGTACTTTCGATCGTTGTTTTCTTAAGCGACATAAAGCTTTTAAAAAGCTAACTCATAAAAATAACTCCTAATTTTTAAAATAATTATTAAAATTTAGTAAAGTTAGTTCTGTAACATTACCAGTGTATCTAGGTCATGCGAGTACTGAACAGTTAACTCAACACCAGGTCGGATTAACATGCGATTTGACGTGGGCAGACTGTGCCTATCACGCTAATTGTCTTAACATTGCAATATTCTATTCTTTATATGCGATAACTTTTTGAATCAGGCAGTTGCACCAATTACCTTGTCTCAAACTAGAAAATTCCCTGTAGAACACTTAGATCAGAAATATTTTCAGTCTTTCAAAACTTTACTCAAAGCTGTTATAGGTACCTACTCCTATATATTATCTTATATAGTAAGTAGGCTTATAAGGCTAGTAGGTTTTTCTTTGTATTTCATGTCAAATAAACCATTTTAAGTATTTTAGATAATTTTAATTTGTTCTTTTCACGTATTCTTACCTGTTTTAAATTTTGTGTGTTGTTATTATTATTGTACTTTATATAATCCTACTTCAATGTATGAAATTATATGTATTAGTTTTAAGATTTTTATTTAATTTTTAAATTTATTAATATCTAATTTTTTTTTTGTTTATTTGTTGCGTCCTCAATTATTTTATCTTACAGTTTTTCCTGTAGCCCGAGAGTTGCCTGGAAGAAAAAGTTATTTAGCAATAAGGCCGCCTGTTGTACATGTGTGCAATAAAGAATATTTGTATTGTATTTGTATTTGTAATACAAAAAGGTTCCATTCCCAAACCTGAGGTATCGACAATGCAAAATATTGGGCCATAGAGGTCTTCAATTTGTATAAGGCTTAATTTTAAGTGCAGTACAACTTATTTCTCCACGAACGTCATCACGATTGGGATGCACAAAAGGAACCTCCCCACACAACATCATATCACGTCATTCCTTTCCTATAGGTCTTGGGCAACAATCGTCGCGTACCTTATGCCGATGCCGTTGGCAAATTCTTTCACCATGATGGCAAGTATTATAGTATATGCCATCGACACGATGAGAAGAACAAGGAGACCTCATCGTCACTTACCATCAGATGTAACAGAAGTCAAATTAGCACCTGTTTTAGCTATAAAATAAACTTTAACTACCCGAAAACTGTGAAAAAATTTACTTTATCATCGACAGCCCAACTTCATCCTCTGCTGAATAATACCCTTCAATTGTTAGAGGACGTCTCACGTTTCTGGAATCATAAGTGAATGACAAAGAATCATTTATTCCATAGGTAAAATAAATTACACTTGAAACGTCATATTTAAGCTACTGCCCGTAAATCAGTGCCCTTCATCTGTACAATTGACTGTCTGGGAAACCCAAGGGCCAAGCTTCCTTGCCCAACACATTAGCGTAGCTATACAAAGGGGGAACGCTGCCAACATCTTGTGCACCTTGCTACAGGGACCCAATTTTATTTAACTATATAATTTAAAAATCCCATTTTTACTTTCTAGTATTTGAGCTTATATTGTCTTTTTTTCCATACCTATATATTATCAAAATAAAAATAATTACTCGAGCTGCTGCACGTTCACTGTGCTGACTTACCTGAGACGAACGAGCAATAAACTCTAGGGAGTTTTTTGTTTTCTTTTTAGTTAGTTCTTGCTGTTTTCAAATAAACTTAAATGCTGTAGAATACACATTCAATCTTTGTGTGGAATCCAGACCCATGTTGTGTTTCCATACATCTTTATCTAACGTGTAGTTTTCAATTTTGTAATATGACTTCAATTTAAATAGAAATAGAAACCATTTATTTCATTATTTCATTTCAACACCACAATATAAAAAGGCACAAAATAAGAGTAATATAAAAAACTGAAATAACACAAAAAACAGCGTAACAACATTTAATCAACAAATTACACAATACCATACTGATATGTGTGCGACTGTAGCGTATGCAAAAGAATCCCATTCAGCTAAAGTCACAACCAATACTGGGCAGTGACGCTGGTTTTCAATGGGCCCTAGCAGAGTGACAGACGTATGCCAATCGGTAAATACAAGTTTTAAACTTACCAAATGATCTTGGCCACCACTAGCTTTGGTATACTAAGTATATGCTGCTTTAAGTGCTGCTAAAAATTGTATTTACCGATTGACATACGTCTGTCACTGTGCTAGGGCCCATATTTGGTTCTTTTAATTCGGCTTTTTAAGGACACCCTATTGAGATATACACCGAGGTCACCGCTCCCAGTGCTTCCATCCACATTCGCTCTATTTTGTGCCGTCAATCTACCAATTCAGCTTTAAATTTACCGACAATTATCCATCTCCTAAATCTAAAAGGAAAATGTACTTGCACGTCATAACATAAATATAAATGTTCGCTACCAAGTTAAAAATAAAAACTGGTCATTAATAATAAGAAAATATAAACCTAACGCGGAAGTTACAGTTAACTAAGTATGCCTTTAACTTCATAGTTTACAACTCACCGCGGTTACTGCCATGTTAACTAGTCAGTTAAATAAGGAGTTTACAGGTTTAGTTTACGCGTCGCCTCTCTAAAAATAGCTTAGTTTCATAAAGTGAACTTGCCAATATTTATTCAGAAATTGATGAAAGAGCTGCGCTACTATGATTCTGTGAAAGTAAACTAAAATCATTGTGGAGGTCTTTAGTATTAATAACAATTTTCGCGTCCTATCACTATATATCTTTAGAAACAATTAAACTTATGGGCAGGCTGAAAAAATAAGTCAGTCAGAGCACTATGGGTATTTAGTGGCAAAAATGGGGTACAGAGATATTCGCGGAAACTACGACGTAAGCGAGTATATAACCAGAAATAGAGACGAAATGTCAATAATTTTGTTTGAAAACTATTCTGGCATATCATTACTCTGACAACTGCGCTCCGGTTGGCCAGCCCGAATTCGAAACAATTGACGGGTGTCGTCAACTGTTTCACTTCAAATTGACCAGTTAACTTGAGCTTTGCTATAATGGACGAAAATGGCAAAATTACATGTTTAAAATTCAATTACTGATGAAATTTGATTCCGTTTGTTTTATAATTAGATGGTTTGCTGTTTTTCCCCTCACCACCGAATGAAACAGCACGTCATTGTTAGAGATGTTATCTTTATTACAATAAATACAGAATATTTTTGGAATATACGGAGACATACACACAGGTTAGTTGTTGGCGCTTTCTATATTTCAGTACAAACGAGATTTGATGTTTTTAAGTCATGTATCACTGATGGGTTACCAGGGATGTATGGCCCCTATTTCGTCTCTATTTCTGGCTATATACTCGATGGACGTAAGTATTTACTTGCTGCATGCACGCACGCATCTTACGTCACGTATGTTAAGTGTACTTGTATTATTTTAAAGTTTTTGTTTTTTTTCTTTATATTGAATGCAATAAAGAGAGATTTTATTTTATGATAATAAAAAAATAAAAGAATAATTATATTTTTTATTTTTTTTTAAAAACGACAGTACAGGGCCGGTTTCGTGGCTGACTACACGTACATCCAAAGATTTTATTGATTAGCGCTTTACATCAAACGTCAAACCATTCTGTCAAATCCTATATTTGTGACAATATCCTTTTGCAATTCCACTGTAAACGTGTAAACCTTGGGCCAGCGTGGCGGACAATGGCCTTTATGGTCTCTCCTTAGAAAAACCATAATACTTCAGAAACTTTTGCAGGTGTGGGCAAAACAACTCACGAAATCTTTATCTCAATCAGATGAATAGTTAGTTTGTTAGTTGCAGTGAATTCTGCAAAATTTTTTGTTACAACTTTATTGTTAAATGAAATGTTACTATAAAATAATAATATATAAACAAAAAAAAATAATATATAAAGTCTAATTTCTAATACAATTAGATGCCCATTTGTGATTGATGGTTCTTGTTACAGACGGTATCCGCGGACGGACAGCCGCAATCGGACATGCAGCGACACAGCTACTGGTGGCACTTGCTCATTGACCTGCCCATATTGCTCTTAGGTAAGTTTATGTCTTTACTTTGCAGGGTTCTTTGCCTATTGCAGAACTGGCTATGTAACAATTTCTGCCACAATGCGTCCTATGTTTCGTTTTCTAACAGACTTCTAAAAAGAAGGAGGTTCTCAATTTCTCTGTGTTTTTTGTATGTAAACTTGATGGAATTTTGGTTCCCTACCAAAATGAAGCAATCTTACTTGTATTTTTTCTTTTTCACAGTTCTACCCATTTGCGAGCGTAAAATTTTACAATTGAATATTTTTTTTCCCATCACAAAATCACAGATCGAAATTTAAAATTTGAGCTTCGTCACGACACATGGTCACGACCTGTAGTATTGTATTTTTTATGCTAGTTTAAAATTTCGAACGGCAGAATAATTGTGCTATGAGGGAATGACGTTTAATATTATTAATAATTACTTAAAGCTTTTTTATTTAAAAAAAACCGTTTTATTTTTATTGGAAATTCGAATTCGAATTCGAAATCGGTTAACGGAAAGTGGGTGTAATCCAATGGACCAGATTCATCCCCTAATTTGCCATCCTTAGTAGTGGAATATTTTTTTTTAAATTTTAATGAGACCACTACTACCTTTTCAAGAAAAAAAAATCATTAAAATCGGTTTACAAATATCGGAGTAATCACGTAACATGCACACAAAAAAGCAGTCGAATTTAGAACCCCGTTTTTTAAATTAAATTAAAAAAATTGTAAAACTTTTTGCTCTCTTTTCTCTAAAATTATTGACATTTTGCAAAATAGAACATGTCAAAATCTGTCATATTACATAATATATACATAGTACATAATAACGATGAATTCATTGAAGAACCAGCACAATTACAGAATGACAGCCGTCATTGCATTTGCTATGGGCACGTCCTTAGCATCGTAAACGTTCACTGGCGGCGGTACTTTCCATCAGGGAAACCGTATGACTGTTCGCCGTTGCCATAAAGAGAAATACTTTATTTACGGATAACTTAGTACACTATAAACTTGGCACAAACACCCCAATCACAATTACTCTTACAATCGCAGTTAGTATGTACAATCAACAGCACGCTGGGCTTTATACTTTGAACTGTCTTATCGCAACGGACATAGAGTTAAGATGTGCATACATGATGTCAACAACAAAATAATCTGTTTCTTAGTTACAAAATGCCACAGTAAAGCCGAAAAAACATGGCGGATATCGATAACAAACTAAAAGACTGAAAACTTGAAATCAATACCGTTACCAAACGAAAAAGTTTTTTAATGCAAAATAACTTTAACGACCAAAAAAACTTCCTGGACGAACTCTTCCTCGAACGAGTAATTTTGAAATTTCGTTATCGACCCAATTTCCATATTTCAATATATCCATACGAAACAATTACCATTATTAATAATAAAAGGGAAGTAATACATCAACTTGTATAAATATTGTAATAAATCAGTCACTAACACTAGTTAGTTTACCCTAGGGTGAATTTACCAATCCGCGCCAGGAACACGTTTCAGAACGGATGTTTCGCCATTAAAAAGAAACATAAGGTGCTAATTCCATTATAATGTTTAGTGACCCCATTAAAAGGCTCAAAATAAGAATGCCTGGATCGCCATATACGGTTGTCCTAGATAAAAATTGTAATTTAAGTAACATTTTTGAATCTTCACAATAATAATAATTTGTTAGTCGACGTTGTTTGTAAAAATGACATTTTTGGGGTTAAAGCAAACCAATGGTACTCATTTTTATTTATGATGCCTAGCATTGACTTACAATTATATTGACGTCGGGTCCGCGCAAAAAAGTGTCCGAACTTATAGGGCGTTAAAATCGTATACAGAGCGTCATTCACGCTTTAGTCTTCGTTTGTTCGACTGACAGCGAAGCAAGCCAAATTAGACAGTACTGAGATGACATTACAATTTAAATTCAACGTTTTAGCTTTTTCATATTCCTTTACATGTCACTACGTTTAAATGGTTGACTTGGGACATTTTTTTCGTGGTTTTTGTATTAGACCCGTCGTCCATTTATTTGTAAGTCAATGATGCCTAGTAATGGAACGAAAAAGTCTTGTCCTTAACACTTGCAGTGCCACTCCTTACTTTAAATGACAAATATCTGAGGTGCAGTGCCACTGTACCCATCACCCTGAGACGTAAGTTGAAGTCCCAGGCATGCAATTTCACCTCAATCAATGCTCACATTTCTGCTTGGTGGCAGAAATACGTAAAATGGCAGTACTTCCCTGGACGAAATATCAAAGTGTCTGTCAAAGTACAAGGAATAAGTGTATCAGGTATGAGACCTAAATGTAAATGAAACTATAAATATTTATTATTGATATTGCTTAAAATTCTATTTAATTTCATTGTTAATTATTCGTAATGTTATTTTAATGTTATAATAATAACAATAATAATAATATTTATTCATGAAAAATTACATTTGGTGGTACATAGCGTAGGTACAATTTTCATTACAATTAAGCGATTCCCTGGCTCCTAAACTAAGAAAACTTGTGTCTTAGGAGTCAGTGATCTGTCGTGAATATAACATTTTTAGATACCTAATCATATTGAGCTATGAATAAAATAAACAAACATAAAATTTGTAAAAATTTAAAAAACATGCAACAGGTTGTAATGAAAGTGTGTGAAAGCGTGTGTGTGTGTGTGTGTGTGCATTTGTCTATATGTGTGAAGAAATATGAAAGACAGTACAGTGCAATAACTTTTCCAATTAAGCCAACCATACATTTGTAGATAAAGATGAAATTAAATTAGTCGTCCAGTCAATAATTCTTCCTTGTCTACATAATTGAGGGTCTGGAGCCATATTAGTACGAGTAGCTTGGTTTTATTAAGAGGATGTAAGCCCAGGAGCCCGTCCAAACGATTGTACAAGGTTGAGCTCCTGTGAGGTACTGAGGTACATATATTTCGTAACGATCGTTTCTTTGGATCTCGCCTGTGCGGAACCTCGCAGTGTTTACATAATGTGGTGTGAAGAATATATACTTATGTAACACAGAGTACCTTAGATAATTTGTACAAATCGTTGGTCGGAAACCTAAAGTGTTTATGATACATTATCTTAAGTACAGCTCGTTGGGCTCGCTCCAAGGGTAGAAGACGCGTTTTTGCAGCTCCTCCCACACCCGCATGCAATGTGTTAGTATCGATTGACAAAGCGCAAGATACACCATTCGTAGAGTTCCTGGACCCGCTGAGTTTCGTAATGTTTTGAATGTTGTTAGCAAAGTAAGGACATAATGCACTCAGAATGCCCTACGGGGTAGCACCATTAGCATAAAACACCTATTATAATATATAACTTCTTTTTGACTCTCATGTTAATGCCACAATTACTAGAGCCAATAGGGCACTAGGATTCGTGATGCGTAGCTCAGTTGACTTTCATGACGCAAAAACTGTAAAGATATTATATTGTTCCCTTGTGCGTAGTATTTTGGAGTACGCCTCTCAGGTCTGGAACCCAAGATATAATACATATATTTCGCGTATTGAAAGAATTCAGCAAAAATTTATTCGTTATTTATGTTTTAAAACTAATCAGCCATATCACTCTTCGAACTATTTAGACACTTGCAGAAAACACCATTTACTTCCCCTTGAATTAAGACGTGAAATAGCAGATATAAACTATCTTATTAAAATTACCACCAACATAATTGATTGCCCCGAGCTTCTATCTGAAATTTACTTAAAGGTCCCGACTAAACATTTACGCAATGAATTAATTATTTATTTGCCTGTAGCTTTACAAAATTACAAACGCAATTCGTTTATATGGCGTGCGAGCAAGAAACATTTAACTAATTCATTTTTATGAATACAGTGAGTTGGCGGGTTTGAGTGGTGATACATTATTTGTATAGTGTGAAGAGTATGTGTGTGTGTGTTATGTTATATTTATATTGTTAATGTTATATTGTATTACTGTTACCAATGCATCAAATATTATTGTATTTTTATCAGTATGGAACTGTTTTGCTTCAAATTATTTAATTAAGTCTCTATTTTATTGTAATATAAGCTGTTTGTGCCCTCCAAAATATAAATAAATAAAAAATAAATAAATAAATAAATAACCCTGTAACTTGCAAATAAAGAATATGAAGCTATATAATCTTATTAACAGTTTAGTGGCACTAGAGCTCCTTGTGAAAGAGTTCGTCCTGCGAAGTCCTGCCACCTTATCTATTAATGCGGCCAAGCAGTAATGTCAGCATTAATGTGTTCCGGTTTTGAAGGGTAAGGGTGCTAGTGAAATTACAGTCACATGGGACTTGTCAACTTATGTCTCAGGGTGATGGACGCAAAAGTAGTGCTCAGATCTTTGCGATATAAAGAGCTGAGTGGCACTACAACTGTTATGGACAGGCGTGTAGCTTACGTCCTGCCACCTTATCTATTAATGCCGCCAAGCAGTAATGTCAGCATTAATGTGTTCCGGTTTTGAAGGGTACGGGTGCTGGTGACATTACAGGCACATGGGACTTGTCAACTTATGTCTCAGGGTGATGAACGCAGAAGTAGTGCCTCTCAGATCTTTGCGATATAAAGAGCTGAGTGGCACTACAACTGTTATGGACAGGCGTGTAGCTTACGTTCAGGCGCACGACTTATTCGTCCAGTCACTTGATATTTAAAAAAAAAATTGGCAAAGATAAATAAAAGGTAGATATTATTAACTACCTACTTTAACATTTTAATAACAAGTGCGGTACTCGGAGCCAAAGAACCTGTACAATGCGCACCCCCTGAAATCGAGAAAAAACACAGCGTGACCTAAATTAGGCCTGCGTCGGTATTTGTATTTACTCGGGATGATTGATTTCATACAATGCAGGGTCGTTTAAAACAATGAAACTTTATTAATCAGCCAGCAACTTTTTCTATGGTCAAGTTTCAGAAATTTTTGGGGCAAGTCCTATTTTTATACCAATTGTAATTGAAAGAATTGATATAAAAAAAATTTGTTAATCGAGTTCAATGGTCAAGCGGTTAGCACTGTGAACACTGATGGCGATGTTCCGAGTTCGATTCCAGATAGGACCAATGGCGTGGGTCACTACGTTTAGCTCTTGCAGATAGTCTCGGTCTATAATGTTTTAATAGGTATTGTAAATGATAAATGTGTGCAAAATGTTTATTTACGAAGAGTAACCCCTAAAGTTTCCTGTTCATTCTTCTCGGGCGAATCTGACTAACGAATGAACAGTGGAGTTTAATCAACATGACGATTTCAAATGTAATTTGCTTCCTATGAAATAAAAATTATTTCACTTTGGCTTTGACGTCTATAGTAATCATATATACTGCCACGAAAATCGAAAAGATATCTAATCCAAATCCGCGTTTGTGTAGCTAGTGAACTGTTGTCTATTAAACAGTTTGAAACGTATTTGCATAATATTTTCACCCTGTATATCAAGTTACAATGCCGGCTTATCGTAAGTTTGACAATAAGTTAAAATGACTTGACTTTGACATTGTGAAGCTAAGTTATCTTCTACTTTTAATGATAACATGCACAGATAGCGTTTTTGTATTCATGTCAGCCCTGCTCAAGGGACAATCGGCGACAGAAATGATTACATTATTATTTTTATTTTTCACTCGAAAAACTTGGTAAGGTAGTGACAAAGTTGAACATTCTGTAGCAGTAGAGGTTGTTGTGAAAGATTTCGTCCAGGGAAGTTATGCCACCTTACCTGTTTTTGCTGCCAAGCCGTAATGTGAGTATCGTTTTCAAGGGTAAGGGTGCTGGTGAATTAAGTTTTTAACCACTTTTTCACCATAGCGCCGTCCGTGAGAAATCTAAACTGAAACTAGAGGCACTTGGGATTTCTCAACTTTATGATTTAGAGTGACGGGTGCAATGGAAGTGCCCTTTACTTCTTTGCGGTTTAAAGCTCAGAGTGGCACTACAACTGCTATGGACAGGCCTGTTGCTTACCACCAGATGCACGACTTGTTCGTCCTGTCACTTGGCATTATGAAAAAAAACGACTTCTTAATCAATAATTTTTAATATCTTCAAACTCATTTCTTGAAATTTCGCAGATCGAATCTTCAAGTGTCAAACACTTGACCTGTTCATATTTAATCCAGACCATGTCAAGGAGTCCTCTAGATCACGTTACGTGTAACCGTATCCAAAATGCGGTCATACTACTTAAACTACTTTGTTTATTTACTACGCCTAGTTTGATAATAAAGCTGCAATTTTATACCCGCAAACACAACGAGTGATTTATCTTGGACAGTTACTACGCTGCCAGGGGAATCCGTATTCCATTTCACAATACTTTCGACGACTTTACCAGACAACGTACAACTGAATGTTAGATCGAGAGAACTTCTGAAAACGAACTTTTCCAAACGAAATCAGAGTTAAGACACATTATTTTGATTGCCAGACATTGAGTATATAGCCAGAAATAGAGACGAAATGTCATTTAATTTGTTTGATAACTATTCTGCCATATCATTTCGGTGACAACTGCGCTCCGACTGGCCAGCTCTAATTGAGCCCGAAACAATTGACGGGTGTCGTCAATTGTTTTACTTCAGGTCGACCAGTTTACGAAACTTGAAAAATTACACATTTAAAATTTAATTACCGATGAAATGTGATTCCGCTTGTTTTGTAATTAGATGTTTTGCTATTTTTCCCACACCACAAAATGGAACAGCCCCCCCATTGTTAGAGATATTATCTTTATTACAATAAATATAGAATATTTTAGGAATACTCGTATACGGAGACGTACACAAAGGACAGTTGTTGGCGCTGTACTATTTCAGCTTTCTAATTTGTAATTTCAGCGCACACGAGAGTTTATATTCAAAACTTATTTAAGGCCCATTTCGACTCATCTGTAGAACAAAGATCTATGTGCAAGACTACTTGTTCTCGAGACATAGTACATTTCGTTCGTTCTTCTTCGCTGTGGATGGCAGGTCGGCCGTTGTTCGATTTTATATTTCCGAAAAGATATGTAAATTCTCAAAACACCTTTACATAGGCCTTAGTTCGAATAACGAAATTATGTACTTTGACTCGGTACTGATATAGCCTCTGTTATTGAAGATCATTTTGATAACATTTTAAATGTAATTTTTATATTTTTTACTTTTTCCTAAGGTTATTATATGTTACGTCATCATTCTATTATATACATATTTTATCATAAAGTTACAAATAAACTATTTTTCATTGTTGTTACTTTAAAAAAATAATAAGTATAACTATATTTTAAATTGTTATTTGTGACATTGATAATATGAAATAGATTCTACTCTATTATTCATACAACGATCAAACAAGCATAATTAAAAATTCTTCGATCCGGCTTGAACCAGCTTCGAACCAACAACTGTGTGCCAAACTGGGGCTACCGCTCTCACCAACTAAGCTACAGATCGAGTCAGCAGACCTATAAATTTCTCTATGTACTTGTTGCAGAACGGCTTTTTTTGCAATAACGCCACATGTGAGAAATCTATGAAAGTCTTCTAATAAGAATATCACGGTAATAAAAACATCATATTCAACGAAATATTTTTTATATGATATCAAGGGACGGGACAAACAAGTCGTGCGACTGATGGTAAGCTACACGCCTGTCCATAACAGTTGCAGTGCCACTTTAAATATCAAAGCTTTAAATCGCAATGACCTGACGGGCACTGCTACTTCGCCCGTAAACCTAAGACATAACTTCACAAGTCCCAAGTGCCTGTAATTCACCAGCACCCTTACCCTTCAAACCCGGAACACAGCAACGCTGACATTACTCGTTGGCGCCAGAAATAGGTAAAGTGGCAGTACTTCCCAGGACGAACTCATTCACAAGCAGTTCTACTGCTAATAAAAATAAATATTATTATATTCTATTCATCCACTTAATGCTTGCGTGTTAAATAAAATAAAAACACAAAAACAGCTTAGCTAACATTTGACAACAAATTTTACTATGTATAACTTTATACTATACTGAAGTGTGTGCGGCTGTGGCGTATGCCAAAGGATCTCATTCAGCTAAAGCCACAGCCGAGAATTAACTGTGATGTTGGTTTTCAATGGAACCTAGCGAGTGAGTGAAGGACGTGTGTTTTTTGCGAAATAGATTAAATTAGTACGTAAATGCTTGTCGATGGCTTTCTAGAATATAGTCTTGTCTCAAAAGCATCTAATCCCAATCACATTAAAATTTAGCATTTTCTGTATAATTCTCAATAATATATCAAAAAGTATCAATTTTGGATTAGGCCACTGTTCTCAAAAAGCAGCAGTAGTCTTATATCGTGTTATTACAGTATGTACTCTTATATTAAATAAATGCTTATACAATTTTTGCAATATTTAAACATAGTGTTGTATAACTAATACTTTCCTACGACCTATATTGATTGTGTTACTTTTGTTTACATAACATTTGTCATCTCGACAGTATTGTCGTGACACCACGTCATGTAACGTCAACAGTGTCAGGTGTCATCTGTCACTGACCACCCAGCGTGAGGAATCTTAGATGTCACTGTTGTCACGGTTATCGATACCACCCGAATGTGGGTTACAGGACCTTAAAAGGGACACAAACTTATGGCTGCAGTCCGAATAAGAAAGAGCTCTAATACACTAGTCAAAAGATAATAATTATACGAAGTGAATTTATACCATTGTTGGAACTTACTGGAATGTTGTAAAATTTTCTCTTTCTAATGGTGTCTATAGAAATTATCGATAGTTTTTTTATTATAAAGCTATGTTACTAGTGGAATTCCCTGTTTGGAGATTTATTCCCTGAACGTTATAACTAGGCCTTTTCGAGAGTGAATAGGCATTGTTTAGATGTGCATGCTCCATCTTCGATCTCATCGTCATTTACCATCAAGTGAAAAAAACACTCTGTCACCCTTAGATATAAAATGACAAGTCCCCTGCCTGTGCAAGTCACCAGTACCCTTCAAAACCGGATCGCAGTAACGCTTGGAGGCAGAAATAGATAAGTGACGATACTGGTGAAATTACAGGCACACGGTACTTGACATTATAAAAAAAAACTTCCCGGAACGAACCCTTTCACAACGAACTTGACCTATTGTGATTACTGATTATATATGTAAATCGGAATCTATAAACAACTACTTTGAGTCCAAATTGAGAGTTATATATATTCGTAATAACCGGGGACAACGGAACAACCATGGCAGCCTGTCACTATAGATAGCTACTAAAAAGTACGTAATAAAACGACCAGCTCAGCGTTTTGCTCGGGGACACGCCTTAAACAACTCTAACATATCCTCTACATGTCATTAAATACAAAGAAAACAGCACATGCAAGGGAATAAACCACAAAACAAGTCCTATTCAGATTTCACTAAACAATTATTGATAAAATCCGAACCAGTCTTCGTCTAGGCATCCTAATTGAAAGTCAATCGTTATCCGTTTGCGACTAGCCTTAAAAGGCTGGGCTTAGACTTTCCCGGATGAATGTGGTTAGTATTCTACTTAAGTACATTTAAATAACTGATGACAGAAGTTTTTTAATTTGTTTTAGTTGGGATAACAATAGCCGTTATAGTTTTATCTTAAAATATTTACAATAAGTTTTTGCTAGGTCAGTTACGGTTATCTACTATTTGCTTAGTGCCAAACAGTTTTTTTAATGACTGACAAATAGTTTTTTATTACTGACAAACAGAATTTAATTACTGACAATTTGTTTTTGATACTGACAAATAGTTTTTAATTACTGACACAAAGTTATTAATCAAAAAGAGGTTATTAATAATAAAAGCTCAAAAAAGTAAATTAAAATGAACTTAATCATATAAATCTTATATGAGCATTATGTTGCTCCTGCGTTATTTACTAAGTTTAATAAATAAGTAATGGTTTGAAAAATTTTGCTAACTTAACCTATTATTCTACCAGCTTAAATTAAACTTTACCGAAAACCTTTGTTAGTCGTGTTTATATAACATTTGACGTCCACGATGGCTCAACGTGAGCGCTGGTGGGTTCGATCCCCGGTAAAACCAATTTGGGTAATAAATTCTGTTTAAATTGTTTCTGGTCTGTGTGTTCTGCTGGATCGACTTCAATCGATTCGATATCAATCGGTAGTTGATACACTAATTGCTGTCAAAATTTAAGTTTATTTTTAAAAATTCTGCAGGAGTCTCTCAGACCGACAGGACATTACAAATCCATAGTTCTTATATATAGTGTAAAACGCGACTTCGGCGACATTGAGATAGTAAAACAATAAGAGAATTCCCAAAACTAAGCAGGTCCATATTTAAACAAATTATGAGACTTTATCGGCCGGTGAGAAAATCTAAGTGCGACACATTGTACAAGAATACTGTTTTCATGGGCGTATCCGGTGAATGTTTATTTTTATTTCTTCACAAAACAAAATGCCTAAGTTTACAAATAGAAATCAGACAATCAAACATAAAATTTGCCACAAAGGATATATGTAGCAAAGAAAAAAAATTCAAGTCCCTGAAAACTATGTTTAAACGTAATTTAAAAAAAATAGCCGCGTAAACGTAATCTATTTCTGCCGCCAAGCAATAATGTGAGCATTACTACATTTCTGTTTAGAATGATAATGGTGCTGGTAAAGTTTCATTGGAGACTTTTCAACTTATGTCTCAGAGTGATGGGTGCAGTAGTAATAATAATAATAATAATAATAACGCACACACTCATTGACAACCACAAATTACAACCAAATAAATATGGGCCATACAAATATTTTTCACGGCCCGGGAATCGAACCTGGAACCTCTGCGTGGCAGTTCGGCATAGTAACCGTTCGGCCATGGAGGCAGTTAAGTTCAGTGGCAGTGCCTCTGAGATTATTTCGATTTTGAACTCTGCAACTCTTAGAGCGTTTACTCACTCGGCAGCGATGCAAACGCGATGCACGTTTTAAATTAAATAAGTAATTGATTTATTTAATGTATTTATTAATTTCACTGTTAAATTTACAATTAACGAAACAAAATAATGCGCATAAACCTATTCAGATTTTTCGTACATAATGATTCAACACGAGCGACCACACTTATGGACAAGCGTTCTCTTACCACAAGGCTCACGACTTGTTGTTATGTTATATGTTGTTATCTACCATTCAGACATTATGGTGTCCATATTTTGGAAGCTATATTTATTATTAGATGGTAAAGAGACCTAAGAACTAACTGCGACCTCGCCCCATATTACAAAGCAATGCAATGAACCAACGCATGCATTATAAACACCACATAATTTTTAATGCATAGACATATTTATTGGAAAAATCGATAACTAAGTGTGACTTGTACTATACAAAGTGATTACTACGATTTATGAGATCGGAACAAACTCACCAGCTGCACAATAATTAATATAAATTTAATCATACTTAATCGGGCCGAAACTTGAAAGACATACCGCTCTTGTTGACATACATATAAGGAATATATTTTAGATACAAGCCATTTAACACTATGAAATACGATACTACCAAAATCGTGTCTTCTTAGCCGACTCACGCTTGGCTGCAGGCGGTTCACGACGATTATCACGGTTTATAAATATTCCACTTATTTTATAGTGATGTCCGCAAAAGGTTGTAATAGTTACTTGTATAGTCACTGTTATTTTTGGTACTTAAATTAGCAGTAAAATTTTACTTCACTTAATAGTTACGATGGATGTGATTACATAGTGTAAAATGTACATAAGTAGGTTTACTGTAAATATATATTTAATTGTATTTCAATGAGCACATTAATGTGTATATACAGGCAAAACTAAAAGAAAACAGATTATGTTGCTATGGCCACGTAATGCGTAGGAATAACAAACATATCACCAAGAAAATCTTATCGCTTGAAATTGAACCATCAAAAGATGACCAGGACCACGCTAGATCACTTCTTTCTTTCAATATAATATCAAGTGAAGGAACGAACAAGTCGTGCGCCTGATAGTAAGCTAACATACCTGTCCATAACAGTTGTAGTGCCACTCAGAGCTTTAAATCGCAAAGATCTGAGAGGCGCTGTCACTACGCCCGTCACCCTGATACATAAGTTGACAAGTCCCATGCGCCTGTAATTTCACCAGCACCCTTAACCTTCAAAACCGAAACACAGTAATGCTGACATTACTGCTTGATGGCAGACACAGGTAAGGTGGCAGTACTTCCCTGGACGAACTCTTTCACAAAGAGCTCTACTGCTACTAGATTGGAACCGTCCAAAGCGATATGAAGATAGGGGTGCACGAAGAAATGTATAATATAATAATATTAATAAGCCTGTATATTTCCACTGCAGGGCACCGGCCTCCTCTCACAATTTTAGTAACATTACCGCTCCTTGTGTAAGAGTTCGTCAAGGGAAGTACTGCCATCTTCTTCTTATTTCTACCAATAAGCAGTAATGTGAGCATCGCTAAGTGGCACTGGACATGCGTATCGATTACCACCAGGCGCACCACTTGTCCGTCCCGCCGCTTAGTATTATTTAAAAAAATGAGAATATTTGGACTGTAGTTCCCACGCAGACCTAATGCGGAACTTCATACACATCATTGCTTTGCAGATGTGTATAGGTTTCCTCACGATATTTACCTTTATTGGAGAGCTCATGGTAAATTTAAAATTAAATTTCGTAAACAAATTCCGAAATACTTAGAGCGTTTGCAGACTATGTCCGAATCCTATCAGTTCCGAATCCGAGAAATGACGGTCCGAAATGTCTCGTTTAACAAGCTATATTCGTATTTTCTTCGGATTTGAATCGGAATTAGTGCACAAGCGAAACACATCCGAAATGGGTCAGAGTGTTCTAGAACTGTATAATCTTGGATTCGGAACAAATACGAACAGTATCAGAACAATCAGAACAATATCTGCTTGAAAGATTGTCAAACCATCAAACTATTTGGCTACCACAGCTTTAAATATTATATGAAAATCATTATTATAATAATTTGCCTAATTACACACGCGCGCTTGAAAATACTTACGCATACACCCATGAGTAAATAGGTAAGTAGGAATTTTGAAGCAATCGATATCCGTCGTGTCGAATCACGTGATCGGGACATGGGATTTTTCGCTTCTTGATAGTTCTCATCAGCTGGCGTGAGATGATAATGGTGTGAAGTGCCGTTATACTATGTAGGTGTAAAAACTAACATGCTTTAGTTTGTCGGCCCTGTATATTCTTTTATTGCAATTTGCATTTTATTGCAAAAAAAACATTAGCTTTTTAAACGGTTTAAATTAAACACAACACCTATTAACTTCTTCATGGCGTTTCCGTGTTCCAATAGTTTATTATGTTAGAAGCACCGAGTATGATGTTTATTAGCTTTCAAACTCAATTTTTTGTTTTGTTTTTCCTAATCAACCTGAGTAATAACGACTTGTAAAAGTTGTAGTTTAAATTAGTCGTTAAAATTACCTATTAAGATACATTTTATGGCTTTACACTAAGTTATAAATATAAGCTTGTTAAGTTGTGGGCTTTTCTACATGTTTTTTTAATAAAAACTTTATTTTTATGTAAACTTAACATAGTCATCAATAATGCGTACTGCGGCAATGCACACTTTGTTTGCTGTTATAAATGAAGCAAAGCACTAATTAAACTTTGGCAATATTTCTTTTTTTATGATACATAGCGACGGGGCAAACAACTCGTAGACCTGGTGGCAAGCTACATGCCTGTCCATAACAGTTGCACTCAGAATTTTAAATCATAAAGATCTGGGAGCACTACCACTGCGCCCGTCACCCTGAAACGTAATGTCTCATGTGCCTGTAGTTTCACCAGCATCCTTACCCTTCAGAACCGGAACGCAGCATTACTCACATTACTGCTTGGCGGCAGAAATAGGTAAGGTGGCAATATTTCCCTGGACGAACTCTTTCACAAGGACCTCTAATGCTACTGCTATAATCGACGAAAGAACCGCCAAGCCGATGAGTATACATTTTCAACGAAACAAAGCAGTTAAGAGTCCAAAATGGGCTTTATCCTGTGACACGGTTCATCTTAACTAAAATTGACAGTACACAAGTAATACCAAGGTACGAAAACCGAGTACTCTATATTTTGTCCTTCTGAACATAAATAAATAAACATTAGACAATATCACATACGTTGCTTTGATCCCAAAATAATTAACTAAAGCACTTGTGTTATGGAAATAGGTAACGACGGCGGTACAACAAACACCCAGACCCGAGACAATGTAGAAAAGTTATTATGCCACCTATATTTTAGTCAGTTTCTGTTATTTTAATAAACAGTAATATTTAATTACTAATGTTAAGGTCCCCGAATTTTGTGAAAAAGAAAAAAAAATAAACAAAATTCGAGTAAAATAAAGAAAAAGCAACTTTACGAGAAAAAAGAAACAAAAAACAAAATAAAAACAAACAGGTCCAAAAATTAAGTTGGCGTAGCATTCATTGACTTACAATTATATGGACGTCGGGTCCGCGCTAAAAAGTGTCCGAACTTATAGGGCGTTAAAATCGTATAGAGAGCGTCACTCACGCTTTAGTCTTCGTTTGTTTGACTGACAGTGAAGCAAGCAAAATTAGACAGTACTGCGATGACATTACAATTTAAAAGCTTTTTCATATTCCTTTACATGTCACTACGTTTAAATAGGTTGACTTGGGACATTTTTTTCGTGGTTTTTGTATTAGACCCGTCGTCCATTTATTTGTAAGTCAATGGTTGGAGGTATCGTTTTTATCTAATACTAAGAACAGTGACTTTGAAACGTAATACCTGGTAATTCATTAGACATCACTAACGTATGAAATATAATACCTAAATGTCAGATATCTCGAGGCTATCTTTCAACACACACTTAACTTATAATTTTATTATCTTATTTAGTACTTATACATGTTTGTCAATAGAATTGCAATACTTTTTTTCGGTAATCAAATATTATTGGTTTAAGCCAATGTTTAAAATCCGTTTAATTCTCCGTCTTCTTCTGAACTAACGGCTAGTGTATAAAGTAAAACCCAAAGAGTGTTTTAGAAGGTTCATTATGTTTCTTAATCCCTAGGACATAATGAAAACAGAAACAGCTAAACCTCGTAAGCAACGGGATAGACGGAGGATTTTTGTCTAAACTTCAAGTAATAAAAAAATAGAGCGGGAAAAAAAACCTTTCTGAAATCACGTAATAATATTTATTAATTATTATTTACTAAAAGTACCATAAATATGGCACCCTTAAAAATAAAGTGACGTAACGCATCACCACACTTATCAGAATTGACTTGAGTCGATTAATTTTTAAGTTTATTGAATGTCACGATATTTTACTACCATTACCATTACCTATACATATTATATATTCAATTTTTTTTGTGAAAGTACTCCAATAGTTTGTTATAATTATTATAACAAAGGTCGAGACACTAAGAAAAATTCATTCGATCAGGCTGAATTCCGACCAGCACCTTCAGGCATCGAGTATATAACCAGAAATAGACACGAAATGTCATTTAATGTGTTTGAAAACGATTCTGCCAAATCATTACGAGGACAACTGCGTTTCGACCGCATTCGAAACAATTGACGGGTGTCGTCAAATGTCGTCAAACGGTGTTGCCTAGCAAGTTAAGGATACTACCTGGTTAAATATTATATCTTCGAGTGAAGCGACTCACATAATAGTGATCGAACTTTACTTCAAGAAGTTCGTTTGATCATCTATTGTATTAGTTTCCCAAAACCTAATATAAGCCTTGCACATTTTCGACTAATTTCGACATTTATATAATTACAAAATAACGCACGTATAACTTAAAATTAAATCAACACTCCATTTACTACAGGATGTGTGTAAAATTCCCGAAACAGATGTTAATATCAGAGTTGAAAAAGGAAGTAGTCGTTTTTTATGGCCGTTCAAAAATATTTGACACGATTTTTAGTCGTTGCCACTTCGAATTTTTATTCAAGTTAAAGTTTTTTTTTTATGATATCGACTGACAGAACAGACAAGTCGTGAGCCTGGTGATAAGCGACACTTCCACCCATAACAGCTGCATTGCCACTCAGAGCTTAAAATTGCAAAGTTCTGAGCCCTAATTCTGCAATTTTTTTTGAAACCACTATCATCATAATTCCATTGAAACCCCACTGACATTATATTGCAATTATGATAGTATTTGTTAACCAACTTTAAAAAAGGAGGACGTTCTAAATTCGACTGTATTTTTTTGTATCTATGTTACGGGATAACTCATTGCATGCATTTGTGAACCGATTTTGATGAGACTGGCACACTAGGGAATGAATCCGGTTTCGCGCACTTCCCGGTAACCAAGCGGTGGCAAATCGATGTAATTCCACGACTTTTCAGGTCGGTTTTTTTAGTACTCTGTACTGAGATTATTATTCTGCTATAGTCCATTTGTTTAGGTACTTAACTAAATGTAAACAATCTTGATACATCTTTTTATTGAAGCATATTATACTTTTATTTACAAATCAATAGGTATAGATATAGGCATGCAATTTCATATGAAGCTAAGTATTTGTATTTTGCATTTGAAGGTAAGTAAAAAGCACTTTATAATGTCATCATCATCATTCAGCCATACGACGCCCACTGCTGGGCGTAGGCCTCCCCCAACGATCTCCACGACGATCGGTCCTGCGCTGCCCGCATCCATCGACTTCCCGCGACCTGTACCAGATCGTCGGTCCACCTTGTGGGGCGCCTACCCACTGAGCATCGTCCGGTGCGCGGTCATCGCCATAACGGCCATCGGTTCTCCTAGCTATGTGCCCCGCCCACTGCCACTTCAGCTGAGCAGTTCTTCGAGCTATGTCGGTTACCTTAGTTCTCCTACGGATTTCCTCATTTCTGATTCTATCATATAGGGAAAAACCGAGTATCGCTCTCTCCATTGCCCGCCGAATGACCTTGAGCCTTCTTCTTAGGCCCATTTATAAATGTATATTTCTTTGAATAGACACCTCAAGATTATTTACATTTAGTTAAGTACTTCAAGAAATGGACTATAAATTCTAGTTGCAATGGCAGTGGAGTCTGAATTTCATCCAATTCGAATTCATTCAATCAATCGCTGACGATGGATATTGTCTTACTAAAAGTACCATGGAAATATGCATATCTCAATATTTATGTCGTATAAACAACAATATGATTAACAGACTTCAAAAAAAGAGGAGGTTCACAAATCGACAGTATTTTTCTTGTACGTATGTTACGCGATTTTGAACTCTTGTGAACTGATATTGATGAACCTCTCGAAGAACCGGATGAAGTCAAGTGACATAGGTCTGTGACAACACTGGACACTGGCTGATTTGGGATCAGAACCTGAACTTGTGCGCACAGGTCATAGTGCCCTTCCCGCATAACCAAGAGGGTGATAGGAGGGGCACTATAGATATAACTTATGTAGAATGATATGGGACTGGCCGCCACTATAATCTGGCCGCCCTAGGCCCGGGCCTACTGGGCCTTAGAGCAAATCCGCCACTGAATATAGTTAAGGTAAAAATACGGTGACAGTTCCTCTCAGGACGAGTTGATTTACGAGGACCTCTACTGCTACTAAAATAGCTATAATTTGGTTGTTTCGAGATGAAAGGGTTAAGAATCACTACCGGTTTACATGTCGTCGATCTAGGATGATCAGATTGTAAGATTTCTTTTCTGAGAGTTTATTTTTATCATATTCAATGCCCTGACAAAGTACAAGCTGTTTTACAGAAAATCAATGTAAATAAGAAAGTAAACAATAGAGTATTAAAGTTTAATGACCTCAAACTTTTAATTTATTTAATTGTTTAATTCATGTGATTATTTATAGATACAATTTATAAAACCTCACCATACCTATTTCTGCCGCCAAGCAGTAATGTGAGCATTACTGTTTTCCGGTTATAAAGGGTGAGGGTGCTAGTGAATTTACATGCCCATCTTGAGCAGGAACTTGTCAACGTATGTCTCAGGGTGACGGACGCTGTGGCAGTGCTCTTCAGAGCCTTGTGATTTAAAGCACTGAGTGGTACTGCAACTGTTATGGACAGGCGTGTCACTTACCAGCAGGCGCACGACTTGTTCACCCCGTCACTTGGTATCATAAAAGAAAATAATTTTAAATTACTTGTTAAAACTACTGGTGAATTTGGATTTTGTGTTTTTCTAATAAATATTATAGTAACAAGAAGTCTGTCACGTACATCCAGCGGGCGCAGTGGCAGTGCCCTTCAAATCTTTGTGAGTGATACTGCAACCTGTTAAGGACAGGCGTGTCGCTTACCAGCAGGCGCACGACTACCATGAGTACCATGCACATGTTGGTCCCGTCGCTGGTCTCATAAAAAAAAACCCCGTTACAAAACTGTGTAACTCGAAAACATCAATAATGAAATAATGAGCCTAGACACCATAGTTCTACATACTGAAACCAGTTAGTTCTGTAGACTGAAGATCTCGTGGAATATTTTCAAACGCCATCCATTATCTTATCATTGAACTACGTCGTTCGGAGCTGTCGTTCAACTACTAAACAAGAACTGCATTAGGACAGCAGAGCCTGTATACAATATTCATTCATGCGATCAGTTTTCCATTATATGCTTAAATACATTCATAAATCATATTTATATTGCTAAAGACTCAGATACTCGTTACGTAACAAAAATGAACAGAAGCAAAGACAGTTTACTGTACCTTATTGCAAGTCGTAAATAAACAATGACACTTATATTTCTAAGCTTATAAATGTAACAACAAATACGCCCACTATGCAATTACAGTCTAATCAAATCAGTATAATGATCAACGTTGAAATCAATAAGCCCGCACACGAATATCTTTGTCTATTTGCACTGACCCCATAGCCTCGATGCTAATTGCAACAACTAAACGCAGACCACAGTATACAGAAAAATTTGCAGTAAGGCAAGTTTAAAACCAGGCGCAGAAAATAATGTACTGCTTGGTGATGATCAATGGAGTTCAGCAACAACCGAATCGTAGCCTAGAAGTGGTTACAGAACCGTAGCGTATAACAAGACGACGACAATGGATAAACACCCGAAATATTGGTGTGTTTGAAAAAACTAACAAGTCGTGCGCCTAGTGTTATTAATAAATCGTTATATATATATAACTATAACGTTATATATATATTTCTAAATTTACCAAATTTAGGGAAAAAAACCAAGGCGCTGTTTTGTTTTTTCATGTTTTTTTTTTTTCAAAAATCTGAAAAAAAAAATTTCTTTTCAAGTTACAACACTACGTGCGTCTGATGCTTTGCATGCGATTGATGATGAAGCTTCTTAGGTGACTCGAGTATTACTTATTTCACAGTCATTCTTTCGGACGGATGTCGAATGGAGAACTGGACTAGATCCCCAGATCTGTAAAAAAATGACTGCACTTCCAATATGTAAACTTAATAACTATTTAACTTACTTACTTATTACTATACTACAACAAAACTGCATTACCAAAATTACAACTGCAGTTCACAAAAACTATATGCCCTACAACAACAACTAAACGTCTATGTAATACGGCACATGATTAGTTAAAATTCACGTATTTGAAAAGTAAAGTTAAATTGGGATAGTTTGGATCGCGGTCAGGCACGGTGTTAATTTAATAAAACCATCGTATAATGGTTGCGGCTTGTATAGATGCCGATATTATTTCATGCGGGCTTCCTTTCAATTTGTTCGAAGTAGTCTTTGTTCTTGGTTCGCCGTTATAAACGGCTATAGCCCTTTTGATACCGCGGCAGCAGAATAATGCTTACAAAACCATAATACCGCCTCACGCATATCGTCTTCTGAAGCACAGTTTTGAAGGGTAAACTTTCTGGTGAAATTACGGGCACATGGTAATTGTCAACTTATGTCTCAGGGTAACGGGCGCAGCGGCAGTTTAAAGCTTACCAATCTTTGCAATTTAAAGCTCTGAGTGGCACTGCAATTGTCATTGACAGGCTTGTCGCTTACCCCCACGCGCACGACTTGTTCGTCCCGTTATTTATTTATTATGAAAAAAACAGTTCAAAACCGGAACGCAGTAATGCTTACATTACTGCTTGACAAGGTGGCAATATTTCCCTGAACGAACTCGTTCACAATGAACTCTACTGCTACAATCGACGAAAGGGCCGCTAAGCTAAAATGAGCACACGTTTGTCGCTTGCACCCACAGATATGGGAGCACGCAGCCACTTGATGGATGCCGGAGAATGGCCAGTGCCAACGAGGCAGACCAAGAAGATGGCGAGATGACTTGGATGCATATATTATACGAGAACTGATCTAACATTGCGTCAAACTGGGAAGTCGAAGGTCGAAAGAAAAGACCGTTGTCCTGCAGACGCAATAGCCTAATTAAAAATACCTTTTTTATAAAACAAAAAATCGACTTAGAATAACATAGAATTAGATCTATTTGCCAAGTTCTATTGAAGTCGCTTACCGGAAGGGTATTTTCTTCAAATTTAAATGGGACCCAATACTGAGATACCCTCTTTCCAACAAAAAAGAATCGTCAAAATGCTGGAGTAATTACGTAACATACACACTAAAAATAACACACAGTCGAATTGAGAACCTCCAACTAAAAATCAAGTTACATAGATATTCTATTAGTTATGTACAAATGAACTTAAATCAAATTACATATTGTCTGTCTGCGGATCTTTGGTACTGGATTTCAACAGCTTTTTTGCCGTTGCGCCACGAGACCTATGAAAATTTCTTTAGGTATTTAACCAGGTACCTTTACAGCTACCAGAGAACCGACAAATTACATATTATCGACGTAATCGACGAACGTCGGCACAAAAACCTTTGAGTCACATTTTGAATTATTCTTTTTTTTAATTGCCGAACAGTAGTTTTTGTTCGTTTCCGCGAATAATTTATCAACCCGAACGTCAATACTAAATCCGCTTTAAAAATATGTTTCAAATGCACGGATCTAAACAGAATGCGACAAATCCATCTCATGAAAAAAACTCGACGAAATTGGAATCAAAATGCTTCAGTTTTTGTTCCGAAGTTTTTTTTTTTATTTATCACGGATATCCGTATTTACTATGAGAGAAAATTCTACAAATCATACTCACTCTCGTTCACATATCGTGTGTAACTGCAATTTTAACTTATGTAATGCCAATATACAATGCTGTTAAAAGTGAAAGATTTTAACGACTTGTGGTGAAAACAACGCAACTCAGCAGAATACTACGTTATTACCATCATTACCCATGTGTAATAAAAGTAAAAAAAAAGAAAATGTTCTTATCTATGTACAACCAAACCACAAACCGTCACCCTGAGGTATAAGTTGACACGTCCCATGTGCCTGTAATTTCACCAGCACCTTACCCTTCAAAACTGGAGCACAGTAATGCTGACATTATTGCTTGGCGGCAGAAATAGGTAAGGTGGCTACTAGGTAACGTACGACTCTGAACGAGGTCTACTGCTATTGAAATATTGGATATTCCAATGATTCGCACGTAGCATTTCATTTCCACATTTATTTGGCGAAGTTCTCTAAACGCTTTAACTTGGACTTAAGGCAAGAGTGAATAGGCATTATTTAGATGTGCGTGCATCATCGTCGACCTCATCGCCACTTTCCATCCGGCGAGATGGAGGTCTAATGCGCTCTTTTTATTTACAATGAAATTTATACTCAAAAACATACATACTTCATTTTTCCAGAGAGGACTGAAAGCTTATTGAAATAAAATAACTTTAAAATAACTTCTGTGACTATCAATTCCCATCCAATAACATGATATTGGAATATGTGTATAACAATAACAACAACAACTTTAACAACAAGAACATCATTAACAACAATCACAGTAATAACGTTTTTTAATGATGTTCGATCGCAGTAGAGCTCCTTGTGAAAGAGTTCGTCCAGGGGAATACTGCCAACTTACCTATTTCTACCGCCAAGCAGTAATGCTCACATTACTGGTTTACGGCTTTGAAGCGTAAGGGTGCTGGTGAAGTTACAAGTACGTACATGAAACTTGACAATTTCTCAAGGTGACAGGCGCAGTGACAATGTCTCTCCGATCTTTGCAATTGAAAGCTCTAAGCGGCACTGCAACTGCTGTGGACAGACGTGTCGCCGAACAGGCGGGAGTGGCCCTACTTGTCTTATGGCACTGTTCCATAAAAATCCAATAAAACCTTACAAATTAGGAGTTGTTGCCATATCATCAGACTGGTTTTTTTGTTTAGTTTGAGACTCGATGACTAAAACCATTAAGACTATATCTATACCTGAACATATACTTTCACAATCGTGTCTTTGCAGTCTCGACTTCCTTGCACATGACGCCATCCAACTACTTCTAGTAAGGCTGCATCGCGGCCTTGTACTATAAAAAATTCGCAATGTACGTTGAATACAAACAACATATTTGATTACCCGAGAAGAAGCGCACATAAAGTCTTAATCTAGGGCGGTTATTAACACAATAATAGCTCATATGTTTGTACCACGGCTCGTTTGATTATAGCGAGCAATGCAACGGTTGCATTGCATAGCACCCACTGACCTGTTTCCACCATCGTAATCTCGCATCACTGTTATTTTAAATTACAAACTTATTTCCGCGGAAAATTGTTTGTTTTATTATGGGTTTGTATTGCTAGAGTCTAGTTAACGTGTTGCAATAAAGGTAAGATTTATTGGAAATCAATTTTCTATTACATCTTTATATATATATAAAATACTACCTTCCTGGGGCGATAATTTTCCATTTCCCGGGGAATAAAGTTTTATTACCTCAAAATTACGTATAACATAACTGACCCTATATTAAAGTATGTCGGGCACATGTATGACACCACATAGATTCTTGTAGAATACGCTTTATGCGGAAGCTGTCATGCAACTACAAACTCCGCACAATGGTCGGAATTGAGGCCTTCCCTTACATAGGAATTTAAAAAAATAGACTACTAGTTTTGTCTTTCTGCAAAAGAAAAAGTTGAAAAGTGGTCTTAACCATTTCAAATGTATGAAAATGAAAATGTATTTTGAAACATCTCATTCCCGTTAAGAGCTGTAGAGCTAATACTTATTAGATCGATAGTCATTCCATATGACCTTTGACCTTAACCCCACGCGTCCCCTTTCAAAAGATATTGTTTAATAAAAAGTGCAATATTAGCCGCCATTTTTTTGTGCCAAACTACCACACCAACTAGGGAATTTCCTGTATTATGAGTACCAGAGAAACGAAATTCACTCGATCCCAGGATCGAACCCGAACCTCCACATCCACCGAGGTCGTCAAAATTTACAACTTTTTTTAATGTAATATAATAAGTGTAATATCAAGTGACGGGACGAACAAGTCGAGAGCCCGGTGGTAAGCGATTCGCTTATCCATAACTGGTGGTGCGAAATGAAGATTAATTACCTTAAAAGGTACTTGTACTACGAGTAATTGCACTTGCAAGTAACTTCCTATAAGGACTGGAAGTATATGGTAGTAGGTACGAAGAACAGGGAAATTGATGGAACATGCACACTCGACTTTTCTTTCTTTGCGCTGGCAGCACTTCCGCCTGGATACAGCCACAGGAGGAAAAATCCTCAGGTTCACAACTGAGCACAGTGTATTGCGAACAAAATAAACAATTAAAAACACAATCGCGCTAGTTAGCCATTTTTAACCGTCTTCCAAAAAAAAGTAGGACAGAACGTATAACATGTTCGGCTGTATGTAGTTTTATGTATTTTCAGATATCTCCGTCAATTGTGGACCGATTTTAACGCTTACATTACTGCTTGGCTTCAGAAATAGATAAGTAGCTCTACTCCGACTGAAAGAAGTTTTAAACTTTGAAAATGGTAAAATTTGAATATCAACCGTAATCTTATTAAAGAAGCGTACCTCCCTGACTCTTCCACAAGGAGCTCTAAGCTACATGTCAGAATAAGTTATAGCAGTGGTGGTGCGTTGTGAGGACCGGGATCGTGCGTAAATGAGACGTCAATGTGGTATGACGAACGTTTATAGTCTACTTACTAACCTGAAAATACATACTTAAACACTAAAAAGTGAGCGAGGTGGCGTCATAAACTACACTACCTCTGTTATTTAAAAAGATATTGTTTTTTAAATATTTTTTTATGATTCTTTTACACAGAACTTATTATAGACATGACATTGTTATTACAATTTGTTATCGAAATAAAATTACAAAAAAAAAATACAATTAATCAATGGTTGGTGTCAAATTTAATTTGAATTTTGCATATTTCTTTTACGACAATTTTATTTTTTGGTTACTTTCTGTTAGTTTTGTAAACATCCATATTATTTACTAATATTATGGTCCCCGAGTTTTGTGAAAAATAAAAACAGAGATGATCAAAAAATTAAGTTGACGTAGTGTTCATTGGCGGTATCTGCATATTAATAATAATAACGCACACACTCAACATAGCCCCGCACTAGGGAGACCCTGTGTCGCGGGTGCCATGGACACACACATAGACTACCACAAATTACACCCAAATTCACGAGAGAAATAAACGTAGGCCATACAAAAATTTCTCCCGGCCCGGGAAACGAACCAGAGACCTCTGCGTGACAGGCATGGTAACCGTTCGGCCACGGAAGCAGCTGTACATAGAACACTTGTTTACTTCCCGTGTGCAACTATGGCATCATTTCAGTTATAATTTGCAATCGATATTGATTATATTATAGACACTTTCAGAATTGAATTTACTGCAGTTGCAGTGCCACTCAGATCTTTGCGATTTAAAGCTCTGAGTGGCACTACAAGTGCTATGGATAGACGTGTCACTTACCACCAGGTGCATGACTTGTTCGTCTCGTCTTTTGGTTTCATAAAAAAAAACAAAATTTCGACTATTGAGTTTAATTAAGTTTAATTTAATTTCATGTTTAAACTTAGACAAAGTACGTTTTGTAAATATCAACCTTAAAGTTACAAGATAGGCTGCATTTTCCACTAACATGTGCATTGGACTGTACGGTACATAACATGGCAATACGGTGGAAATCTAAATTTTTTTCATATAAATATGAGTTTTAAGATAAATAGTTCCAAATTCTCCAAACCATTGAAAAATGAGTTTCTCGTAAACTAAGAATGTAAATGAGAACGGAAATGAGCAATTATAAGCTTATAAATTATTAAACAACCTTCCTGATTGCCTAACATTTATAATTCTGTGTATACAGTTGGTTAGATTGGCCCAGGCTAATTATGATTGGACCACGCATATTAATACACGATTTGTGCAAGATTTGTATGAAAATCCGGAAATTTATAGGGTGCTATTAAGATATCTTAAGTATTTTATGAACTTGGTAACTTAAGCTGAAATTTCACTGCGATCGTTTTAGAGTTAACATATTCGACATTTTACGACTTAAGTACTTTGTAATGACTTTGAAATAAAAATGTAAATGTAGATTTTTTAAATGAACAACTTGTCACTAAGTAGTTATGGATTTTTTTACCATGGTATGACTTCATTTTTCTTTTTGCAGATATTTCGAAACTCCACGGTACCTAGTGATAAAAATGTTAATAATTATTTGAACCTAATTTTTTTATGATAGAATAATAATAATAACGCACACACTCATTGCCCCGCTTTAGGGTGCCATGGACACACGTCCATTAGAGGTCCTTGTAAAGT
Organism: Hyposmocoma kahamanoa; assembly: GCF_003589595.1. Lineage (NCBI taxonomy): Eukaryota > Metazoa > Arthropoda > Insecta > Lepidoptera > Cosmopterigidae > Hyposmocoma > Hyposmocoma kahamanoa. The sequence continues at coordinate 19,158,652 of NW_020653852.1, read as the reverse complement.
TCGTCAAGGGTTAGTACTGCCACCTTACCTATTTCTGCCGCCAAGCAATAATGTCAGCATTACTGTACCTATTCCGGTTTTGAAGGGTAAGGGTGCTGGTGAAATTACAGGCACATGGGACTTTTCAACTTATGTCTCAGGGTGACGGGCGCAGTGGCAGTGCCCCTACGATCTTTGCGATTTAAAGCTCTGAGTGCCACTGTTATGGACAGGCGTGTCGCTTACCACCAGACACACGACTTGTTCGTATCCTCAATTGGTATTATAAAAAAACACACACTACACACAAACTCACGCGAGAAATAAATGTAGGCCATACAATCTCACACACATACAAATCTTAATAATACGGCAATAAATAAACATTAATCGGGATTTTTTATTCAATTTGTAAATATCAACTAGCAACTACTGGAATATTTTAAATTCCATTTTTCGCCAGTGGCAACAATAGATATTTTTATCCCATTTGTCGCCAGTGGAAATTGCCACTGACAACAACTGAGATTTTTTTATCCCCTTTGTCACCACCTGGTATCATATACGTTTTTTTTTCTCATTTGTCGCCCGTGGGTACAAACTCAGTGGCGACGACTGGGAATACATGCGCAAGCTATGAATAACTACGTATTATAATTTTCGAGAATTACGTCACGACATGAAAAAAAAAGCATTTATTTACTAGTTAAAATATTTACAGTATCCGGTGTTGGGGCTACTTGTAAGTAAAAATTACCTGTGTTAGAAGCCCCACTCTTCCAAGTTACATTCTTTGTTTCAGTAAAAAAAGAATTGCATTTTTTAATTTATTGAATTTATTTATTAATTTTTTGTGAAATTAGTCCACTAGTTTCTTATAATTATTAATACAAAAATCGAACACAGAAAAAATTCCTTCGATCCAGCCGGATTCGAACCAACGTCTTCCAGCAATCTGTGCCAGACGCTAAGCCAACTAAGCCACGGAACGAACTAAAAAAAAACGAAAAAAAAAGTGGACCCTACGAATTTTTCAACGTGCTTGTTGCAGGTCTTTGTATCTGTGAGATTTATTTCTTAACTCCACCAGGGGCCTTTACAGCTACCAACAGCTGCTAAAGAAATTAAAATAATAAAGAATTACAAATTAAACAATGAGAATTGTAGAGGTGTGTGCGTGTGAGGGTGCGTGCGTGTGTGTGTCTGAGTGCGTTTGCATGTTTGTAAGTCAACTTAAGACTGTTATTCAACTGCCTCCATAGCCGAACGGTTACCATGCCGGACTGCCACGTAGAGGTCGAGACCTCTACGTGGCAGTCGTGGCGTGGTTCGATTCCCGGGCCGGGGGAAATATTTGTATGGCCTACATTTATTTCTCTCGTGAGTTTGGGTGTAATTTGTGGTTGTCTACCTATGTGTGTGTCCATGGCACCCTTTTTCCCGATTTCCCTAGTGCAGGGCTACGAGTGTGTTGCGTTATTATTATTATTATTGCGATATTACGTACTTGAAACTAACAAACTTACTATCACGGGACGTCCTAAATTAACCACGCGTCGCGCGCGTCGCAGTCATTTGCATTTTTTTATAATTATGAGCGCAGTCACAGCCGCATTCCAACCCGCATAGCAACTGCAAAATAACACTTGGAATGCGGTCTCGTGTAAGTACGCCCTAAGCGTGAACTTTACAGCGCAACCGAATGCACCAGACACGGACAGATTCATGGGTTCGAATCCGGGCTCGAACCTTTTTTTTATGTAAAGAAGGAAGCAAACAAGCAGATGAGCCACTTGATGGGAGGTGGTCATCGTCGCCCATGGACATTTGCAACATCAGATGAGCTGCCTATGCGTTGCCAGCCTTTGAGAGCCCTGTAAACACGCTTTTTGAAGAACCCCATGTCATAGCGCAAAGGAAATACTTCAGAAGAATGATCATTCCACATCTTACAGGGGTAACCTATCACAAAGTCGAAAATTTTTTTGTCCGAAATAACGTTTGTTCGAATTTTCATTACACCGAAAACCGAATTATAATGAAACAGTTGTTCTTTCAGGATATGTTGAATGTTTATCGCAAAGACACGATTAGGATAGGTTAAGTTAGGTTTAAAAGAAAAAAACATTTTCCTCTCAAAATTACTTTCGAGGTTATGAAATTTCGACCAAACGTTATTTCTGGCAAATGTCAATTCGGACTACTGATAGGTAACCCTTGCAGGTTCGAGGAAGGAACGAACGAGATGCCCGCGTGCTCTTACAATGCCAGGCATCTAAAATGTGGGGATGGACTCTACTCCTTTGGCGGGAAGTGCGATGGTAGAAACAAGACGGTGGCACCAGTTCAAAAAGTTCCTCAGAGCATTCCCCATTATACAGACGGTAGAACACACACAGAGAACCAACGTCTCTCCCTAGGCTAAGGGTAACCTGTGTGTTTTTCGGAATTTACGTGAGAAATTTTAGTGATAAAAACGTGTGACGTCCTCAATCCGCAAAGGACCAGCGCGGCGGACTATGGCCTAAACCCACGCCTGATAAGAGATCCGTTCTAAGCAGTTAGACGTATAAATGGGTTGATGATGATGATGACGATCTATCAACTTTATAATTTATAATATAACGTTTTACGATATCCAGTAAGTTAGCTTTAACCTTATTATATTCTTCGTCTTAAGTGTCTATACAACCTCAAATGGCGCTGGTTGATTCCGCAGTGAAACTGTTGAATCAATCAGTTTGGACAAAATATGTATCTGAATAAAATTGAGGACATACACTGATTACTATACGACGTGAAAACACGATTCCTAAATATTTTCATAAATAATAAAACAATAAATAAAATGTTTATTTCTGTAACACAATTAACGTTACATTCACAGTGGATGGTACCTCCTATTAAGCTTATCAAGCCTCTGACAGGAGGTGCCGCTCTACCGTATCTATAAATGCACATTTTACATTTTTAACTCGTCAAAACAAACGATTTTTTAATGATTTTCAACATTCTGAACTTCTAATTTTAATTTTCATAATAGAAAACAGAAACTTACATCGAAATTTTACAAGAAACCCGCTGTATTCATTAAGTACTTCACATATACCAATGATTTTTTTTTATCAACTGAACTAAATAGAACAAGTATAGTAAACGATATACATTTTTCAAATGGTTTAAATTTCGTTTGTAAAAAAATAAAGCCAGTGTCCCTCCCGCTTGACCCAAGCAAAATGAACCGTATTAGTACGAGAAAATATAGAATTCGAGCTGGGGTAGTATCGGCTCTTAACTGGCTTGTACAATGGCGTTTATTGACCTCTTGAGTTTCTTGGACAGAACGAGAATCATATAGCCCATATAACTACCAATCCAAAATTTCGGCATCATAACTATGTCATCCGCCCACAAACCATCATTTCCGTGGAACCGACTAAATTGATGACGATTTGGTACACCCACGTGGAACACTTAATCTGAAAAATGTTAATACCAATAGTGATATCCCGGTTGCATTGTAAAGACACGAACTGGAACGATTGTTTGTGGTCTTAGTGCGAGCGGGAATCTAGCGGGAGCTAGCGGAGAGCGTGAGCGAAGAATACGTGCAGAGAGAGCTAGGTTGATTGGTACACGACTGGGTGGTTAGTACCTCCAAGATTTTTGTGGCATGTGAAAGAGTTCGTTCAGGGAAGTGCTGCCACCTTACCTGTTTCTGCCGCCAAGCAGTAATGTGAGCATAACTCATTACTGAATTCCGGTGTAGAAGGGTAATAAGGGTGCTGGCAAAATTACAGGCACATGAGACTTATAAACTTATGTCAGAGTCTTTGTGCTTTAAAACTTTGAGTGGCACTGCAACTGTTATGAACAGGCGTGTCGCTTACCATCAAGCTCAAGACTTGTTCTTCCAGTCACTTGGTGTCATAAAAAAATAAGTTAAATTCGTTGCTCTGGGAACTAATATTATTTTATATAAACATTCAATAATACGTTTATAGTAAAGTATTCATATTTTGCGGCATGTGAAATTACATAATTGTCAAATTGAGAGCTACGTAATTGCCAGTGTAAAGTATTCCACATTTGTTTTAACATTGATGTCATGGAAGCGACTAAAAAATAGTATGGAATTTGAACAAAAATTGCATTTGCACTACTTATATATAATATGAGACCCACTACGTATCGCCAATTGGTTGCATATTAAACAGTTACTATTAAAAGAGTCAAAAAATGACTAAATGGAAGCCTAGTGACGATTCTAACGAATTATAAGCAGAACGAATTCTCCTTTTCCATAGATTCCTATGTCTAATAATACTTTGTAGTCTGAGAATGCGATTGCTGTAACCTTTTCTGGGACAATATTCTCACTACGTCTACTCAAAGGTGTGTGTTCAGTAGTCAATTTATTCATTTCTCAATTTTCCCATACCACTTATATTATTCCAGTCGCTGACAGGGAGGCCCTACTTTTATTGGTGCCTACGCATCTTTTTTTGTTTCTGCGCTTGCTTTCTCTATTCTACGTGTCGTACTAATTTGCGTTTCTTAATTACGACTTTTGACGGACATTTTGGCGTTTATCTGTCAAAACTAACACTCATTTGTTTACAGACATTTTATTGGCGGCAGGTACAATCAACACCATGAACATATAATGCTATAAAAGTGTAATAACGTGAGAAAAATTATATGAAATATCAGAGTCTTTTTTGTTTGTTATGATCAAGTGACGGGACGAACAAGTCATAAAGTTGCAGTGCCATACAGAGCTTAAAATCAAGAAGATCTGTGAGGTACTGCCCTGTGCGCACGTCACCTTGAGACGTAAGTTGATAAGTTCCATGTGTCTGTAATTTCACAATAGCAGGCTTAAATGCTCACATTAATGCTTGGCGGCAGAAATAGGAAAGGTGGCTACTTCTCCCGATAAATTCTTTCTCTTCAGGGAGCTCTTCTGCTGTTGAAAATGCGTTATGCTAGTACTCATAGGGGTATACTCTATTGTGCGATGTTGAGCTAAGAAAATAACTTTGTAGCAACACACAGAACCCCCAAAAAAGAACCTATTTCGACAAGTACGCGTCTCAAATTGTTTCTACCGGGAATCTGTCCTGATGCACTTCTTACTTAGCGTACACATTGCTGACAGCTACACCACAGAGGTCGTATTAAAGTACTTAGAAATTGTTATGGTTCATAAGCAACACTAACAACTATTACAGAAGATTCCGTTTCCATCGCTGAAATGTGTTGCCCCTTGTTAATATTTGCGGTTTTATTGATGTTTCTTGACAGTTATGGCGCAAGTTAGAATAATTAATATAGACAGTTTAAAGTCTCGTAAATAATTCGTAGTTAAAGAGAAGGAAATATGCAGGGTTTTATGTAAATTACTAATAACCTCGCAGTACATGGCTGACATAGGACCTGTAAAGGGCCCGAAATGTTGGTTTGTTTGTAAAAACAAATAAACGCGACTTAAATCCGAAAGAAAAATAGTTTCAATTCCTATATGTAACAGTTTTTTTTTTACAATATTTAGTGACGGAAGGAACAAGGCGTGTGCCTGATGATAAGCTACACGCCTGTTCATAACAGTTGCAGTGCCACTCAGAGCTTTAAATCGCAAAGATCAGAGGGGCACTGCCACTGCGCCCGTCACCCTGAGACATGTTGACAAGTCACCCTTACCCTTCAAAACCGGAACACAGTAATGCTGATATATTACTGATTGGCCGCAGAAATAAATAAGGTGGCAGTACTACCCTGGGCGAATTCTTTCACAAAAAATTCCACTAGGGAAACCCTTATACTTACACTAGGGACACACACACATATAGGTAGACAACCACAAATTGCACCCCAACTCACGAAAAAATAAATGTACAAATATTTTTCCCCGCCAGGGAAGCGAACCCGGGACCTCTGCTTGGCAGTCCATCACGGTCATCGTTCGAGCACGGAGACAAAACTAATCTATGGATAAATTGATTCGTATAATAATGAAAATGTAAATTATGTCGTTTCCCAAAATACCAATACAACAGATTGAAATAAATAGCGTCCAATATATCTACCAATATAATGATTGAATAATCTAGATACTAGTACATTCAAATCAATCTTTAAGGAGTCGACTTAATGGCATTTGCCATTAAGTAGCTGCATTCTGGTGAAAATGTGCACCTGGATATCTCCATACCAGTAACGTTCTCTGAAACGAGGCGGTCAATCTCTTTATACAACGTTTATAATCAAGTTATCCGAAGGAAAGACGACTGATGAAACAAATTTGTGAGGCGAGAGTGAACGGGCAATTTGGTAAGGCGAACTTACCACCACAACCAAATTGAAGACATCCAAAAGAAAGGCAAGAGTATGTATGGAAGCACAGATACGTGTCGATGGGCAAAAGATGTAGAAGATCGTGTCGCAAGTGGAACGTTGACGGCTCTGCCCACACCAATGGGACAAAGTTTACGTGTATGTTATTTTGGTGAAATAAATAAAAACAATGCTCTACTTTAAGCAGCAGTAAAGCTCATTGTGAAATAGATCGTTCAGGAAAGCACTGCCACCTTACCTGTTTCTGCCGCCAAGTTTTGAAACAACCTTTTAACATGTCAACATGTTTCTCAAGGTGACGCGTGCAGTGGCAGTGCCCCTCATATCTTTGTGATTTAAAGCACTGAATGACAGGCGTGTTCCGTCATTTACTATCATACAAAAACCGAGTAAGCTATTGATTATACAATCATAGACAGAGTTAACATGCCATTTGCAGTACATGACGGGCTGCCACAGAACATGCAAGATAAGACAAAAAAAGATGTCTCTATAGACCTTCTTTAACGAACTCGACATCCTTCTGTTGGGAATACAATAGGCTGATGAAATGAATGATTCAGACCGATGGAGTATTTTTAATTTGACAGACATAACGACGTACATCAGTCGCATAGAAAAAAAACAACGTAACGCGGTAAAATGTCATGTCAAATGTAACGTTACATTATACGTACGAAACTCGTAGATATTGCTACTAAAAGAAATAACTGATTTTCCACGGTAATTGAAACTAAGCCGTAAAACAAATAAGCATTTGTTACGTCTATCTAACTTGATTATTGTATCTATTAGTTTTACAATTACTATAAGAATTTATGTAGACTTAATAACGTAGTAAAATATAGGGAATGATTGTGTAGGCACTGCTCTCTGCGGATATACTGTCCTACTATTGGTCGTACTTTCTTTAATTAAAATTTATCTCTCTTCATTTCTTAAAATGATGGATAATAATATGACAAAACTGACATTGTAGACTACCACAGCAAGTTGTATAGTAGCAGTAGATCTCCTTATGAAAGAGTTTGTCCAGTACTGCTACCTATTTCCGTTATTGCGTTCCGGTTTTTCACTTTTTCACCTCACTAATAGCTCGGAAAGGCTTCCTTTCTCATTCGAAATCTGCGTGCAAAAGCGTTTTTTTGAAATTCGAACTGGACGACGGACTGTGGTGCACCTTACTTTTTCTTTCGATGAAAAAAAAGATGATAGCACATTCAACTACGTGATTTATCGTACATTATTTATGTAATATAAATCCGTTGGTATATTTTATTCTTATTATAAGATATCTGAAAACATACTTACAGCCGAACTTCCTCCTTCTTTGAATTCGGTTAAAAATTACCTGAAAAAGATTTTAAATCAACATGGCCGATACATAATTAATTGTAGTTTGACATTATTTTTTTATGTTTTTAATTAATACCTACTTTAATACAGCACGGACATTTTCAAATTCGTTCAATTCAAATTTTAGAAATTCGTTATTTTATTAACTAATGTATTACGGTAATATTTCTATCGGCTCTCTGTTTTATCGTCATGCGATGAAAAATATATCCTCTATTAAAAAGTCATATAATGGACTCTATATGTTCAAATAGGTTATTAAATATCACTATAATATTATAACGACCATAACAGATATAAATAAGACTTTCAAATTTCACTTGTCAATTAACTAACTGCCTGTAAATAAGCTAAGTAGCAATTTACCTGTCGATAGATATCGAAGATAAGTTACGTAGTGTACATAACTTTTTGATTATTATCGTAAATTTCAAAATGTAAACAATTTCTAAGTGCTTTAGTAGGTAGGCATAGATATATGTTTAGAAATGACAGGGCGTCTGGACTAATAAAGTGCCTTGCAAACGGGCTTTAAATTTGTAATCGAGTGTTTTATACCATAATATATAGTCTCAATACAAAGTACTAAAAAACCTACCTCAAAAGTGCGTGGAATTACCGGAAAGTGCGCGAAACTAGATTCATCCCTTAGTTTACCACCGTTAGAGGTGTAATATTTTCTTCAAATTTAAATGGGACTACTACTGATGTACCTTCTTTCCAACAAAAAAAGAATCATCAAAATCTGTTCACAAATGCCGAAAAAAATACAAAAAAAACAGTCGAATTGAGAACCTCCCCTTTTTATGAATTCGGTTAAAAAAGATTCGAACGATTCCCTGCCAATTATGTATTTAACAATTAATTTAATTTTATTATTTATTTATTATAAAAACTGTGCGCACGAACGAGCAAGTCGAGCGCCTGGTGGTAACCAAGTCCCATGTGCTTGTGATTTCACTAACACCCTTCATTGCCACCTGCAGAATTGTATTTTTATGCAAATTACAAATTTCTTCCGTATCGATAGAGAAAAGCGTGTAATTATTTGAAAACTGTGCAATTTGAGTGGAACCCAAGAAACTCACTATACTTCGATTATAGTATAGTACCAGCTTGAATGTTTGAATAATTTACATGTCAGAAAATAAAGATTTTTTACTAAGGAGACGTCCGCAAAACAGACGTTTCATACAAATTTTTCATACTTAATGAAACAAAAAGCTATGAAATAGGTGAATTTTTCTCGCTATTACAACAAGCAACTTGTAGTAGAACTTCTATTACATTCAACTGAAGGAGTGTGCACTCCTTAGGAGTTTTATATGCCCGTCACATATTCTAGAGACATACGGTGTCCCTAATAATTTTAATAAAATTATTTTTATAAAATTTCAAAATTTTTATTATGTTTCTTTAAACATATTTTTGTATTACGGACACCGTGTGTCTCTAGAATACGTGACGGGCTAATAAAACTCTTAAATGTCTTTCACTTCTTCATTTGAATGTAATACTGGTTCTTCTAGAAGTTGAATTTCTTTCGAAAATGTCTTTGCGTGAAACGTGGTGTAATAATAAAAATGACATATTGCTTCTTTTTGTCCACAGTGGCGGCAATATCAATCCTGTTAGAAGTGGGAGTTCTGCCCAGCAGACGAGCTGGCTTCACCTGCAAGGATCCTGCACTCTCCTTCCCCTACACAGGAGACACCTTCTCTATTTCACTAGTGGCTGCCATCACTATCGTCATTCCTTTTCTTGTGGTAAGTTTAAACGAGATTTTAGGGTTGACTCCCATTTATTTATCAGCACCACAAAGATAGAAGTTAGCTTGTAAGTAGAATGAGCTCATAGCTCATTTGTTTTAGCTCTTTGGAAATAATCTTTTGTTAACGTACCTACGGTAAATACAATAAGTAGTTGCATCACGTTGCCACGAGGAAATCGTGTAACTTGTTAGTTTAAGTTAATTGTTAAGCAAACCATATTGTTTATGATTGCAGCTAAATACACGCATGAATGAAAACTCCGTAGTTTTCCATCATTATTACCCATAAAAGAAAATATATACATAAGTAACATGATAACGTAATAAAATTTATATTATTCGCGTTTCAAAATAATAAAACTTTTGTTTTACTCATGAATTCAGATAGGTTGTGATGTGTGGTGATTTTTATTTGGCTTATCTTTTGTCGGTCTTCGTTTGAATAATTTCATATTTTTTATTTTTTTTATATTTACCTCACCATACTTAGTTCTGCCGCCAAGCAGTAGTGTAAGCATTCATACGTTGCGATTTGAAAAGATAATAAGGGTGCTAGTAAATGTATAGGTACGGACAACGGCACTTCAGACTACACATTTTTGTTTGAAAATCGCCTCCATAGCACAGGAACAAGATACGTCAATGTGTAGAACTTAACTATTTATACCTCTCTCCGGATCCTCCGGATCTGGTTATTATTATCGAAAATCGCTTCATCGATGGTTGCGATATCGAAAACGTTACATCGAATATCGAAGTACGTTATACCGATGTTGCGAACCACCAGTGGGTTAAAAAACCAATCAAACCGCCTGGGTTTTAATTGGGTTTTAAATCGTTAGCGGAATCGGTGAATACGAAATTTGCTATAATTCTATTCGACGAAATAATTTTTTTTTTTATGAAAAAATTGCAACTCCACATGATACAATCCTTTCAATTCTGTGAATTGTTGTTACTAAGAAAGCGCACTACGATTCAATTTTTACGAAAATGGATTCAAACGCAAGTCAAAATTGGATTTATTCCAATGCGATTTTCTCGCAAATCAATTCCATAGAAAAGCAAATCGAATCGTCTAAACAAATATTTAGTTGTAAATAGTTTTTGCCTTCGATTTCGGGCATTAACGGATTTTACTTAGGATTGTTAGAATCCGAGCGCGTCAATGTAGTGTTTTATATGATTGCCTGGTAGAGAGTGCCTTATGTGTATCCGCTATTTATATTATATTGTATTTTGAAAAAAGTTAAAATTAAAATTAACTTTGTGTATTACAAATAAATATCAGTCTAATTTTAATCTCTGATAAAATTAATTTGCCAATACATTTAAAAAAATCACATTCTTTTCAGCTATGGTCTGTAGAAGCAATCCTCCACAGAGAAGATGAATACACATTAAAGAAGAACAAGCTATGCGTAAGCGCAAAGACCGCAGCGCTACTCTACCGGGACTATATACATGGGGCTGTGGTTGTTTTGACAATCCTGGAGGTGGTTAAATGCGTTGTTGGCTTGCCGAGACCTACGTTCTTCGATTTATGTGATCCTGATACTGGACGATCTTGTAACGGGTAAGTTACCTTCATCCAGTAGCGTAAGCATCGACTTCTGCCGCCGGGGGCCAACCAAAATCTGCTACCCCCCTCTATTTTCACAATTACAAACGTAGTTTGGGCATGCTTGGCTTGATTGTGTTTTATATTCACCTGCTGTCGCCATCTTTGTCTTGTTCAGGATATAGTCCTGAACTACTTCTTTCTTATTTATTTACTTATTTATTTATTCACAATATAAGTTTACAGCTGAAGCCAAAACACTTATATGCTAATCAATATATAGTTAACTATATATACTCTGCTTTGGATTCTTAAAAATTCGTTGAGGAACAAAACAGCATATTTTAAGAATTCGTTTGAACTGTCATGGAATATGTCGGCACGTGACTGTTGTGTGAGCAATTGGCGAAGCAAAGAAGTCGCCCGAGCAGTAAGTGCCTGTGCACCACCGCAGGTGCGCAAGCGAAGCGTCACGAACAAGGGACGCACGCACCTCTGTAGTATAGCACCACCGCCACGCAAATATCGGTCAGGGACAAACAGACTCACCCGAGATACCATTCTCATGTTGTCAACCCCACCATTAAAAACAGCGTGTTAATGTATTATGAGCATTAGTTTACGCCTCAGTAATAAGCTGTCCAATCCAATCATTCAGTACACAAACATAGTAGGGAAAAGATACGGGTAAACATTGTACATCTTTTTATACGGAAATCTTGCAAACCTTTTCTGCACCTTCTCTATCATGTAACTAAATGTGGCTTCGCGAGGGTCCCACACTAGAGCTCCGAATTCCAATACACTGCGAACGTATGCGTTGTAAAGCATCAAAGCTACCCTGGAGTCGCTGAAAGGATAAGCTGTTCTCATAATAAACTCCAGTGTCCGGCTTACCTTTTTGCAAAATGCTATAATATGGTCTTTGAAAGTAAACTGCGAATTTAAAGTCAAACCAAGATCCCTAATCACCTCCACTCGATCAATCGCAGTATCGCCTATGCTATAAGAAGCAGCGTAAGTTTGTACTCTTGCGAAAGTGATAACCTTGCACTTGGATAAGTTGAACTGAAGGCGGTTGGTCCGTGCCCACTCCTCTACTGCAGAGTTGTCGTCCTGCAACTTATTGCTATCCTCAGGTCTTTTTACATCGATGTATAGCTTAACATCGTCAGCAAATAGTAAACATTTTGCGTACCGAACTACTGTAGGCAAATCATTGATCATCATCAGAAATTGTGTAGGACCCAGCGTACTCCCCTGACTAACTCCTGATAGAGTATAATAGAACTCAGAGCGACAGTCTGCAAATTGAACATATCGACTCCTATCTCTGAGGTAACTAGCAAAAAAGTTTAAGAGTTTAGAGTTAAATCCAAATTCAGCAAAATTTTGAAAGTAGGATATCATTGTCTACTAAATCGAATGCTTTTTTAAAGTCGAAGTACACAGTGTCTACTTGGGATTTATCATCTAATTTTGATAATATGTAATCTGCGAAATTTATATGATTGGTTGTAGTGGATCTCGAAGATCGAAAACCATGCTGGCAGTCAATGAGCAATGGATTAATTTGTCGTTTTAGGCGTGAATCAATGATACTTTCAAACACCTTTCCGAACACTGAAAGAGCCGCAATTGGTCTGTATGATATAATATCTACGTTGGAAGTTTCCTTGGGTATTGGTGTTACTCTTGACCCTTTCCACGCTTGGGGGTAGTGGGAGTTTTTAGAGCAGTGTTATACAAATGCTATAGCGGAACCTCAAGAACAGAGATACAATCTTTGACCATGAAAGGCGGTATAAAGTCGGGCCCAGGAGAAGAATGGGTATTTAATTTCCCAACGGAACGACGAATATCTGAGACAGTTAATTTGTCTATAGTAATATAGATACGACGTCGACGCACCACCGGATTTTGCAGCCTTTTCCGCATTGAGTTCAGGCATGCGGTCCAAGAATACGGAGCTGAAATGTTTCGCAAATGCAGTAACTGCGTCCTGCCCCGAAACGATGTTTCCCTCATAGTTATATTCAGTTGTGTGCCGTCGATCATTTTTTCTGTTTTTAACATATTGTCAGAAGGCTGCGGGGTCTCTAGCTATTCTTGACATGATCGCTACTCTAGAAAAGTTCGCTCCATCCGCTATCACCTCTCATGCGCGGCCAAATGCCACTTACGCTTCCTGATTTTGCGGGCTATGTCGCTTACTTTAATTCTCTGACGTATGACTTCATTAGGAATTCAGTCCGTCTGAGAAACTCCATGAAATTACTTTATTATCGTATAAAATATGTAGAATAATTTCCAAGGTAATTGCAATAGTGAAATCCGCGTCGTATTTATTTAAGATTGTTTTGATTCAAAATTGTACCATGACGCAGGTGAAAGGATATTAGTTGTCACCGCTACGCCATGGTGATATAAGGTAGTAGTAATAAATGAGTCATTGGTTGGTAGATGACTGGTTATAATTTTGGTTAAGAAACTTATTTATACGTACGTGCGTCTTTATGCTGATTTATAGTGTAAGGTCGTTACTTTTGCTTGCACTAAGATGTGAAGTGTGTGAGTATGTGAGAGTGTGTGTGTGTTTCTGCGTGGATGTGGGTGTTTGTGTGAATAAGTGTCAGTGAGCTATGTGTGTCGTATGTTAAAATCGAGAATACGATGATTGGAATATATTGTATACACCATGGATATAGTATACACCAAGGTATATAGATGAGAGTTTGACATTCTGGAACGTCTAATGGCTGCTACAAAAATAATGTGCCTGACCATTATATTACCTGGTCTCAAACTTGCAACGGAATTCACTTCGGGGCAGCATCCAGAACACCTAGATTAAAACCAATTTAGAAAAACTCATATTCCAAATTAGTCTTAAGGGGAATCGAACCCGGTACCCCGTTGTCGGCAGAGGTCATCTTTAATTTATGAATTGATTAATATTTTTAAACTTTCTTGCTCATTAACATTGAACCAATAGCCACACAATGTGGTTATGTTTTGTATAAAGGTGTACACCTATTGTAAATATCGGCTTATAAATCAATTTTGTAATACTCGCAGCTCATTTGATCCACACTCAATCTGTATGTCGTTTTGTTGGACATTGTCCAAGTTTACGGATATTTGTATATTGAATAAAAAATAAAACATTAAATGTAAGGAAAAAAAATCAGCTTTTTTCGCGTCTTTTAACCGTATGTTTTCATTTTTTTGAAATTCATTTAATAACTTTTCTACGTCAACAGGTCGGTTTTCATAACGACGTACAAGTGCCTATCTTCGAAGTATTCCCGCTACCTCCAGATTGATTCAAGCCGAAGCTTCCCGTCTGCGCACGCCGCGCTTTCAGTACACTGTGGCTTATTTCTTGCAGTAAGTTTAAATGTGCATTATTTATTTAAAAGATTATAGTAATTCGTATTCCCTGTATTATTAGTTAGCTCGACGATATATATATACTACTCATCTTAACCTACGGTGCACGAACAGTCGACAGAGATTTTTTTATGATATCAATTGATGTGATGAATAAGTTGTGCACCTGGCGGTAAGCGACAGGATATTTAAGCTTGTATTGAATTATATAAAATAAAATAAAATAGACAGTATGATATATAGATGTGATATATATATCATACTCTCTATTTTATCACTATTCCAAAATGCATGTGTCCATTGGATACACTACAGAAGTGTTTTTTTTCCCACGACTAGGCGTGTAACTTACCATCAAGCGCACGGCTTGCCCGTCCCGTCACTGATATTATAAAAAAAGCTGACTAGAGATGTCCTCTAATATTGTAACTTTTAAGTTTTTATTGATTGTTTGACGACCATGATATTTAATTATTGTAAAAAAAATGTCATGGTGGTCAAACATCATGACATTCAATAAAAGTTTAAAAATTACGTTGTTTTGCTTTTAATTTCACAGTTTTAATCCTAAATCTTTCCACAGTGGTACCTCCAGCGGCGAGCGTTCAGTTGGCATAACCGATCAGTACTTGCGGTTCCGCTAATTCAAACAATTTGCCTGATTTACGCCGCCGTCTGCTCACTCACGAGGGTCACGGACCACCGACACCATTGGTGGGACGTGCTGGTTGGAGCAATGGCTGGTTTTGTCAGTGTTTCATACACGGTAAGTAACAGCTTTGTCAACCCGTTCCTCTCCCGTCGTAATACTATTAGATTTAGGACAATGTATTTTTCCATTTAACATTCCACACCTCAGCGAATTGATGAAACATCGACAATATATGGGTAATCCTTCATCCACATCTTGACGACCGGTGACCGAAATGAACGGTTGAGATACCATGTAATATCTTCTCATAAAGTTTATACTGGATGAAAATTAAATGGATGTACGGACGATTGTGGAATTTTTACACTCTTATATCAACATTCCACCAATCTGCTCGAACTCCTCTTTCTTGGTACGTACAGCTAGAATCTAAAATTCTTTGACTGCTGATTTGTTCACCGATAAATATTATAATAATAAAATGCCAGAGAACCACATCAATAGCCTGGTCTCAAACTAGGGAAATTCCAGTACTATGAGTATCCACTCTGGGGTACTGCCCGGAACAACCAGCGCAGAACCAATTCAGAATGGTCAATTTCACAAATTGGTCTTACCGGCAATCGAACCCGAGACCTCCTCATCCAGCGTCCACAGTGCAGAACCGTTGAGCCACCGAGATCGTTATTATTAACGAGATAGTGATTTATAAACCACGTCTAAATAAATAAATTTATTTCCAGGTTTTAGTTCTTTGCAAGAATTTCTCCCAGCCGACCGTAGTAAGCACCAGCGATCTGTCCAGCAGTGACGGGAACAACCAACAATCCGTGCGACATCTGCTCTCCAGCAGGACACATGTACTCAGACCCTAGCCCGAGGCTGTGTAAGCAAATGCTTACAGGGAGTAAAACAATTGTAAATGTGATGCTTGCTGAATGAGAAATCATCATCAGATCACTTGCCTGGCTTACTTGGAAGTTTAGAAATATATGAGCTCTTTCAGAGGCTTTAAACTATTTTAAAAAAATGTTTAAAAGCTTTCATGCCTGTTGCATTTGACTGTTATGTTTAAAATTGAAAAAAAAAGTTATTTTTTTTCCCATACAAATCCCCATTAAACGTTCTAGAATACATCTGATCAATTGTCCTAATTAGATCATGAAGAATGACTTGGCTATGAGTACTCATAATTTTCTTAAAAATCGAAGTGAGAAGGAGTTTGCAAGTGAAGAGACTTTAAGTGCTAGTTTTAATGTTTGTTTAATGTTTGATGTTCAAATAGAATAGTAGTCGATGTTCAAAGGGTAGTTCTCACGGTTTAGCCGTTTTTTGTGTATAGCGGCTTATAATAAATACAAAAAATATGTGCACATTTCTGTAAAAAGGTGTTTTAGAATGTAAGTATAATGCCCAGTATTTTTAAACTCAATATTCCACTACAGTACCTCCCGGCACGCTAATTTGGCCGTTTTGACAGATTACAATAGTGAGGTGAAGTCTCAATTAATTCTCGAAAAAAATATAATCAAATGCAAGTCACATCTATAACTTTTTAGATTTATAACTAGTATTGCAAGGGTAGCAGATTAAAAAGTTTTAACCTTTTAAACTTTATATTGAATTGGTATTCAATATTTTTTTTATGTGAAATTGCTCCACTAGTTTGTTATAATTATTTATACAAAATTCGAACTGAGAAAAATTTTTTTCGATCCGACTGGATTCGAACCGACGTCTTCTAGCATACCGTGTTACCGTGTACCGCTTTACCAACTAAAACTAGTGGAGTAATTTCACATAAAAAAAAAATTAATATCAATTCAATGAAAATTTAAATACAGTGAACAGCGACATCTCTAGCCAGGGCTGGTAGCTGTAAAGGTATCTAACTGGGCAACGAAATACTTAAGATTTCTCATAGATGGCGCTACGGCTAAAAAGTCGTTGCAAAACCATATACAAAAACACGACAAGAAACACATAGAAAAATTGGTGAGTTTCGCTGGTTGGTTCCGTTGTTTAGTTGGTATAGCGTCTGGCACGGTATGCTAGAAGACGTCGGTTCGAATCCGGCCGGATCGAAGGAATTTTTTCTCAGTGTTCGATCTTTGTATTAATAATTATAACAAACTATTGGAGTAATTTCACACAAAATAATTGAATATCAATTCTATAAACAGTTCACTCAGTATATTTTAATGAACCAAAGCAACGTCAATTTGCATTGAGCTTTGACGCGAATTTGCCGGAGGTAGAAGTTGCGCTGGCCAGCAATCATAGGATTAAAAGTGACGATTAAAATTTCTAATTTCGAAAAACAAATGCCGAGTTGTGTCGTAAAATACATTCCATAAATTTTACTGCACGTCACTATTGACTACAATGTACAGTAATTGTTTCCTTCAACGTAGCTATGAATTAATACGAAACTTGATGAGCGGATAAACGTCAAAACGGCCATCATAGCGTAATGGTACTTTAGAAAATTAAGTATCGAACCACACAGAAAACATCAGCACCATAAACATTAAATCGCGGTGCTGACCTGACGAATAGTGAGGTGTGACCCTAAGTTCACCCGTCATACCCAACTTATTGATTTACGAAGTAATATTATTTTTCAGTGATTGCTTTTCTTTGAATTGGTACCGAATTGAAAATTGGACAAAATTAATTAGATATTTGGATTTTTTACGAAAATTTACAATGACAGTATAAAAATCTATTTATAATTGTAAATAGGTAACATTAATTCTTTTAAACTACTAAATAAAAGAAATATTTTCCAGGCACCCTATATACCGCTTTAGACTTTTACCTTTAATGTTCATTTGAATCTTTAACTGGCATATTCAAAGTTACAAGGACATCTAAACGACATTTACTGTTAAAGAGAGAGACAGACGCACTGAACTTAGATTTAGTTTAGTTTTAATTCATCCCAATAGAGGCGATTATATTTGTTTGTAAACTTTGCAATATGTTGTGAAAATACCAGTGAATTAAAAAAATGTTAATGTGTATAGTTAATGTTTGACAGGTAAGACATAAACCCATAACGAGTTGCGAAAGATAAAAATAACTATTCTTTTTTTGAAAGTACATAAACATCTTTAATAAACGTCGATACTATAACAGAATTCAAAATATATGTATTTGACATACATACAGTGGGACAAAAAAAAAACAAATTAATAATGAAACTCAATTTTCAAATGGGTCTGGGCTACAAAGTACTATGAAATATGTAACCCTCGCTGAAGCAATAGAACCCATTATCATAGTGTTTGTCCAGGGAGGCACTACCACCTTACGTGTTTCTGCCGCCAACCAGCAACTTGTATTTCAGATAGGTAACAGTGCCTTTGTCTGATTTTTACAACTGAAAACTATGAGTGGAGTAAGAAAAAAAGAATTTTGCCATAACATGTAATTTGCGCATGCACATCTGCACGAAAACAACTGTAAAATTGTATTAAAAATCGTTATATGCACCAATTAAAAGATTTTTATTGTCCTACTTAACTACGTCAGAACATCGAAAACCATAGAGATACGAGAAGGCTGGTAATTCCATATTTTAAATTTGGATTCTGTAGTAACTTGTCAGCTGTTTATTTTATTTATAACAGTGCGTAATCATATACTCCATTGCAAGCAAACTATATAAAGTCATTGTTCTACTTAACTATCTACTAAAAGTTTATTGAATATAAAGTAAAGAAATTAAAAAAAATCGTATGTACAAAGGCAATATATCAATAATTAATATAACATATTCGTGGTGCTTGAAGACGGTACAACAATTTTACATAAAAAAAATGAGAAAAAATTCTAAGACAATTATCTTTCTCATGTCGAATAAAGAGTACGTTTTTTGCAGCACCGTGTATGAACCCACGACAGTATTCGCTGTATAGTACCTGTCTAGTCGTAAGTGTAATTAGTTTAATTATAATTTTAAAATGTAACAAATAAACGGACCCACCAATAAAGTTTATGGAAAAATAATTTATAATTTATTCGATTAATTTTATTTTTTTTACTGCAAAAACGTGAAACCCTGTGACTACTAAGTATACAGTTCGAAAAAATCCAACTGTACTTTCACTTGCAATCGATCACATCAAGAACCTGCTAAAGGAACACAATAACTGGGGTTTCTTGTTTTTCATCTAAATATCATCATTAGATAGGTAACAAGTCTAGAACCATTTTAATCGAAGATGAGTAATATTTGTCTCAGTAGTTTTAGGACATTTTTTGCATTAATCTGTTCGGGTATCGTCACGTATTCAATACCGATATGTGGTCACTTTCTCGTGGCGCTATAAAAGAAATATTTTCCTGGCACCCCCTATATACCGCTTTAGACTTTTTTACCTTTCCATTGACGATGTGTTAAAATTTTGACATGCAATAAACTTGAACCTTTAGAATGATGATTTACTTGTCAAAACCATTGGCTATCTGCCTACCGAAGCATAAAGTTCGTTAATTGTCAAAATTTTAATTGTTATTAAATCCAGAATTCCACATTACTGTTACCAATATTGTAAAATAATTTTATTTATTTATGACACCGTATTAAACATAACATTCCTTCGCATTTAGTACTATTTTAGATCTAGATACATTTTAAACCTAAATCTAGAATTTCTTGTTGTAAATATTTGTACCTAGATTTAGATTGTTCTGCCTATGTCTGAAATAAATGACTAGATAATTTTTACTATGGTTTTATTTTAAAACATTAGAGACACTAAATTTTATTGAATATCATTATGTTTTTTACTGCAATGATATACATATTTTTTGTGAAAATGCTTGACTTGTTTTTTGTTATTGTTGATCTTCTTCTTCTTATCGTATCGATAGCAGACAACATTATCGAAATTATTAACCAGAACTTCGAGTGGTTATACGACTTTTAGCAGCGATGCAAACGCGCGTTCATGAAACGCGCGATTGCATCGCTACACTTACGATTTATAGCCGACTGCATCGATGTGAACGCGCGACTGCATCGCTACACTTGCGATTTATAATAATAATAACGCACACTCAACACAGCCCCGTATTAGGGAAACCCTATGTCGCGGGTGCCATGGACACACACTTAGACAACCACAAATTACACCCAAACTCACGAAAGAAATACATGTAGGCGATACAAATGTTTCTCCCGGCCCGGGAATCGAACCTGGGACCTCTGCGTGACAGTCCGGCATGGTAACCGTTTGGTCACGGAGGCAGTATAGGCGATTGCATCGATGCAAATTCGCGATTGCATGGATACAAACGCGCGATTGCATCGCGTTTGCATCGCTGCTAAAACTCGCCGTTTGTAACAGCTCTTAGCCACGCTGTTTCGCCACAAATATGGAATATGCCATCGTGGTGATGGATTTACCAATCGGCGTAAGTTACTCGCGAATTGTTGCCCAAGATACGCCAGACGTACTATTTGTACGCCATTGCTGGGAGGCTCCTTTCGTGCACCCCAATTATTATAATATTTATGTATTCTTTATTGCACCAAATAAATACAACAGATGTTGAGCAAAGGTGGACTTATCTCTAATAGATATCTCTTCCAGCCAACCCAGGACAGTGAGAGCTAAGGATATAAGCGGGCAACAGCGTGAAAGAGGAAATGAGAAAGATATATAATAAACTTAAGCGAACAGGCGCGTTTGCGACGCATTCGCCAGACCTGCACGCACCATTACTATTATTAATTATAATACTTAGTGTATGTTATGATTAATTATAATACTTAGTGTATTATAATTAATCATAATAAATAGCATCAATATACATACACATAAATATATAAACATAGGTACGCATGCATAAATAAATATGTAAATAAACAATAAGATTACAAAGGGAGTTCAAGCAAGAAAGTGCGCTGTCAACCTTTTCTTGAAAAAAAGCAATCGACAGTGTAGACTGGATATGGGAGAAGAGTCTGATCCACAACTGCTCTGCACGAAAAGAAGATTAGTTAAATAAACTCAGTACAGAGTACTAAAAAATCGACCTCAAAAGCCATTCATCCTCTAATTTGCCACCCTTGTATTGGGACTATTTCTCTTTTCTCTTTCAAACAAAAAAAGAATCATCAAAATCGGTTCACAAATACATAACAAAGTAAAATACACACAAAAATATATACAATCAAATTGAGAACCTCCTCCATTTTTTGAAGTCGGTTAAAAAGAAATTTATTTTATAGCTAGGACGAACGAGCATCTTATGCACGTACGCCTTGTGCGGGTGGAAGGGGGTAGCAGCTGGAACTGGGAACGAAGGTAGAAAGGGGAATAATAAATGTAGGCCATACAAATATTTCCCCCGGCCCGGGAATCGTACCCGGGACCTCTACGTGGCAGAGCAGCATAGTAACCGTTCGGTCACGGAGACAGTTATGTATAGGCCGCACGACTTGCTCGATTGCTTTATAAAAGATAATAAAAAAACCCCGAGTGGCAGCCAAAGACATGCTCGGTTTCATAACCAAGACGCCCCTTATACAATTTGAGGCTAAGGCTAATTTTCACTACAACATTTAGTACGAACCATGCGGCCACAAAATGTGTAATATGAGTCAAACTTCCAACAAATTACCTTGAAAATGTCGTGGCGGAAACAAAGGGATTCCATACAGGTCAAAATGCTAAGTATTCGCCGTTGCAATTCAATGCAGCTGGCATTCAGGGAACATTTCACATTTCAAGAGAGCTTAACTACTCTCAGAGTAATTTTTTTATGAAAAATAGTGAGAGGAATAAAAATAAAGTAGCTGTTTGACAGTCCTCTACACAAAGTTTATGAAGCAATGTATCGTATGTAGATATGCTTCTTTAATAAGATTACGGTAGATATTCAAATTTTACCATTTACGAGGTTTAAAACTTCTTTCAGTAGGAGTAGAGCTTCTTATTTATTTCTGCCGCTAAGCAGTAATGTGAGCATTACTGCGTTCCGGTTTTGAAGGGTAAGGGTGCTGGTGAAATTACAGGCACATGGAACTTGTCAACTTATGTCTCTGGGTGACGGGCACAGTGGCAGTGCCCCTTACATCGGTAATCTATCACAAACTCGATTATTTTTCCGAAATAACGTTTGTTTGAATTTTCATTACACCGAAAACCGAATTATAACGAAACCGTTGTTCTTTCAGGATATGTTGGATGTTTTGTCGCAAAGAGACGATTAGGTTCAGAGGAAAAAACATTTTCCTCTTTACTGTCGATGTTAAAAATTACTTTCGAGGTTATGAAAATTCGAGCAAACGTAATTTCTGGAAAATGTCATTTCAGACTACGGATAGGTAACCCTTAGATCTTTGCAATTTAAAGCTCTGAGTGATAACACAGCATGACTTATTCGTTCCGTCACATGGTATTATAAAACAAAATCTAAAAAAGTAGTGAAACAAGAATTTTATATAAAAAGTTTATTACAGACAATAATCCGTTTTAGTGACCCGTTTAGCACTTGCAGGTATTCTCGATCTAAGATGATTGAAATAAATATTGTAAATGATAAATGTATTCAAATGTGTATATTTACAAAGACAATCTCTAGAGTCTCTCTTGCTCATTCGTCTCAGGGGAATGTACCACGAATGAGCAGTAGAGTTTAATCAATATGACGATTTCCAGTTTCAAGTGTAATTTGCGTACCTGTGAAATAAAGATGGTTTGAGTTTGACAATCTATGAGACGATTGGTATGTGTGTTGAAAATATTTATTTTACTTCCCCAAAAAACTTACTTCAAGCTCGTACATTTATACTTCGTGTGTTCATAAGTTTTAAAACGAAGTAAAGTTATATAAAAATTTTATATTTTTAACCAACTTCAAAAAAGAAAGGTTCTGAATTCGATTGTACTTTATTTGTGTGTATGTTTTGTTTGTGTGTAAGCATTTGTGAACCGATTTTGATGATTCTTTTTTGTTGGGAAGAGGGTACCTCAGTATTGGTTCCATTTAAATTTGAAGAAAATATTCCACCTCTAAGGGTGGCAAACTAGGGGATGAATTCCGGTAATCGATTTCAATAAAACTTAGCAAATGATGTTGTAACTCCACGAACTTTTGAAGTAGGTTCTTTTTAACCGACTTCAAAAAAGGAGGAGGTTTTCAATTCGACTGTATGTTCTTTTTTTGTTTTTTTTTGTATGTATGTTACGCGATAACTCCGGTATTTGTGAACCGATTTTCATGATTCTTTTTTTGTTGGAAAGGGGGTACTTCCATAGTGGTCCCATTTCATTTTGAAGAAAATCATCCACTTCAAAGGGTGGCTGTTCACGCATGAATATTCATTTTTATAAATAGCGCCTAACTTTAATTTAGGAGCAATTACTTTTAGTTCATTTTGCTATTTCTCCAATTCAAGGCGTTTTTCTCTCGACATACTTTGAGTAGTGTCGTAGTGAGAACCTATTTTTATTATCTCCAGTATCAAGTCCTGTATAATGGCGAACTAGGGGATATTTCAATGAAACTTAGCAAATAGACGTAATTTCACGTACTTTTGAGGTCGGTTTTTTTAGTACTCTGTACTGAGATTATTATTAAACAAGTATTGAAATTTGCAGATAATTTTAAGTAGATAATAACCAATTACTACAAGCAATCACTACACAACGATCGCCTCTATTCCTAACACAAGCTCTTAGACGTTCTGACTTCTGGATCACGGCACCAATCTTCTCCAGTGGGATTGGGTTCGATTCTTTGACGAGGGCTCGCTTTAAAGAAAGAATAGTCAAGTGAGTTAATATCAGAACTGGAGGGTGGCCATTCTTCCCGCCGCAATTAAACTGTTTTATTAGTTTGTCAAAAATAAAAAGCCTAAATTCCAAGCCGCCGTGTTACATAACTTTCGTTAAAACCTTCATCGATAAGAGTGACTTTACTAGCTACTATAGTGTTGTCCATATCGTAATGAAACTTATTTAAGTAAACGCTATTCTTGTGCAGTACTTCTATTAATCAACAAACACAAAATTGCATCAATGCAATCGCTTATAAATCACCAGTGTAATTTTGCAATCGCGCGTTTGTATCGACGCAGTCGCGCGTTTGTATCGCTGCAAGCTACTGCATCGCTACTGCATAGGGTTTACATCGCATTTGCATCGCTGCATTAACAGAAAAATCCCCGCGTTTTGTTGACGTTTGATTTTGAAAATAGCAGAAATTTTGTTATAAAATAAAAAAAATTAAAGTTGTAATGTTCATTATTAGCTGCTAGCATGTATTATTCAACATGGAATAACATTCAGAACAAAAAATGAATAATTATGAAATAATTCAATTGATATTACAATACATGTTAATGCTCGTTTTTTTTTGCAATGTAGTGTAATTTCATTTCCTATTTGTAACAATCACGAAAACATAACAACTCGATATCATAATGTGCAATGCAATCAATGATTGTATTGCGGATATTTTTCAAACAGGTCGTTTACTCTAATATGAGGAAATATAAAAACAATAGTCACCCAAGAGAGTAACTAACCATGACGGATTCCCTATAGACTAACCACGCGATTCAAACGATCACCCGCATCATTCCGAACCCCATTGATTCGTTGGCATCCTATAAGTTTTTTATTGAATATCATTATTGGAACTTAGTTTTGTTTTTAGTTAGACCACTTTACCACTTTACCACTCAACGTCAAATTGTCTGTTAATGAATTCACGTCATAATGTGATGGTTATACAGATAACGAGAGCAAGTCAATTAGAATTTAAATAGGTTGAGAAAGTTTTAAGAGGTTGTGGTAGGCCCCCAGATCATTTTGGGACCACTTTGGGAAACCCCAAAGTGGTTCCTACCACCCCCCAACGAGCGCTGAAGAGTTTTAGGAGGTCGGTTGGAAGCAATCGGGGCGGATGCTGGTCAGGGGGTGCTACCGCATTTGGAATAATCTCAGTACAAAGTACTAAAAAAACCGACCTCCAAAGTACGTGGAATTACGTCTATTTGCTAAGTTTTATTGAAATATCCTTAAATTCGCCACTATTGAGAGAAAAACGCCTTGAATTGGAGAAATGGCAAAATCAACCATTAAAATAATTGCTCCTTAAGTAAAATATAGGCGCTATTTATAAAAATGAATCTTCATGCGTGAACAGCCACCCTTAAAGGTGGGTGATTTGCTTCAAAATGAAATGGGACCACTATGGAATTCCCCCTTTCCAACAAAAAAAGAATCATGAAAATCTCTGTGGAAGAGCTACACTCGGTCCTCTCGGAATGCTCTGTGCGTGCAATACAACTATGCCTTCAGGACGCTGTTGGGGCTGTCACGTTTCTGCAGTGCCAAACCTTGTTCAATGACGCGCGCGTAGATAGTTTCACGGCTGTTGTACGTAAAAAGTCGACGTCGCTACTGAAGAGAATACGTAACAGCCCCAATAGCCTCGTGAAGACAGTTGCTGACAGGAATGAGTGCCCAATTATGCGGCACTTAATAAATAATACAAAGTCCCTGGTAAAATATAAGTACTAATATAGTTTTAAGTCTGTACCTACTAACATTTGATTGGATCTCAGTTGTCTCAGTAAATAAATTTTATTATTATTATTATTATTATAAGGTTTTATCTCTATAACATTTTTATAGTACACGTAGATAGATTTTTTTATGATAGTAAGTGAAGGGACGAACAAGTCGTGCGCCTGATGGTAAGCGACATGCCTGTCCGTAACAGTCGCAGTGCCACTCAGAGCTTTAAATCACAAAGATCTGAGGTGCCTCATCACCCTGAGGCATAAGTTGAAAAGCCCCACGCGCCTGTAATTTCACAAGCACTCTATAAGTAAGATATTACGAAGTACAGTTTCAATAAGAAGAACAAATTAATATTTAAAGCTTGTTAAACAAAGCAACAAAATAAGGAAATATAACCACTAAATTGAAGTATGGGCGGTCCCCAAATAGACCATTGTCTATGTACGACCACGGATGATTTATTGCCTATTCCAGAATGGAGACTAACATACTAAAATATAAACGCATAAGGAAATGCATTCTTTATACATACATACCTTTGGCGAAAGTTCCATATAAAACGAATCAGATTTTTTTTTATAATATCAAGTGACGGTACGAACAAGTCGTGCGCCTGATGGTAAGCCTGTCCATAGAGCTTTAAATCGCAAAGATCTGATGGGTACTGCCACTGCGCCCGTCATCCTGCGACATAAGTTGACAAGTCCCATGTGCCTGTAATTTCACCAGCACCCATACCCTTCAAAACTGGAACACAGTAATGGTGACATTACTGTTTTTCGGCAGAAATAGATAAGGTGGCAGTACTTCCCTGGACGAATTCTTTCACAAGGAGCTCTACTGCTACGAAATATTTATTTGCCAAAGAAATGTATTCTCTAAGTTTGTAGTATTGAATGGAAAATAATTTGCAACATTAGTTACGTACGTACATCGGCTTCATCATCTTCACATGAACCGACAGACGTCCACTGGTAGACCAAGTATTAAAAGATAAGTACTGTACCTCAAACGTAGCAGCAGGGCTTGTATAAGCGCACGCACGTCGCGCGCCGTGGACGCACACAATCTCACGGTACACTCGCGTTGCATGCATCACGATACGATGGTATTATGAGATATACACACATATCATAAACTCTCTATAATGTGTTAAAACCGCAAATTAAGACCAGTATAAAGGTAAACTGTTTTGTTAGAACAAATTTCTTATCTGTGAAAATGTTATTATTGCATCATTCACATCGAATTCGATGTTTTTTTTTATTAAGGCTTTGGCAAAGCCATCAGCCTAAACATGAAGTTCAAATATGTTTCCGTAAATATGGCCGCCACAAAGAGGATAGGCAATTTGAGGCGGCGCGTGTTTGGATTGATTCGGGATTCCTTAAAACGGGCCGATACGGGTATTTTAGCTCGAGATTTGTATAATTTCGCGTTTTAATCTTCGATTAAGGCACAATAGCACTATCCTATTCCACTTTAAACTAGATTTCACAAAATAATTGAAAGTCAAAATAAAAACGACACTTTTCCCTCCAAAAGGTCCAGAGCGAATCTGAATTCGATGTTATAATAACTTTCAAATTTCGAACATCTCTGGAAAACAAAACAATATGATTGGACCTCAATTCTGATATCAGTCGAGATGAAGTTTTATTCGAAATGAAATGTCAATAGCAGTCAATAGCAAATAATTTTGACAATTTCACACGTTACTTGATATCGAACGATATGATAGTTGGGGCCGATTCTAGTTTGTTTTTGAATTAAAAATAAAAACTACGGTCGTGTGACATGCGTGAGAAAAGTTTTTATTTGCCGCCATTTCGCCAGTCGTAACATGCGGTTCCTGAACACGGCACAGAGAGCTTATAATATGTGTATAGATAAAGCAGTGTATGTAACTGTGCATAATTAGGCAATAAACACTCGTGAGATGTTTTTTGAAACTCGGCTGTCGGTTCGTTTCATAAACCCTCACTCTTTTTTAATACCTTTCATTATGTACAGTCACATAAGCCGCTATTTCATAGTTTTAGAACAAAACCGAAAAATCCGATTTTCTTTTTTTCTACTTACTTTTTTAGTTACTCGGTTTTTTCGGTTAACCGCGTAATTGATTTGCATGTCCTAAGTACGTATCTAATTCTTTGGGCTATATATCGGTTACTCTGGTTTTTTTACTGATCTCGTCGATTCGATTTTGCAATGGAACTCCAAGTACGCTTCTTCCGAGGATGCCTCTTCTAGTTTTCTTTTACTTCACAAAGCGCCAATATGACAAGTCTATATATATTTCAGTTGGATTGTGTACGTTAGTTTATGGATAAATCATATTTCCATCCATTTTCCAATATGGCGGTCTGGACACTCCCGTTCTCAAAAATTATCACCGACCCACGCAATACCACATTTGAATTCGAGTTCAAAAACATCGTGAAATCTAAACCAGTGCAAGTTTTATGCACCGCTAATGTTGCTAAGGAGTTTCTCAAACAAGGTTGCAACCTGCGCGTACGCAGGAAGGGAAAGCAATTAATATCATTAACCGAATTCTCGGGCTACTGATTTAATTATACCGCTTTAATATTGATTTTGATACCATTTGTACAGATAGATGGAATAAAACCCTATGGAATTTTTGAAGTAATTAAAGCATTATGGCTTAAATTCGCAAAAATACAACAGTAATGTATCAATCAGTACTAACTTAGTAATTTATAATTACGTCATACTTTAAAATTATTAATTTGGAATTAAGGGGAGGCCAGACGACAGTCATTTTGTAAGTTATGAGTCGCGTTTTTTCGAGATGCGCCACATGGATTTTTCTCATATATGTTTTTATAAGAAAATATTTACTCTAAGCCAAACAAACCTCTAAAATCACACGCTACGTCTCGTCTACGTTCTCGGCCCGGACGATATAGCGATACGCAGCAGTCGTTACGTCTGCGAGCCTTTTTTTTTTTTTTTACAGGGGGAAATCTTTATGGATACCCCTGAGCCCAGGGAGACTCAGGGGTTATGTGGGGTCTCTCCCTCCAGACTGGAGGGCCTACCCCACTAAAACCCTACGTCTGCGACCCTGACCTCACTGTCTACCAGAGTGGAGTTCGGCGATAATTACCAACTCCTACATTCAGACGTGTTTGGGAAGTTCCAGGAGGTCGATTTTGAGAAGTGGTTAGCCAGGCGGAGGAGTTTCTAGAGGTTTTAATTATTAAAACAAAGATCGAACACTCAGAAAAAATTCCTTTGATCCGGCCGGATTCAAACCAACGTCTTCTAGCATACCGTGCCGGACGCTATACCAACTAAGCAACGGAACGAACCAGCGGACCTCACGAATTTTTCTATGCGCTTGTTGTCGTGTCTTTGTATTTGGTTTTTCAACGACTTTTTAGCCGTAGCGCCATCTATGAGAAATCTATAAAAGTATTTCGTCACCCAGTAAGATACCTTTACAGCTACAAGCCCCGACTAGAGATGTCACTATTTACTTTATTTCAAATTTGGATTGAATTGATATTCAATTATATTATGTGAAATTACTCCAATAGTTTGTTATAATTATTAATACAAAGATCGAACACTCAGAAACAGTTCCTTCGATCTGGCCGGATTCGAACCGATGTCTTCTAGCATACCATACCAGACGCTATACCAACATATACAATTCACTTAAAATAATTGAATATCAATTCGATACAAATTTGAAATTTCTAGAGGTTTGTTTTGCTTAGAGTAAATAATTTCTTATAAAAACATAATTATGATAAAAATCCATCGGGTTTCGAGAAACAGACAATGCGTTAGTAAATAATATTGACTTAGGCACTGCTTGTACCAGAGCACAGAATTAACATTTCTGAAGGTTTAGTAGCATTACCTCTCACTAATGGTGAAGAAAGATATCTTGAAGAAATCTGCATGTCGAAAACTGTTCACTCTCCATAGAAAACGTGTGAGACCGTGCCCAGTCCTGGGAAGTATAATGTATTTCAAAAGCAACTCCGAAAGTCTGTAAAATTCTGGAACGAACTGCCATATAAGAAAATATATAAAATTTAGTAGCACTATAATTCCTTGTGAAAAAGTTCATTCAGAGAAGTCTGCCACCTTATCTATTTCTGCCTCCAAGCAGTTATGTGAGCATTACTGCGTTCTGGTTTTGAAGAGTAAGGTGAAATTACAGGCACATAGGATTTGTCAACTTATGTCTCATAGTCACGAGCGCATTGGTAATGGTAGTCACGTAGTCACTTGGTATTATTAAAAATATATACATTGTACATTTAAACTTTATTTTATTAAAATAAAGTTTATATGTCGTAGGAATAGTTGGCATTGTTTCAAACTTGGTAAAACTTGTTCGTCTTGACGAATGAAATAATTCACAAAGATCTAGATATAAATAAAACCCGTATTAAGGGCATCGAACTCCTATATTTTG
>NW_020653852.1:19107388-19128564 GCF_003589595.1 Hyposmocoma kahamanoa | reverse complement strand
AGATATAAATAAAACCCGTATTAAGGGCATCGAACTCCTATATTTTGCTTTTTATTAAAAGTTCCTTATATGGAAGGTGTAGATGGCGTTGAAGCAGCAATAAGGCTCGATTTACATACAAATCGTTTCCGCTGTGAGAACAACCTAAAATTACTTTGTCCCAGGACGTTCATAAAAAGCTAAGGTTTGTTGAAAAGATTGTTATCTCATACCATAGAGATAATAATGAAACGTCTGCCATTCTTTGGAATGTACTCTGTCTGTGCTCTATGTATTGTCTAAAATTTTAAAACGTGGTGGTAAGCTACACGCACGTCCATAACAGTCGCAGTGCCACTCAGAGCCTTAAACCGTACAGATCTGTGGGGGCACTGCCACTGAGCCCATCACCCTCAGACATAAGTGAACAAGTCTCAACAACGGTGTTGTTGAGAGGTACGGACCTCAATACCCTTCAAATTGGAACACAGTAATGCTCACAAATATATGCAAATAGGCAAGGTGGCAGTAGTTCCCTGAACGAACTCTTTCACGACAGTCAAGCTCTACTGCTACTAAAAAATTCTATCGTCTATTATTGACGATCCTGGTAAATAGATTATTCGCATTTTATATCCTGTCGCATTTCTAATATTTTTTAAATATTTATACAAAATTGTATACTCCTGTCATTGACTTACAATTATATGGACGTCGGGTCCGCGGCAAAAAGTATCCGAACTTATAGGGTGTTAAAATCGTATACAGAGCGTCATTCACGCTTTAGTCTTCGTTTATTCGACTGACAGCGAAGCAAGCAAAATTAGACAGTACTGCGATGACATTACAATTTAAATTCAACGTTTTAGCTTTTTCATATTCCTTTACATGTCACTACGTTTAAATAGGTTGACTTGGGACATTTTTTTCGTGGTTTTTGTATTAGACCCGTCGTCCATTTATTTGTAAGTCAATGGCTCCTGTGCATTTATTCGCAAAGCATATGCTTTCGCAAAATTTTAACTTTTCTATTGTCAGTTAAACAATTATCATATTGTCTAAAAAGTTTATCACATTCGCGAATTTTCGCATTTTATACACTTCAAGTACTGTCAGACACATTTACTTTAAATTTAAACAAGGAAAGTTAGAATTGCATTTTTTTTAATCAGTACGTAAGTACTGCATTTAACGAAGGTTATTTTAATATAGCACGAAAGTACTGTGATGAACACCTTATTTTTAATTGACTTAAAAAAAAGGAGGAGGTTCTCAATTCGACAGCTTTTTTGTGTGTCTGTTTTATCGGCATTTGTGAGTAGTGGTCCCATTTAAATTTAAAGACAATATTCCACCTCTAAGGATGGCAAACTAAGGGATGAATCTGGCACTTTCCGGTGATCGATTTCAATAAAACTTAACAAGTAGATGTATTTCCACGAACTTTTGAATAAGAATGTTTCAACCCTACGCTCGGAGCGAAGTGTAGGCATTGAGGCAACGAATGGATGGGAGTTGTCCTTCTTATCTTAATAAACTATTAAGGGCAAAGGGCATAAAGTCACTCTGAATATTTTACTTATAGTTATGGCCTTTCGTTAACAGTTCCCGTAAAAGCTGTTTCCGAAGCAGGACTTTATATTTTAGTCCCTATCTATCCCTATCGAGTACACACCAATGTTGATGCCGTCTGATATCGATTTTTTAATTTACCCAAAACACTTTAAAAAATTACCGAGGGTCAATGGTCCTGAGACAGCGAACTTTATATCCATGTATCGATATCTCCAATAAACAATTAGTCAACTTAATTTTGGACCATGTTCTGTTTTTAATTTCCTTTTTTGTTTTTCTTTATTTTTATATCACAAAATTCGTTTTTTAATCACACATGATCGTTTGTTTAAAACACAGTTTTTAAAACAGTGCACATTTACAATAGATCAATTATACCTTTGAAGAAGATCAAATAATATTTTCCCTTTAAAATTTAGCCAATCGTTCATCGATAATTACGATTTTACGCAGATGGCATAGATCACGCTGTCCTCGCCTGCGCTGTAATGAGACTGTGTCATTTTTAAAAGTGTCTAATTTAAAATATTTATATTGAGCCCTAAACCCATCGAGTATATAGGTAACACCACTCTGAACTCTGAACACGGTTGCACAAAGGTGAGAGAGCCCAATGATTGAACATTGGCTGGGTCAACATAAACATTAAATTAAATCAAAATATATTACTAACACTAGTTACATAAAAATTATGATTATATACTAACAAAATATGGATTATTTTTTATCTGAAATAAATTCTATTATTATTATATTATATAAGCAGAATTAGAGACGAAATGTCATTTAATTCGGGTGTCGTCAATTGTTTCACTTCAAATCGACCAGTTTAACTTGAGCTTAGCTATAATGGACAAAATGAAAAATGTAATGAAAAAATTACATAATTATTTAATATTTAATTACCGACGAAATGCGATTCTGTTTATTTTGTAACTAGATGTTTTGCAGTTTTTCCCACCACCGAATGAAACAGCCCCCCATAGTTAGAAGTATTATCTTTATTACAATAAATTCAGAATATTTTTGGAATATGCGGAGACGAACACACAGGTCAGTTGCTATTTCAGCTTTCTAATTTGTGATTTCAGCGCAAACGAAAGTTGAAATTTAAAAGTGATATAAGACCCATTTGTCTGATGAGTTGCCAGGGATGGATGGCATTTATTTCGTCTCCTTTCCTGGTTATATACAGGATGCCCGAACCTAAGTTCCTAGATGCCGTCTTCCGATCCACAGAATTCAATTGATCGGTTAATATACAAAATAGGATCAATGTTCGTTTATGTTTAGCACGCTTGCAGAACTGTCCCCGTTAAGAACTATAATTGCTATACATTTGCTGCCAACAGAACCATCAGTCAACGCACGCTTTATTAACAAGACTCGCCCCTTGTCAACGAATTTGGTAGGTTAATTTTAAGATAACGACCCTTTTTTCTTTCAGAGAATCTTTTCTCATTTGCGGCATTCAAGTTTTTTTTATAATACCAAGTGACGGAATGAATAAGTCGTACCCCTGGAGGTAAGCGACACGCCTGTCCATAACAGTTACAGTGCCACTCAGAGCTTTAAATATACTGATCTGTGAGGCACTTCGACTAAGCTACGCCCGTCACCTTGAGACATAATTGACAAGTTCCATATGCCTGTGATTTCACCTTGCACCCTTAGGTGCTCTTCAAAACCGGAACGCAGTAATGCTTACATCACTGCTTGGTGGCAGAAGTAGGGTAAGGTAAGGTAAGGGAGTACTTCCCTGGACGAACTCTTTCACAAGGAGCTCTACTACTAGT
This sequence comes from Hyposmocoma kahamanoa, assembly GCF_003589595.1. NCBI lineage: Eukaryota > Metazoa > Arthropoda > Insecta > Lepidoptera > Cosmopterigidae > Hyposmocoma > Hyposmocoma kahamanoa. Next base: position 19,125,214 of record NW_020653852.1, on the reverse strand, counting down.
ACATTAAATACATTTCACATATACATAATTTACACACCGGTATTACTGCTGTGCCTACTAGAGGGCGCCAGGGTATTGATGGATTGCACCCTAGCGCTACTTGTCGTATTCTTCCCCCTAAATTCGGTGTCGGTTACTTAGATTTTTTCTTTTATAATTATTTATTTATTTATGGAAGATTTACAGCAAATTTTGGACTATAAATGGTAAGTAACAGGCGAAAGTGCTAATTACAAATCGCCACAAGTTTTTTTTATAGAGACGTTGTAGAAGTAAGCGTCAGATATGTTTTTCGTAATATTTTTGATGTCATCATCATCTTCAATTCAACCGAAAGTACGCCACAACAACCACGGCTAGCACGACTAGAGACCGAACTCGAAATACGAACGACCGAAATACTCTGTTCTCGCATAGACATCTCGCGCTTTATGTTCGCACCTTGTCGTGCTAACTCTACAGGTCAAGCTTGTGAGTAGTCTGCTCGCGGTGCGTCTTCACTCGAGAATTCTTTGGCGCCAGCAGGCAGTCGTCTTTTTTATGAAAATAAAATGCTGTGCTTCTAATGCTTCTAAGTTAGTCAATACACGTAATAAGCTCATTACAAATATAATCAAGTAAGTTCCATGACAGTAGACGGTACAGAACGTGTACTAATGGACAGATGTGAAATGTTAACAGGAAATCAAGACTAATAACGTAATAACGTTTCCCTGTTTATTTCTCTGATGGCATTGAGGTTATTCACATTACCAATGTTAGATTACTGTGTTAACGACCAACTTGACTACAAAACCTAGCTAAAATATAAGGCTACATGTACATTGCTGAGAAACCGAATGCAAGTGAATTTTTGTAACAAAGTCGTATGTACAAAGTATAATATATTTCATGTCAATTGTGTAACTTACAAAGTACATCCGAAACGGTAGCTGCGAGAATACTCAATATATCATTATTATATTCATATTATGGTACGATACATATGTAAATGTCTTAAAATTAAAATAAGTTACACAACGATATCTGTGTACTAACATACTAGATGCAGCGTTCCATACACACAAGGATACATGCACTCAGCACGCGTGCAGCGAGCTTGCGCACTGCAAGTTACAAAAGGACATTAAACATTAGAAAGAATCTGTTCAAAAATAAGTGGTTCATTTTCTTCTTCCACCACTTTGTCTATACAAAGTGAAACGTAAGATAGAATAGTGTCACGAATTTTGAAAAAAGAATAAATAGCCAATAAGTCGCGATAGTGACCAGTATTATTTTTGAATAGTCAAAAGAGATTACTTTTCAGCCATTCCTCGTATTAGTCCACACTGCCAGTGCCTTCCGTTCCTAATCATTATCTCCATCGTCTTTCATGTCATCACATAGAATATGGCCCAGGTATTTAAATTGTGTAACTCAGTACTTTCCCATTTAATGATATTTACCATTTATAAATCACCACAACATTTAAATTTAATTTAGAGTTTTGTAACATGTCTAACTTGCAAAATTTAAATCTCACAAGCGTAGGTACCCCGAAGCTTTCCTAAGAGAAATCTTAGTTAACAAGACGTTTCAATGGCCGTAGAACCGTGCAACGCAGTTATGACGACTGACAGCGGTAATTGAGGCTGCGCGTTTTCTTTCTCACCTCTTTGAATCCGTTAACAATGTTGTTACTTATTAAATTTTACTTTTCACGAACAATTTTAGTGAAAGTCAAGTGATTTAACTATTACGCTGTTGTTAGGTCGAGGCTCATGACAATATCGTTATACAATTGTTTTTATTTCAAAAATCGAAGCAAAAAAAATGCAAAAAATAATAAATAACTCAGAGTCGTATTTCAGAACTGTACTCAATGCTCAAGTCAGGATTTGAGCAGACTTGAGTATGATTTCAAGCACTGGAAATACGACCCTAATGGCAAGGACTTGAGTATGATTTCTATTGCTTTGAATCATACTCAAGTCCTGACTTGAGCATTGAGTAGAGTTCTAGAATACGACGCTCAATCAGACGTCGACTTAGAGAGTTTGCGCACGACGTCAGATTCGTATCGGTTGACGGATGACGGTCCGAGATGTCACAGGAATCATTTTATCTCTACGTGTACTAGCGATATTCGTATTTCCTCGGATTTGAATCGGACTTAGTGCACAAGCGACATCCGAATAAATAACTCAATCAGACGTCGACTTAGAGAGTTTGCGCACGACGTCAGATTCATATCGGTTGATGAATGACGGTCCGAAATGTCACAGGGATCATTTATTCTCTACGTGTACTAGCGATATTCGTATTTCCTCGGATTTGAATCGGACTTAGTGCACAAGCGACATCCGAAGTGGGCACGGGTTTTTTAGATTTGTAGTCTCAGATTCGGAACGAATAGATGCAGTGAGTAAACGCGCTTACTGTACGTGTATCTCATTTTTATCTTCTTAAAACGCTCAATAGCGTGGTGGATCAAAATTAACACCATCTCATCTAAGTATTGGGGCCGTGGAGGGTTAAAATGATCGACACGACACACCTAACTTTGCGATGATCGTTCACTCCACAGCAGGTGGCAAACGCCACGAATTTAGCCATATAACATGGCCGACGCGCTTTGACGAACGTCTGTTGCCACTTGATGTTTAGGATTTTTGATGGCATAGCTACTTTTGAACTTAAAGAGAAAAAAATACATTTCGAATCAAAAAAAATTACAACAAACTAAGCAAAAAAATTGACAATGTGAAATGTCAATCTCAAATAAAAGAAATGTCAAATCAAATCAAATCATTTATTGCTGTAAATGTGGTAAGTACAATATGATGGTAGTGTTACAGAACGTTGTTTCACACATTTAGCTATTTATGACATGCAATATTTAATTATAAACAATTCGTTAAATTATAAAAATGGCGACTTATTCCAAGCATGCGAAAATATGTCAAAATTATGAAATTAATACAATGTCCCTAATTTAAATCATTCTTACAGATAAATAACTCAATTCATTGTTATTATGTCCTTAATTTAACATACTCCAATAGATAATCACTCATATATGTTACATAATTCATTGTCGTAGTCAATACCATAAATTCAATATATGTCAACGTTCCTCAAAAAAATCAGTCAATTTGTAATAAATTCTGTCTTTAAGCCATGCAATAAGTCTCTTTTTGAAAGTTTGGTTTGGTAGCATTTTTATATCCTTTGGTAGAGCATTATATATTTGGACACACATACCATTACATTGGTTTTTGTAACTAGATAGTCTAGGTTTACTGTTATAGACCAGTCTATTAGGGTCTCTTACATTTATACTATGGACATCGCTAATTTTTTTAAAGAGGTGAAAGTTTTGTTTAACAAACCATGCCACTTCAAAGATATACATGCACGGTAACGGCAAAATTCCCAAATCCTTGAACAAAGGTGCGCAGGATTCACGTGGCGGGACTCCAGTCATTGCCCGAATACACTTTTTCTGAGCTATGAACAATTTTTTACAGTCAGTTGAGTTACCCCAAACCAAAAGTCCATACCTAAGCAGGGTCGCAACGTAGCCATGATAGGCAGCCAAAACTGTGGGGGGTGATGCTACATTTCGCAACCTCCTCAAGACATATACGTAACGGTGTAATTTGTCTATTAGGGACTCCACATGCGGTGACCAGTTGCAACTACTGTCTATTTCCACGCCTAAGAATATAGTTGAATCTGATTCCTGTATACTGACATTTTTGTAGTGTATATTTAGTTTCATTTTGTTCTGCCGTTTTGTACCAAATTGAATGAATTTTGTTTTAGTTAGATTTACAGTTTGTCGACTGTGAAGTGGCAACCGGTACTATCTCAATTTTGACAACTTTCCGGGGAAGAAAAAACTGTTTACGTTATGTATATATCATCTAGTTTATTAAATAAAAATACGTAATTTTTTTCCTATTGGATTTTAAAAAAGACTAGGCTGTATGGTCCATAGACCTTTGCCTTTCCGAAAGAAAAAAAAAAACGTAGTTTTTAAATTTTTTTATTACACATGCTATTAAAAACAATGGGATTTTTTGCAACGCTGCGGTGTATAAAATAGTATGAAATGGTATTAAAAAGTGAAATCTTTACAAAATTGAAATAGTACCGGTTGCCAGTTAACAGTCGATATGTCAATTTCAGGTAAACGTCGATCGAACATTACGTGTATGTACCTTATAGGATGGAAAAAAATAAAGGAAAGGAGCTGCCTTATCTACGGAATAAACATCCCTACCTAAACCAAAAATGTCCACCACAAATTTAAATTTAGTGTTGTACCATAATCATAGATAAGTCAATATCGACATGCAAATATATGGCTTGAATGTTGAAACTGTTGTTACTGTGTTTTATGTTTGCATGTGTAGTTTACTGTAATCAAAGTATGATTAATACCAGGCTATTATTACTGGGCAAGTAATGAGCCATTTTAATCAAAATAAAACAAAAAAGTTATTTACCAATAAATGTAATGATGGAATTGCATTATCATGCAACCTTGTTACATTCAAAGTTCTATTTAAATTTGAATGGAGCGAACAAATGAAAATGGTATTTGATCCAATGTTTATGTTCAGCTGTCCTATAATTTCCAACCATTATTTCTTTCTTTTTTCATTTGTAAGTAAACATAAAAAATACTAATAATGAAATAATAAAATCCTCGTAGTGAATTGTTTCAATAACAGAATATCGATAATATGTCTGCTTATAAGAACAACACTATCTCAAAATAATCGTTATCAACAATTATCAAAATATACTAACAAACAGGCAATCTAAAGTAACCAAAGCAAAATTCGCAAATCTTATGAATAAACTAATTAAACGAGTCTAATTTCATGAACTATTTCGGCTATTGTATGATTTATAGGCAGAAAAATAACACATGCCGTGTAATGTAACATTTGGTTGATTTCCGCGTCTTCTACTGCCGCACCCCTTATTGCTTCAGCGACGCATTTTTATCAATACTTAATTATTCTCACTGTCAATATTTTGGTCCATTTCATTACAATTCATGTGAGTAATTCACTAAAACATTTGGCCAAACATTGGTGTTAACATTTGATGTACTTCCCTTTGACAACCGGATACAGATGTCAATGAGTACTCCAAAAATGGTAAAATGAGGATAGTTGTCATTTAAGATGACGTTATGTATTTTCGATTCCCGTGTTTGACATAAATCAATACAGTGCTATCTCTTTCGGCTTACGACGGCACGCAGTAGTTAAGCAAAGACAATAAAATGTTTATGTTTCACCGTCTAAATGCATCATATACTATAACGTCTGATTTATATATGGCAATATAACATGTCCTTTGGTTTCCATAGTCTAAGGTACGTACTCTGTCCATTATTGCTTTTAGGCAGCGCCGGGTTGAAATGCCTGACATTAAAAATAATCCCTAAATAATATATAAATGAGACCAAGTTCTAGTCGGTGACGAACGTGTTAAGTCATGGTCTGCCACTCGCTGGCCTAATGGAGGTGGGGAACACTTCTTACAGTTGTCAAGAAAACGTCTTCAACGTCCAGGTTTCATATTTCCTTCACAGTTAACAAGAGACTAATTAGTCTCTAATTCCCAAAATAAAGGATCAACGGATGAACTTACATATAATGCATTTCACTATTTCTCCACATTTCATTATTAAGTTGTTATAAGTTGTTGCGGCTGAAGCGCTAACCGCAAAAAGCCAAAGAGAAAAAAATATATATAAAAGGCCAAAAACTCCGTGTCATGTCAACAAATAAATGAAAACATTTAAAAAAAGTAAATATCAAACCAATAACACTTAGCCAGTATCCAGATTTACCTCCTCATCCTACGGAAAGTTTAAAAGTGCTCTAATCTGCAGTAAGTAAACAATGGACCAGTTTTGGTCCGAGCAGGTATAGTTTTGTTTGCACTTCCGGGCTCTATTTGTGCTTCTTATTAAAATGTTGCTTGTAAAGTTACATTAGAGGTAAAGCTTGAAATAACCGTCTTTGTATATTGATTTCGGAACAGACCAATACTGGAATCATTGTGCTCCTCGTAAGTTAGGTAAGTAGGTATCAATGTTCTTGAATTTTACTTACACATCTATAATATGCCATCGGCTGCTGACGCTCTCATATGGTGTAATACAAATTTTTACATTTTACAACATCAATTGTACGACAGCTAGTGATTAGATTCAAGATAACAAAACTAATATACTTAAAAATATGGAATTTGAATTTTAAAAAATTCCAAATAAAAAATAATTTGTTTTTTAAATTTCTTTTTTTAATAAATATAATAAAATAAAATGCATTTATTTCAGACAAAAATAGATCCATAAAAGTGTTAGTATTACAATTAAATGTACTAACATAGTTATTTAATCTATGTTAGTACGCAAACTTAACTAAAGAGAGAACCAATGTCTTAGTAGGCTACTATCCTATCTATTTGCAACAACTTATAAGTCTGTGGTTGTTGGCGAGCACTCTACGCATCGACGCGGCGGCGCAGCCCTGGCGCAACTATTTTTAATAACAGTAGAGCTCCTTGTGAAAAAATTCGTCCAGAGAAGTACTGCCACCTTGCCTATTTCTGCCGCCAAGCAGTCACCGAAATATATTTTGTACAAAAGAATTCTTCATTTTCAGTTTCATTTCCAAAATTTAATTCCACTACAATGGGAGAACCACAGACATCTAGATATTATTTATGTGGTCTGTGTAGATATATGTCTGTGGGTAGAACCAATCGTTTCTAGACTGTAGAGAAATAAAAATAAAAATTGGGGCCGAACGAAATTTATTATAATTATATATAATGTTATAAATAAATTTAACGTACAGTCTCGAAAATGGTGCTCAACAAAACTGTACAGTATCACCACAGTTTGAATATATTTGTTTGTTACATTTGTGGGCACAACAAAAATAAGTCTAAATAATGTTTTTTAACCAAATATTTTTATTTCATTCGGCCTTTTAATAAATTACCCACTCGTATAGATAGTTACATCATCAACAGTTACGTAGTTATTTCAATTTATATTTAATTATAATAGATCACTATACAGACCACATATATCATGGCCAGCCAGAATACGTGAGCTTACCGATGTTAGTACTGCCATAATAGACTGGTATACTTTAGTTACTTTCAGATTATAATGTCCTACGGGATTCTTATGTGGGGTGAAGCGGCAGATTTTAAACCATATTTGTATTGCAAAACGAGCGATTCGTTCGGTGTACCGTTTAAGTCCTCGGGTTTCTCTCAGAAAAGTTCAAGGAGACTGGTATCATGGCTGTGGCATCACAGCACATTTACTCAAATATTTTATATGCCCGTAAATATATATATAATTTCCACAAGATAAAAGATATCCATAATATTAACCTTAGAGCTAAATCCAAACTCATGGTACCACGGTTTCGTTTAACCAATGTAAACGACTCTTTTATGGGGAACTGTATACGTTTTTACCACTAGTATTTATGTGGTCAGAGGTTTTTACAATAAGATTCCGGAGCATATATTAAGATTATCATTTCCTAGGTTTAAAATCCACATTAAAAATATTTTGATTGAAAAGTCATATTACAAAATTGAAAACTACGTGTTAGATAAAGATGTATGAAAAAACGACATGGCTTTCGAGAGATTCAACACAAATTTGATTCAAAGTGCATTTATTGTATAGCATTAATTATAATGAAATGAAATACATTATAAATCATTATTGCAAAATATTTATTGTTTACTGTAATAAATCGTCGGATTCTTCTCCATATGAACAGGAATCATCACTTGAATCCTCGTTAACATTAATTATTAATCCTTGAATCCAGGCAATATCTTCTTTTTTGAACCGGCTCACATTCACGATTTAAACTTCTTCATAAATTAAATCTATCGTTATAAAAAAATCGAATCGGAAACGCATTAGGACATCACTAATTGATTAGAATTCGAGCTATCAAAACAATGACTGTAAGTCAATGTGTCAAAAGTTAAATAAATGGTTATCCAACCTTCGAGTCCGATCCCGCGCGGTACTGAAGAACTTCTCAAAAATCCTGAAACTTACAACTATATTTATAATTTTATTTGTTCTACTATAGACGATCTTCAGAATCAATTTGGATTTAATCAGAATTGATAAAATATTCGGAATTGACGATCGTTGGACTTAACATATCCTCGGAATTGAAACTTACCCGGAATTAGAACTTTATACCCTGACTTGACACTTTTTTTTTTAATCCGGGGGAATCTGCTTACAGATACTTTATGCTGGGCAACGAACTCCGCCGAATCCGCTACCCAGGGGCCATGGGGGGCCAGGACAGCATCCACTCAACTGTGACGTTCAGTGGCTGCTCCCCCAGCCCCCGCGACGAATCTGATCGCAGGCTCCGCCGCAACGCCTAACGCGCTTCCGCGCGGACTCTCCCAAGAGAGTCCCTTGGAGCGCCCACCACGGGCCAACCGCCCACGTTCGGCCGCGGTGGATAGGACGAGCGGCAACGACACACCGACACGTCTCTTCCCCCGCGGCCCCGCCGCCACTGCATCGTCGAAAGCGGTGCAGCCCCGCCAGGGTCGCGGAGGACAGGACGAGCGGCAACAACACACCGACACGTCTCTCCCCCCGCGACCCTCCTCCTCGCGCATCCGCGCGGTCCCACTAACCAGACGAGCCCCGCGCGGAACACCCTCCTCCTCGGGCCAGCCTACCACCATCGGCCGGCCCCGTGGGTTCCTCTTAGCTTCACCGTGGGATGAAATCGACCACGGCTACTAGAGTCCCCCCGCCACGACAAGGCGGGAACCCCTTCGGGGGGGACCCTGACTTGACCCTAATCTGATATGACCCAACGAAGACTAGGCTTAATGCCTATAAAATAAATAATGGACTGAAGACTTGGCGCATGCCTGTTTCTTATTGAAATAAAATAAATAATGGACTGAAGACTTGGCGTATGCCTGTTTTTTATTGAAAATAATAGAAGAAAAATTTACCAAGACTTGGCTGTATGGTGTGAAACTTTTGCCTTTTCCTTTACGGAAAGAATTGAAAAAACAACAACAAATACTACTAGTATAAAATACTAATAGTAGTTGTACATAAATTTACCAGCAACCTAAAATAAAATCCAAACAAAAGAGATTACGAGTAAACGTTAACACAGTCCTCTTGTATGTTTATCCGGTAAAACTACACAGGAAGATTAAACTTGAGTAGCTAAGCAAATATGAACGCTTCTACAAAAACTTACAAAACGGTACCATGACCTTGGTACCATAGTTCAAGTTCAAAATATTATTGCCTAGGTAAACAAATTACACTTGAAACCGTCGAATGATTAAATATTCATTTTCGTAAGGCAGAGAACAAATACAAAAAGTGTAAAATCGTAAGTCAATGAAAATCCATAAAATTATAATTACATCTATTATTCTGCCGTCTATTATTTCGTATCCTTGGTCGGTATAATTATGGACCTTAGAATAATAACGCATAGAAACCTAGCCCGCACACGCTAAGTGAGGCAAATTGAAGCGCTCCTAAAGGGCCTACACGAGCAGGCAGGCCTTCAGTGCTCAAGGTCAACTTGCACCGCGAACAGCTCCAGAATTTTAATGTACGGTAAATGAGTGTAAAAATACGTCAGACAAACATAAAATAGATACTAACATCACATTCCACAAGGAAGTAACGCGTTTCAACTTGTATTTTTATATAAATATTCACTAAAACCGAAAATTAACGTACTACTAAAACTAGCCTACATGAATTTGATTTTTGCCTCACTTATGACAGTTCGTTTGATATGAAACTATCATTCTATGCGTTATTATTCTAAGTTATGGACTATATAACCAAAAAGATTGCTAATCGCGGTACAAGACAGCATAGTCGGGTGTTTAGTACTTATTGGTATACTATTCAGAACTCTTCGATTCGGATACGATATTGTTATCCAACAGCGTTTACGGAGTTAGTCGGTGAAATAGATTATTAGAAAAATGAAAATCCAATAATATGCATTTTTATGACTTTAAAGGCCTAAAATATAGGAATGCATTAGTCTTACATTAAAATCAATTAATATAATTGTACAAAATCCCGACTTTATTTAAAATAATAAAAGATTTCGATATTACATTCTTGCTTTGTAAACAATCGTACGGGTGTGACGTCATTTCGGTTCGGGTTTGAATACGACAGTTTGACATTCGAATCGGGTGTTGTGAATAAAAATGAAAAGCAATCGGTCGTCAACTGAGTTATCGTCTGATGTTGAAACGACATCGGGTATATAACCCATTGACTTACAAATAAATGGACGACGGGTCTAATACAAAAACCACGAAAAAAATGTCCCAAGTCAACCTATTCGAAATTTCAATTGTTATGTCATCGCAGTATCGCGCTGTCCGTAGAACAAATGAAGACTAAAGCGGAGTGTCGCGCTCTGTATACGATTTTAGCGCCTTACAAGTGCGGACACTTTTTAGCGCGGACCCGACGTCCATATAATTGTAAGTCAATGATATAACCAGAAATAGAGACGAAATGTCATTTAATTTATTTGAAAACTATTCTGCCATATCATTACTGTGACAACTGTGCTCCGATTGGCTAGCCCGAGTTCGAAACAATTGACGGGTGTCGTCAATTGGTGTCGTCAACTGTTTCACTTCAATCGACCAGTTAACTTGAGCTTTGCTATAACGAACGAAAATTGCAAAATTACATATTAAATGTTCAATTACCGATGAAATGTGATTCCGTTTGTTTTGTAATTAGATTTTTTGCTGTTTTTCCTACACCACTGAATAGAACACCACGGCATTGTTAGAGATATTATCTTTATTACAATAAATACAGAATATTTTTTGGAATATACGGAGACGTACCTACACACAGGTCATTAGTTGGCCTACTATATTTCAGTCTATATTCAGGTCTTAGAATAATAACGCATAGAAATCTAGTCCGCACACGCTAAGTGAGGCAAATTGAAGCGCTCCCAATGGGCCTACACGAGTGGGCGGGCCGTCAGTGCTCAAGGTCAACTTGCACCGCGAACAGCTCCAGAATTTTAGCTAAAAATGACGAAATGTGCGGTAAATGAGTGTAAAAATACGTCAGACAAACATAAAATAGCTAATCACATTCCACAAGGAAGTAACGCGTTTCAACTTGTATTTTTATATAAATATTGACTAAAACCGAAAATTAACCTACTACTAAAACTAGCCTCCATGAATTTGATTTTTGCCTCACTTGTGACAGTTCGTTTGATATGAAACTATCACTCTATGCGTTATTATTCTAAGATTCAGGCCTATATTTCAGTGCAAACGAGGTTGATATTTATAAGAGCTGTATCGCTAATGTGTTACCAATATAAGGCCCTTATTTCGTCTCTACTTCTGGTTATAAACTCGATGAGCAACGAGTACCAAATCCAAATTCATTTATTCATTTCACAGGTTAACGAATTGCATGTGAAATAGTTAAATTTACAACTTACAGATCAGCAATGGGCTTCGTCAATAGGTACGCAATACATAATAATTATAATAAATAATAAATACAAAAACTGGGATTTGCAAGAGAGTTTTTTCAACAATTCCTAACCTAAAAAGTATCGTGCCCGACTCAAATGTTCCCATTATACTGGCAGCATTGCCTCACTGGACGGCAATGGACACTTGCTGCACCAACCACGACCCAGAGCGGTGATCGCAATACCAAATACCTATTTTTTGTAACTAATTTGTTTATACGTCGTCAAGCTGCAATTTATCAAAGCTAGTCAAATATCTAGTGATAACAAACAATTCAACTAGATGTCCCTTATTGCATATATTTTTATGGATAGTGTCAGCTATTCTTTTATTAAAATGGCCTTAGAAACAAAAGTCTCGCGAGAGTGTTTTGGCACTAAAAAGTTACGAAAAATGTAAGAAGCGCGTAACTGGTCGGTGCCAACCGTCAGCGCCAAGGATCGGATTGAGTAGAAAACCAGCTTAAAATGACAGTTTTCTATAACTTCGTCTATTCCATAGTCGCTATCACGTCTACGATATGAGGGCTCCATGGCAAGATCACGGTACGACGGGGGGCGTCCGGGCCGAGCCCTCCGCCAGTGACACGCCTTCACGGGCGTCTCTGGCGCACCCGGACTTAGGTATGGACTCACCGGGGTTTGTAGTCAGCTGCAGGGATTAACACGTTCGTCTGCCCCGGTAGCATATAGCCGGGGCATTCGTCTGCGGGAGGAGACGCGCGGGGTACGTGAATTGCCCTCTAAGTCGTTACTGATACCGGCACTAGCCAGGAGAGCTGGTATGAGCTAGACATCCTCCGGTCCTTATAGCCGCGTAGGAATTTGGCAACTGGAGAGTCGCCGTTTTTAAGCATTGGGAAGTGAGTGTGTCTTACAGCTCCGCCACCAATGAGAATATTTAGTAGACGACTTAGAGTCGACGGCTCAGCGGTGTCAAATGTTAGTCGCGCAGAGCGCGGCTGGAAGTGAGAGTGAATACAGCTCCGGTACCTATCTAGAAAATAGGGAGGGTACTGTACGTGCACACGGGGCGGCTCACCTAAGGCCTTCTGAGAACCGGATGAAATCTGTGCAATAGGGCTGCTCTGGGGTTAGGACCTGACTTAGACGGTCCCTGTGCGGGCTTGCCCACAGAGGTTATAGTGCCTTTACCGTATAACCAAGAGATCGATAAGAAGGGTCACTATAAACAAAACTTCCATAGAAAGATATGGGACAGTTCCTGAGTGTATAGGAGTCAAAATAAGTGTGTCCCTAAGAAGCTTTTATTAATGGATTGACTATATTAAAACCATAACATGAAATATAAAGATTTCAATTTTCTTATTTAATTTCTTTACATAAATAAATGAGGAATTAACGTTAATTACAGAACACATATCTAAACATCATCGCGTTCTATTACGACCACTATAAACACAGATAAATAATACTTTACTATCACTATAAGGTGCGCCGGCGCATCCGAAAGCCTATCTTCCATTAACATTGCGCTTGATTGAGGCAGGTACTGTCACCGACACAAGCATTGTTAGAGAATTCTAATTTTTTATTTGATTAAGAGGCCACGCCAAAGTCCATTAAGCATTGTCCCTAGAGTTAAAGTCTGGGTATTCAATAATTTATAGAAAGTGTTATCTTTATTTTGTGTTTAATCATAATAGATTTTTTGTTATAAGAAGCGAAAGTAAAACTTATACCCCTGGTCGACTTTTTTGGAGAACGTTAATCGTTCATCGTCACTGAAAAAAAATGATAACCAAAGTTCTTCAGTTATTTCATTTTTTAACACAATTTAGTTAGTCGTCGTCAAAATTGGTTTGAATTAATGAAAGTGTGAATTTATGGAACACAAAACTGTTTGGTTACGTGTTGCCGTACTTTTGTAGTCACCAGTTTTATGCTATGTGTAAACGAAAGTTATGCTACATTTCTTTTCAGTGTATTACCGCTAGATGGCAGGACATTTAATAAAATTTCAATGTAAAAAACAAAACATGGTAATTTGCAATAACAGGTACCTAATTGAACTTTCAACTATATGACAACTAGGTAAAGTTTAAATTATATCCCCATCCCTTGTTACATCTTTTTAAATTAGAAACTACAACCAATCATTATCAAGATTTCGTAGTGTTTACCATTATGATTGTTTCCATTGTTCCATTCACTTCCATTGTTTTTTTTTCGGTCGTGAGTACGATAAAAATAACACACGTAACAGCAAACACTTCCATTGCCAACTGTACAACAATCGTCAATTTCTCAACACTTACATCTAATGCTCATTAACATATCTCAAGTCGTGTAACTTTATGGTATTAAATGTAAGTACTTTACACTCGTATCTAGCCCCGTCAATGTACTTAGCAATATTAAAACATTTATTTACATATAAATGTTCGGGTTACTTGTCTATTACTTGAGTGCGTCAAAGAGTGACCCAAAAATATCTTCCCACAATCTACAGTACAGTATCATCAAAGCTCCTTGTGAAAGAGTTCGTCCAAGGAAGTACTGCCATCTTACCTACTTATTACAAGCAGTAATGTAAGGCATTACTGCGTTCCAGTTATAAAGGGTGCTGGTAAAATTACAGGCACATGGGACTTGTCAACAGAACTTGTGACGGGCGCAGTGGCAGTGCCCCTAAGATCTTTGCGATTCATAAGTCTGAATGACATTGCAACTGTTAGGGATAGACGCGTCGCTTGCCACCAGGCGCACGGCTTGTTCGTCTCGTCACTTGGTATTATAAAAAAACCAAGCATGAAAGAACAAACAAGATGTATACACACACTGACACATTTAGCGGAAAAAAGTGAGAATATAAAATAGTGACGTTTATATTTAAATCTTTTAAAGGGGGACTGTAAGAGACCCAGAAAAAAATGGGGGCGTTGTGTAGAGGCTTAGGGGAAGATTTGTAATTTCATCTAGGAAGACTCTTAGGGTCGTATTCTAGAACTCTACTCAATGCTCAAGTCAGGATTTGAGTATGGTTTAAAGCACTCGAAATCATACTCAAGTCCCTGCCATTAGGGTCGTATTTCCAGTGCTTGAAATCATGCTCAAGTCTGCTCAAATCCTGACTTGAGCATTGAGTAGAGTTCTGGAATACGACCCTTAGACACCGACTGAGCTCTCGACTCTCGACTGCAACTTGTGAACATCAACTAATATTAATTAAGAGATTGCTCAAACTAACTCGGTTCGATATTCTCTCCGTGTAGTTCATATATCTGTCCTGTTTTATTGAAAAAATAAAATAAAAATCATGTCAATCGGTCGCTCCGTTTCGAAATGAAAGTAGACACAAACAAACAAATAAAAAGGCAGCAGACACAGTTTCGCATTTTAATAGTTATTAGTATTCCTAGATAGGTAATTTTTGTAGATAATAGACCGCGGGCAATCATGTTTTAACAAGTTAAATAACCCGCTTTGTGCATTCCTGTATCAATCGGCTGGTTCATAGAATACTTGTTCTTACTTGTTGAGTACGATGGAGCGTCGAATGAGATAAACGAGTTTATGCATGTTTGTCTTATTCCTGTCGGTGCGTGCTGCTTATGCAATCCTATTTAAACAACGTAATATTTATTTTATTTTCATTTGCGGTTTCGCGCGTAATAGATAAGCAGCACTTAAGTTCAACACTAACTTACGTATTTCTCAAAACGAAACAATGTCGGAAGTAAAAAGGAAGAGACGGCAATACTGTGCGGAATATATTAAATTCGGATTCATTGAAAATCCCACAAACCCGTCATCGCTTTTGCGCCTTCTATGTCTAAAACCATTTTCGAATGAAGCAATGAAGCCTTCAAGACTGCAAGATCATTTGAATAAAATGCATCCAGATAAGAAAGACAAGAATGTAGCATATTTTCAAGGCCTAGAGAAGAAGCATAATACTCAGCCAAGTGTAGCAAAATTATTTTCGGCGGCTGCTAAGCAAGATGACGACGGACCTCGAGCTTCGTACAGTATCTCTTTGTTAATTGCTCAAAAAGGCAAACCACACAACATCGAAGAAGAGTTAATTTTTCCAACAATAAAGAAAATAATAGCTACTGTGCTTCATAAACCGGCCGCAGATATTATCCGAAAAATTCCTTTGAGTAATAATTCTGTGCAAAGACGAATTGATGAAATGGCTGAAAACATTGAAGAATCATTTGTAATCATCTGAGGACTAGTCAATTCTCAATTCAGCTCGATGAGTCCACTTTACCAACTAATGAAGCATTGTTGCTGTCTTACGTGAGGTTTATTAAAGATGAGAAAATATGTGAAGAACTATTGTTTGCTAGAAATTTAGAGACCGATACAAAAGGTGAAACCATATTCACTACATTGGAAAAGTTTTGTGATGAGAAAGAGATTCCCTTGAAAAATATTATATCAATAGCTACGGATCGCGCTCCGGCTATGACAGGGTGCCATAAAGGCTTCATAGCGTACTTAAAAAATAAAATTCCAAATGTTCTTGCTGTACATTGCGTTATTCATAGACAACATTTCATTGCTAGAAATTTAAGTGAACGACTATTTCAATCACTGCAATATGTCATCAAAGCTGTCAACAAAATCCGTAACAGCTCTTTGAATGATAGATTATTTCATCAGCTTTGTGTTACTAATGACGAAGATTTCAACCGTTTGTTGTTTCATACTGAAGTTCGTTGGCTATCAAGAGGCAATTGTCTGGCTCGATTTTACAACCTGTTTGACTCTGTGATAGAGTTCTTGGAAACTAAAGATACAGAATTGCGCAACAAGCTCATTACATCAAATAATGATATAGCTTACATGACAGACCTGTATAAATTGTTCAACGACATGAATCTCCAACTGCAAGGCGATGAACTAAATTTAATTAAAACAAAAAATGTCGTTGCTGCTTTCGCAGCCAAACTGCTTCTACACAAAAAGAATATGGGCAGACGTGAGTTTCACAATTTTACGAATTTATCAGTATCGTGCAGTAACGACGACTTGTTTGCCTACTGCCAACATTTGGAAAACCTCCACATTAACTTCACCAAACGATACCAGGACATTTTGAACTTGGAAATACCAGACTGGGTGTTGGATCCGTTTTCAAATGTCAACACAGCAATATCACCTCAGCTGGAAGAAGAACTTATAGATTTGACAACGAACGAGGAAATAAAAATCAAGTTCAAAAATGGCTACCAAGAATTTTGGCTACAAAAACCGATCCCGCAATTGTACCCTGGATTGTGGTCAATCGTTCAACGATTCTTGATAGCATTCCCATCGTCATATTTGTGTAAAAGGGTTTTTAGTGCTGTGACAACGCTGCGTATTAATAATCTCAGTACAGAGTACTAAAAAAAAGACCTCAAAAGTACGTGGAATTACGTCTATTTGCTAAGTTTTATTAAAATATCCCCTAGTTCGCCACTATACAGGACTTGACACTGGAGATAATAAAAATAGGTTCTCACTACGACACTACTCAAAGTATTTATATTGAGAGAAAAACTCCTTGAATTGGAGAAATAGCAAAATCAACCATTAAAGTAATTGCTCCTAAATGAAAGTTAGGCGCTATTTATAAAAATAAATCTTCATGCGTGAACAGCCACCCTTCGAGGTGGATGATTTCTTCAAAATGAAATGGGACCACTATGGAAGTATCCCCTTTCCAACAAAAATAGAATCATGAAAATCGGTTCACAAATACCGGAGTTATCGCGTAACATATATACAAAAAAAAGAACATACAGTCGAATTGAGAACCTCCTCCTTTTTTGAAGTCGATTAAAAAGAGAAATCGTTTGCATGTGAACGTGGTGACTTGCGGCTGTTCTTGAGTAAATTGGAACCTAATATCAAACTTATTAAACAGTGTCCGATTCATCCTTCACATTAGTTTTCATGTTAGAATCGATTGTTTGTTTTATTTTGAATAAAAGATACTCTGTCTGAATACTATAAAGTTGCGTTTCAATAATCATTCTCATTGGCAGGTGTAGCCCGTAAGAGTTAACTTGAGACCTGGGCGCTGCGGACTATCTACTGCGCTCAGGTCTCAAGTTAACTCTTGCGGGTTATAGTAAAAGTCTCGTTCAGAGTGAATGTTTAATTTTCGCTAATATAGCTCACAATAATTAATTTAATTTCAAGTTATAGTAGTTTTTAAGTAGGTGAAAAAATAGGGGCGCTAAAAAATAATTTATTC
>NW_020653852.1:19029727-19106988 GCF_003589595.1 Hyposmocoma kahamanoa | reverse complement strand
CTGAACGAGACTTTTACTATAACCCGCAAGAGTTAACTTGAGACCTGAGCGCAGTAGATAGTCCGCAGCGCCCAGGTCTCAAGTTAACTCTTGCGGGTTATAGTAAAAGTCTCGTTCAGAGTGAATGTTTAATTTTCGCTAATATAGCTCACAATAATTAATTTAATTTCAAGTTATAGTAGTTTTTAAGTAGGTGAAAAAATTGGGGCGCTAAAAAATAATTTATTCTCAAAGTGGGCAGTAGACAAAATAAGTTTGGAAACACCCTTACCCTGCTGTGTTCCACCGCTGAACAAAGGCCTTTCGCAATTTTTGGCCAGTCCGTTACATATGCGTCCAAGTGATTCCGCCATCTCATTCTTGGTCTGCCTCGTGGTCGCTAGCCGTTCTTCGTGTGAACGGCGTGTGAGCCCATCTCTGTGTGTGCATGCGACAGACGTATTTCAGCTTGGCAGTCTTTTTCCTAACATCGGTTATGAGCAGAGTAGTGTTCCGGATTCTATCCATCCTCTTTATAACTGGTATGTTGCGTTCCATTGCTCTTTCTCAAACCTTGATCTTGGAGATTTGACTAAGGGGTCAAGGACCATGTCTGCGGACCGTAGGTAAGGGTGGGCAGGTTACTCATAAACTTGAACTTATTACCTAAGGTAATACTTACTTGCTGAACAGCTATCTACCAGGTGAGGACTAAAAATCAGCAATGCAGAGCCTTTAACCTTTTTGTCCGCATCGCTCAATTATATTTTCTATTAGTTTTTAAGTATTGCAGTTCCTACGTTTTGTGAAGAAAAAAATTACTTCTTATTTTTATTAATTTTTTTCAAATCAAATTTTAACAACTAATATACGAAATTTACAAGTACGCAAAGCCAACTTCGAACTTTTGGCGTGTCGCTTAACACCAGGGGCACGACTTGTTCGTCCCGTTACTGGGTGTCATAAAAAAAAACCCCTCGACTCATGCGACAAACCTGTATTCGTAGGAAATTAAAACAAATACGTGAAGAAAATACAGCACCTATCTGCCTACTACCTATATACCTACTTAATAAAAGTTAAAATAAAAGTTAACTCCGTTTTATTTACCATATTATGTACAACGGCATCGGTAGCCCAACAGTGCATTGATTTTTTTACGCTGTAATAGGAGACACTGTAGAACCAATTTGGGAAATGTACTGTTCTAAATTATTTCCGGTTTAGGTGTTCTTTGAAAGTCCTGGAGTGAATACAGTTGCTCTGGTAGTCATAGTACAGTAAATTCCCTGTTTGAGACCAGGTACTTGGTGTGACCATCAGATACATTTTTTTATTGTTACGTATCGCACAAAAAAGCTCGTTCATCCTCTTTTCGAAGTAGTCGCCTTATACCAAATAGTTAAGTAAGTGATAGTTAAGACGCGTAACAATTTACTTACAAAATATTTACGCATTCACACACACACACGTCTGGTAATTGGTAATTAGACACGGGCCTTTCAATACAGTATCCAAAACAGGTTTGTGTGAACAATTGGTACCTATAGCTTCCTTGCCTTCTATTTGCTAGCTATGTTAACCTGTTCATGCACGACGCACTGCCAGACACGGCTTTTCTCTAATGAAAAAATATATTCTATTACAGGTTAAGAATTTCACGTATTGATATGAAATTAAATGTTTTTATTTGCATAAGATATGCCGAAATAAACATTTATAAACATTGACTTACAATTATATGGACGTCGTCGGTTCCGCGCTAAAAAGTGTCCGAACTTATAGGGCGTTAAAATCGTATACAGAGCGTCATTCACACTTTAGTCTTCGTTTGTTTCTTCTGACAGCGAAGCAAGCAAAATTAGACAGTACTGCGATGACATTACAATTTAAATTCAACGTTTTAGCTTTTTCATATTCCTTTACACGTTTAAATAGGTTGACTTGGGACATTTTTTTCGTGGTTTTTGTATTAGACCCGTCGTCCATTTATTTGTAAGTCAATGTTTATAAACAACTTTGTACGTTACGTATTTCTGCCGCCAAGCAGTAATGTGAGCGTTACTGCGTTCCGGTTTCGAAGGGTAAGGGTGCTGGTGAAATTACAGGCACATGGAACTTGTCAACTTACGTCTCAGGGTGACGGGCGCAGTGGCAGTGCCCCTCAGATCTTTGCGATTCGCAGGCACTGCAAGTGTTATGGACAGGCGTGTAGCTTACCATGAGGCGCACGACTTTTTCGGCCCGTCACTTGTGTTATAAACTAGTAGATTGTACAACAAGTGCATAAAACGCGTCATTTTACCCGAGACGAGTGTATCCACTCGAGCCGCAGGCAAGTGTGGATACTCAAGTCGAGGGTAAAATGTGTTTTATGAACGAGTTATACACTCTGCTTTTCACTTCGATTGCGAGGAAATTAAACAGTAATATTACTCATAAACGATTATTTAATTAAAATTGAATGTAAAATTACAATTAGACATATTTAATGTGATGGTTTTTTTTTTATTTTATGCACTAGAGCATAAAATCCTATTTTATGCAGCCTACACCCAGAATAAATACGAACTTTAAGAGCATGAGAAGTGAAAAAAAAGGTAAGTGGCAATACTTTCAAAAGTTTTTTCATCCCATTTGCTCGTAAACAGTGTCATGACATGCAGGCAAAGTCGACGGTAATAACCTAAAATATGTCCACGGGCTTTTTCTTTACATTATCGCCCTATAGATTTTTTACGTCAAGATTAAGCAAACAGTTTTTACGCTCGAAAAATCTGAACGTATATTTCGTATAAACTTGAAGTATAAAAAAAAACTAAACATTTGCATTATAACTTAGTATATTTTGCTAAATTTGTTTTATGAATTCAAATACTGCAGTATTTTTAGAATTTGAAAATTATTTATTTTATATATAATACATTGTGGCTGCATGCGTCTGGCCCTTTTATAAGGTTTTAGTTCGAGTTGTATTATATAAGTAAGAATAGCTGGCAATCTGTTAAACTGTCTTTTGCAAAATCCGTAAATGTTGTTTTGAAGCGATATTTGTTCATACAAGAAATAAATTATAGTTGTATCTATTTCTCGCAAATATGATGTAGCACGGGCGGTAAAAATTACGTACCCACTCTACGTAATTACGTAGAGTTAATAAAGCTAACAAACTTCTAACAAACCCTCATTGGTAATTTCTTACTTGTCGCTCATAATACTTGAATCGATAACGCCCATCTCGCTAACCTTCCGTGGATAGGACGAGGACTAAGGCAGCTGGGAGATCTTTATTGATGTTCCCCAGCGGACACCCGATGGGTGCTCAAGCCTGTGGTGTCGTCGTAAAAGCGTGAACGATGAAGATTGATGTGTTTAAGCTTAGAATAATAACGCATAGAAACCTAGTCCGCACACGCTAAGTGAGGCAAATTGAAGCGCTCCTAAAGGGCCTACACGAGCGGGCAGGCCGTCAGTGCTCAAGGTCAACTTGCACCGCGAACAGCTCAAGAATTTCAGCTAAAAATGACGAAATGTGCGGTAAATGAGTATAAAAATACATCAGACAAACATAAAATAGATACTAACATCACATTCCACAAGGAAATAACGCGTTTCAACTTGTATTTTTATATAAATATTCACTAAAACCGAAAATTAACCTACTACTAAAACTAGCCTACATGAATTTGATTTTTGTCTCATTTGTGACAGTTCGTTTGATATGAAACTATCATTCTATGCGTTATTATTCTAAGTGTTTAAGGAATTTTAATAGAATTCAACCTAGCTAGGATTTTAGCTGGAATAAAGAGTTAAGATTTTATAGCTAGGATACCCAAATAGCTAGGATAGGTAATGAGTAAATATAGTTGAATTGTTTGATTAGGATTTGATCATAGTCTATCCTTTTAGATAGGTTTTTAACAGATTAAATCCTCGGTGGTTTTGTTTGTTGGTAAAGTAATGGCTTCCGAGCAGTGTGTGGCTAGCCTATAGTAAAGGCTGATGTGTATGTTGCCTATCATAGGTAGGGCACTAGCTAGGGATGTTCCCCCCTTCAGTTGTGAGGAAGAAGGATGTAGACTAGGCAGTTTGAGTAGAAATTCTGGCTGAATGAATATAAGTTTGTGTTTGGAATTGTATAAAAAAATAGGATGTAAAAAAGAAGAACATCTTGGTTGTTCTGGAACAGGCTTCGATCAGAAAATAGTTTTATCTTTAAAAAGTACCTCTACGCTACTCCTAGCTTATAATACACAATGAACTATTTTTTATGATATCTAGTGATGGAAAGACTAGCAAGTCCATCACATAAATCGGCGCGGAACCGGCTTGAGTCGGTCAACAAAAGCTTTGTTTCCATGCACAGACATGTAAATATTTAGATTTTTGTGTTTCTATCATTGACTTACAAATAAATGGACGACGGGTCTAATACAAAAACCACGAAAAAAATGTCCCAAGTCAACCTATTGAAACCTAGTGACATGTAAAGGAATATGAAAAAGCTAAAACGTTGAATTTAAATTGTAATGTCATCGCAGTACTGTCTAATTTTGCTTGCTTCGCTGTCAGAGAAACAAACGAAGACTAAAGCGTGAATAACGCTCTGTATACGATTTTAACGCCCTATAAGTTCGGACACTTTTTAGCGCGGACCCGACGTCCATATAATTGTAAGTCAATGGTTTCTATGCAATAAAAAACCGTAACCCAATTTTGGAATATCGAAATTGTTTAATAATATTTCAGCTACGCATCGTTAGGGTAAGCTCCGATAAGTCGAATACGTTAACTAATTTTAACTGTCTTTAAAAGTGAATTTTTTGCTCTAATTTTTGCTATTTGAAACGTTTATTTCACCATTGGTCACTTAACCGCCTTTTAGTTAGTGAACGGCAGATTATTACTGATGTGCGGCAGAAATAGGTACCGTGTAGCAGTACCTCTCTGGACTATCGCTTTGACAAGGAGCTCTACTGCCACTAACCAAATGTCACTGAATGTCGACGACTTCACCAGTCTGGTTTATGGCGGTCCCTCTGTCTTGCAAACCACGTCTTTGAATGAACTTCACCATTCATGCCCACAGAACTGAACCTGATTTCCAGAGGATCTTCAGAATATCTTAGTAATTAGTTATCACGTTTAAAAACGAAGACAAGGGTCAATTTTTAACTAAACCCTATTGCAAAACTTCGTAAACTTGTTTAACGTGAACTGTCTTATCACTTAAGCCTTATAATACGACCGCCCATTTTTTAGGGATCCTTCGGTGTTCCCAGTTTTAACAACATGTTGTGGTTATTTATTTACCTAGTAAACAAGTAAAAGAAGTATTAGTTGATCTTATATATCAGACAATAGAGTACACACGTTTACTCACGCCTCTGGATTCTCCGCCAATGAGAATCCAGGCGTAACACAAGTCTCTACTTGTGTTGTGCTTCAGCTGTTTAGTTATTCTATTGACTATTTTAGTACCACTATCGATCCCACTATGGTATTCACATCTAACTTCGCGCATTATTTGTTTAGTTTTTGTATTGACTATACTTTAGTACCATTTCGGATCGTCCTGCGATATTCACGCCTAACTTCACACTACTACCATCTCAACGAAACTCATAAATGTTTCGTGTAAAGTATGGGCGAGCAGCTCAGTCTTGATATGGTCTTGATCCGAGAATGAACTTAGAAAATAATAGTGAATTTAATTAAGTTACAAAGAAAGACCAAACTCTTTATGACGTGGCGAACTTGTAATATCTGTAGGTAAGAGGTTAAAGACAGAGGCTGAAGACACGTAATGATAAAAGACATTAAAGCGTGAAACACACTAACAGCGGTACACATCGAGCGCGGGCGCGAGACGGGCACAGGTCGGGTCCCGCACCTGCTCGTGGTGTGTTATCGTCCATATAAATACAACCGCCGTGTACCCGACCCGACACGCGCCCGACCCGCACCAGGTCCCTGTGTGTTTCACGCTTAAGTCCTATCGTCGTTTGTTTTTTATTTATCATACTTTATTTGACTTTAAAATTTATTTTAAATGCAGAGTGTTTTTGAGATATAAATAGAGATTAACATTCTTACACGCTAGCATCACAATACATATGAAAATGCAATTTATGTTAAGAAGAATAGTAATTTTTTATGAAAATAAACCAGCTGTTCTTGACAGTCATTTTCACAAAGTCACAAATTCATTTAAGTGGCAATGTGTAGGTTTCTGTAATAAGATTCTGAGTGATATTCAAAATTTGTCATTCACGAGTCTTAAAACTATAGTGTAACAAAAACTTTATACCGCTTCTGCGTACTTGGATGACAAAATTCCGTGGCAGCTAGGTATTCTCAATGTAAGATGTTTGAAATCAAATATTGTAAATGATGAATGTATTCAAATGTATATTTACAAAGAGCAACCCCTAGGCCTAGCGTAGATTCGAAGCGTCGCGTCGCGTCCTGTTTTTCAACTACAAAAAGGCGAAGGCGAAGGCGAAGGCGCGCTTCGTTGCGCGATTCCGTATTTGCATAACATATATTTGGACCTTAATAATGGGAAAATAGAGATGAATATGCTATAGGCGAAAAACATAACGCGTCGCGACGCTTCCACTCTGCGCCAGTGTGAGTTGTGCCCTACAGTTTCTTGCTCATTCTTCTCAGGGGAATCTGCCTTACGTATGAATAGTAGAGTTTAATCAACATGACGGTTCGAATTGTAATTTGATTATCTATGAAACAATATGACTTTGACTTTGCTTGGTCTAAGAACCTCATTCTCTTTAAAACGTTTTAGTAAAAATTACTATATGGCAGTTAAGGTTCTCTACTTCTGACATACAGATATATGTTGAGTGTGTGCGTTATTATTATTATTACTATAGATAATGTTGTGTTAAAAATAAACCCAGCTTTCCGTCGTTGGAGACTAACTATTGGAACTGATATTAGTTGCACATTTTTTTTATAATATCAAGTGACGGGACGAACAAGTCGTGCGCCTGATGGTAAGCTACAGGCCTGTCCATTACAGTTGCAGTGCCACTCAAAGCTTTAAATAGCATAGATCTGAGGAACACTGTCAATGCGCCCGTCACCCTGAGACATAAGTTGACAAGTCCCATGTGCCTGTACTCACCAGCACCCTTACCATTCAAAACCGGGACACAGTAATTCTGACATTACTGCTCGGCGGCAGAAATGGGTAAGGTGGCAGTACTTCCCTGGACGAACTCTTTCACAAGGAGCTCTACTGCCACTAAATGTTTTTCATTGTTGTCATTCAATAAATTGTAATAATTGAACAAAGAATAATACCTACGTCATTCTGTAATTTATTTCATTCAATCAATCAATTTCAGTATAATCAAGAATTTAAAAAATGAAAACAAATCAATACAATATATACAGTGGTGGACACATAATTAAAGACACTTAGAGAATATTATTTTTTCAAAGTTTACTTATCCTATATTTTTTTATTATAATGCAATAGGAGCTTGCAATATTATTTAAATTATTCTAACGGGTATCGTGAAATGTTTGAAATGAAATAAAGAGAACGAAGATGTCGTATTTTAAATTTTTATTAAGTTTCTTTAATTACACCGTTATAAACTAATACAAAAGCTTGGCCAAGTAATTAAAGACACACAAATTATTATTAATTACAAAAAAATATTACAAATGTTAAAACGAATTTGAGTATAAAATTAGTTTCAGATGTATAATAAGAAAATAAAAGCACGTTGTTAATATTTTGTCGCATGTCCTTTAGCAGCAATGACGGCCCGACACCGCCTCGGCATAGAAGCAATCAAATTATTGCAAGTTTCAATCGAAATCTGTTCCCATGCCTCTTTAAATGCCGTGTATAGTTGATGCACGTTACTTGTACGTTTTTTTGCAACCATTTTCTTCACACGGGACCACAAGTTTTCGATCGGGTTAATGTCAGGACTATACGGTGGCCAATCCAAAACTGTTACTGATTGGCTTCTAAGAAATTCTTTGACCACTGCTGAAGTGTGTTTGGGATCATTATCATGGAAAAGTCCATATCACCGGCAAATGATCCTCGGCATAAGGTAACATGGTGTTTTCTAAAATATTTCTATATTGAAATTTATCCATGTTACCTTCTATTTTTTTAATAGGTCCCACACCGTGACCAGAAAAACATCCCCAAACTTTGATATTACCTCCTCCATGTTTAACAGTTTTTTTTGTGTATTTTGGATCCATTTCTTTTTTTGAAGGACGCCTCACGTAAACTTTTCCATCAGAGTTAACCATATTTATTTTAGTTTCGTCAGAAAAAAGCACATTTTTCCACTGTCGCTCTGTCCAATGTGCATATTTTTTGGCAAACAGCAATCTGGTTTTGATGTTTTCTTTCTTCAAAAGGGGTACCTTCCGAGAAATTCTTCCAAACAAGTTTGCCTCACATAATCGCCTTCTCACCGTTCTTGCAGACACTCCTCTAGATTCCTCTGCACCAAATACTTCCAAGCGAATGACTTCTGATCCTTGTGTCTTCTCGCTGGGTTGTTTTTCGCGGTCTAGGTTTCCTAGGCACATTTTCCGTAGTGTTAAATTTCTTAAAATGCCGGATAGCGTTCATTGCCATATCTTTCGAGCATCGCAAGTGTTCTGCAATTTTCCTATATGACCACCCTTTTTCATAAAAAATCAGAATTATCTTCCTTGTGGAAGGATCGCAACTTTTGCTTTTTCCCATAATATTTCAATTTAAACTTCACAATAAACTTAGAGCACGGCTAAAACTGAGTGAGATTTTGCGTATCACGAAAATTCGCTCAATATTAGAAAAAATCAAGCTCTTTTTTATTTTTTATTTCAAGTTTAGAATACGAAATACGCACTGTCTTTAATTAAATGGCCAGCAGCTAATGTATCGAAAAAGTTTGAATGATATTTGAAACAGAAACTATGTAAACTCTTTTTAGTTAAACTTTGATACTGTTCTCATTTAAAAAAATATATGATGTCAGTGTATGTAAAATGACTATTAAAATGGAATTGATACCTATCTTGGGTCTCTAAATATCATTTAATTTGTTGTATGTGGTCAACATCAAGGGTGTCTTTAATTATGTGACCACCACTGTATATTGTATTGTATTAATAGATTTCTCATAGATGGCGCTACGACTAAAAAGTCGTTGAAAGACCAAGTACAAAGACACGACGCAAGCACATAGAAAAATTCGTGAGGTCCGTTGGTTCGTTCCGTGGCTTAGTTGGTATAGCGTCTGGCACGGTATGCAAGAAGACGTCGGTTCGAATCCGACCGGATCGAAGGAATTCTTTCTGAGTGTTTTTTCTGAGTGTTCGATCTTTGTATTAATAATTAAATCAATACAACTAACGGAAAAGGCAAATGATTAAAAAAATAATTATTGTATACACCTACATTTATATTATGTATACCTAATGAGTGTAATCGTGAGGTAACTTCCATTTAAGAAAAAGTTTACTGAATGCGAAACATATTATTGTACATATAAAGTAACCGACAGCTTATGCGAATGGGCCGTGTATTTAACTATAATGGAATTCGAGATCAAAAGAGTAAACAAACAACTGTCACTGTCAAGAAAAGTGACATCTCATTGATCATAAACATTTTTCAAGTTCCTTTATTAATTTTCGATTGTAGTCTATTCATTCGATTCTACTCTTGATATTAGGGGTAATAATTACTATGGAAAATAATATTCTTGTGGATTAAACGATTTACAAAACTTTTCAGAATCATTTTATATCATAACATACACATAGGTATATCTGTAGTTCAAAGCTGAATGCGATGGAATTTGAGATCAAAAATGTAAACAAAAATTTTACCGTTACAAAAAATATATTAAGAGTCACACAAATCTGAAACAGTCAAAAATGCATGGTTTTTTTATATTGTGATTAATTGTGTGCGTTACTACAAAAAAAAATTTAAACATTCTATTTCATGAAAACCTGTTCATAAACGAACCTAAGAAAAATGTTTATGATCTATGAGACATCACTTTGAAAGTGACAGTTGCTTGCTTACAGTTTTTGAGCTCGATTTCCAATTAGAGTAACGGCACTGCAATGAACTTTATGATCATAATATCAAAAATACGGAACCATATAATTTGAACTCGTCACCCTCCTATTCGTCTGCTTTGTTTTATCTATTAACTCTGGAGTAACGTATGTAGTAAATTAACCGCGATTGCTACGGTTTACAAACTTTAATACAGATTAGAGGATAGCAGCAAGTTATTTTTCGTCTTGATTTAAAAATCAAGTATAAGCTATTTTTCGTGTTTGTAATTATAAAGAAACAACAAAAGAAATCTTTAAATAACAAAAAAGACATGAGAGTAAAATTAAGACATTTTAGATGACGCTTTACTTGTTTTATTTTTAATAAAACTTCTAAATAACATCGATTCTAAAATTATTCTTCACTAACATGCATGCATTTCAAAATCTATAATAATACTTCGTCGATAGTCGCGCGACTTCACTAACTCGTTCCCAGATGCTCCAAGCTATTTTGCCTTTTTTACTCAACTACAATAGTAAATAATGTATTCACCAATGGTCTGTTTTATTTTCATACTTGTTGTACTGTTTATGTTCTGTAACCAACAAGGACTTTTAAGAGTTAACCGTTGCCCACACACGACGCTTTAAAAAAAAATAATGTAAAGAAAGACCAGCGTCTTTTGTCTTTTTATTAGAGGTGCTTTATCATTGGTAATTTTATGGGGAGATATTAATTTTAAGGATATTTATAATGTCCTCTTTTGTGTCGTGTTTAATCGTTGAGATAAAATCTTTAACAATTTATTGTTTCTTGTTGTGAGTTAGTTTTACGAATGAAATCTGTTTTTACCATTTATGTACCCTTCATGTTTTTAAGTACTCTATTCACAAAAATCTTTCTTATTTTTCATTTTTTACAGTTCTGCACATTTGCACAAGCAACGTCGAATATATTTTTTTTAATTTATAAATTTCTGACTAAGGTCCAGTCTTTACGCATTTAGCGCGTCTACCTCGTCTCTTCGTCGACGCTTTGATCTGCCGCATGGTCGTTTCCTGTCTTTGGGATCCATTCTATGGTGGATTTCGCCCGCGACACGTCCGACATGCGGCAGACGTAACTAGACGATCCTATTTTAGTTTACCCGCTTGTTGGCCCACATCTGTAAAACGTATTTTGGAGCGCAGATCACTGTTTCCAATTCGGTCTGATATTTTGACTCCCAGAATCAGCATTCTGGGAGTCAAAATGCTAACTCAGCAGTTAGCAGTTAGTATTAGCAGACCCCAAGTTCAGTCGTTTGCCGAAAATAAATGAATTATAGGTTATTTGTCATTAGGTGGTAACTGAACCGTAGAACATCTAAGCATTTGTTACAATCTCAGATGATTAAAATTTCTATTAGCTTTACAATGACTATAAGAATTTATGTACACTTTAAAATGCAGTTAAATATAGGGAATATGCGTGTCCTGCTCTCTACGGATGTACTGTGCTACTGCTGGTCGCATTTCCTTTAATTAAAATATAATTATGAAGTGATAGATAATAACATATTAATAAGAACATACTAGACAAGCACAGCAAGTTATTATAGTAGCAATGGAGTTCGTTTTATAGAGTTCGTCCTGGAAAATATTGCTACCATATTTAGGTACTTCAATTGAATACATTTTAGGCAGTAATTTTTTATTTAAAAAATACTTTAAAGTTACCAAAATATCGCTTAAATGAATTCGCCTTTAACCGTCGACATAATCATAAAAAATAATTTACAACTAAATTGAATATTGCAAAAAAAGTTACGGAAGAGAAAACTTGTAAAAAACATGGCGGACCAAAAAACATTTACGTACCGACACCGTACACCTAGCTTGGTTGTAATAATACACAGGGCGCACTATAAGTTTCCGGAACTGGCCACTTACATAAACAATATTTAAAAAGTAAATATAACATTTGAAAATGGAACTCTTTGGCTGTACAATACAGTTTCACCTGACTTACTTGTTTTTACATCGTGGCGTCATTTAAAGAAATGGGTTGTCTACATCACCATGGATTTAACTCGTGAAAATTTTCGTAGTATGATTTTCTACGACCTTAAGTGTAATTAATTTAACAGCTCAGGGGACCTTCGCTCAGTTTCAAACTGCTTTTGGCGATGAACCACCATGCAAGACGACTATTTATAGCTGGTTTGCAGAATTCAAACGCGGTCGTGTGAATCTCGGTGATGAAATTCGTGATGGTCGCCCGTCGACTGATGTTTACAACAAAAACATCGATGCTGTGCGCCTTATGATCAAAACAGACAGGCATGTAACGTACCATGAGATTCGGGCATCTTTAGGCATAGGCATGAGTCAAATACAATCAATACTACACAAACATTTAGGTGTGAAAAAATTGTGCTCTCGGTGAATCTCACACAATTTGACTGAGGCTCAAAAAACGGATCGCGTCACTTGGTGCAATGCCATGCTTACCAGATTCAGCGAAGGGGCGTCAAATTTAGTGTGGGACAGTAACAGGTGACGAAATATGGATTTATAGTTACGATCCCAAAACAAAGCAGCAATCGAGCGTATGGGATGATTTGATTTCTTTCGAGATGAGCCGAAACCAACCAAAGTGGCGCGCATGCAAAGTGCCCTTTAGCGGATGATTGCTTCTTTTTTAAATAAAAGTGGACACGTGGCTACTGTTGCTTTGGAGAATCGTTATACCGTGAATAGTGATTGGTACACGACCATTTGTTAGCCGAAAGTTATTGACAAACTCCGTAAAAATAACCGTAAGCACCGTATCATTTTGCACCACGATAATGCCAGTTCTCACACGGCCAGACAGACAAATGAATTTTTGAAGGTGAACAACGTTGACCTTATGAGCCATCTCGCGTACAGTCCCGGCCTGGCATCTTGTGACTTTTATTTCCAAAAAATAAGGACCAGTTACGCGGTCAACGATTTTCATCACGTGATGAGGCTGATGAAGAGTATGAAAAATATATTGATTGATAGAGATTGTCACGGAGGAGTGGCATAAATGTTTTAAAAATTGGTTCATTTGTTTGAAAAAGTGCATTAACGCTAACGGAGAATATTTTGAGAAACAATAAATTCATTTCTGACCATTTATAGTACTTTTTATTATTTATTCCGGAAACTTATAGTGCACCTCACGTATAACCCTAGAGAGATGGGTTTTTACCTGATAAATATCCGTCAAATAATAAATATCCAACAAATATCCGATTTCACTGAGTATTTATCTTAAAACATTAATTATTAAATTACTTTTTTGTTTTTTATAATAAAATTCATTAGAATTCATTTTTTATTAAATAATTACGTACGATTACTTCTTATTTTGTCATTGTTTTATGTAACAACACTGTTTTAGTAACTAGTTTTTGAGTCCATAACATCTCACTAACGGTAGGAATGTAAACTAATTGCAACATAAGTACTCACCTAAACTTTTAACAACATAAAAGTTGGCTGATATAGAAAATTCGATTGACAGAAAGTTATCAAATGAACTGTAACCCTTGAGCTGGCCTATCCTGCGTTAACAAAGTGCGACCCAACCTTATGGTCCTGGGGGATACTGCGTACTAAATAAAGTTATGTTTAGACTTGAAATAGCCCAAGGATTCTCTTTCACATTTCAGATACAAAATATATTATTTAAACACATGATATTAAAAATAAATGTTTATAATTATGTAGGTACTAGTGTTTTGATGCGAAGTGCGAACACAATTCTCCTTAGCATCTCTCTCCGTTTCTTTCGCAATCATGTAAATTATTCGGTAGCGAATTTGGGCTTTGGCAAAATATTGGCCAAGTGATTTTGAATTGAATATCCTTTGTATTAGAATTAATTATCTTTTAAGTATTTCCAATGAAGTCTGAACAGTTTTTTAAAATATTGAACAACCTAAAACCCTTATATTCTATATACACATAACGGACAAACTGAATAAGTTGAAAAAAAATCCATACAAAATGTTAGACAGCTGATTAATATTGTGTGGAGATAATTCTTTTTTTTTTTTAACAAACTACGCATTTAAAAAGTAATAAGGTTCACGCAAAACACAGGGATTTACGTTACTTAAAAGTATTATTTTTATTACTCCGTTTACAAAAAAAGTTATAACAAGCAATGTACTATACGTACATGCTACTAAATTGTATCAATGTTTACAATTAAGCTTAAAAATATACTTTGTTTTACTAAATATAAATAATAAACCACGATTTAAAATATTTATCCACGTTTTTAGATAAATATCGAGTAAAAATGAATATTTATCCCAATGATATTTATCTATGACCCATCTCTAAACCCAAGCACTCAGAAAAATTGAATATTTGCGCTAATGATAAAATCTCATAATAAACTTACCTCGCGAATATTTTTATATACGAATTGTTACCAACTAAGTGGATAGGTAGGAGGAACGTTATGAATTATTTATTTAATACATTTACTAACATGGTTTCGTAGTGATATATATGTGAATATGGAAAAATTGAAGACTTGAAGTGGAGGTGAGTTATTGACTTGACGGTTCTCAGCTAGGTTTTATACAGTCAGCACGACACACGCCTTATACTTATAATATCTCCAAATATCTCAAATTGACAACATTTCAAATTGATTATGGTATAAAAATTAAAAAACCATTTAGAGATTTGGATATCCTGAACACGATATTGTTTTTTTTTTTTCAGAATTTATTATTCACTAAATTATTTGATATTTACAAAAGTAGCCAAAAATGTTCATTATTGGCAAAGGATTTCAAACACTAAATTCCTTTGCTATATTTTTTCTTTTATTACTTGATTTTTGAACGTGCGTCAACGGCTGTGGATTCGAGAGGATGGGGATTCGCTCTGGACCTTTTGGAGGGAAAAGTGTCGTTTTTATTTTGACTTTCAATTATTTTGTGAAATCTCATTGACTTACAATTATATGGACGTCGGGTCCGCGCTAAAAAGTGTCCGCACTTGTAAGGCGCTAAAATCGTATACAGAGCGCTACACTCCGCTTTAGTCTTCATTTGTTCTACTGACAGCGCGATACTGCGATGACATTACAATTTAAATTTCGAATAGGTTGACTTGGGACATTTTTTTCGTGGTTTTTTGTATTAGACCCGTCGTCCATTTATTTGTAAGTCAATGTGAAATCTAGTTTAAAGTGGAATAGGATAGTGCTATTGTGCCTTAATCGAAGATTAAAACGCGAAATTATACGAATCTCGAACTAAAATACCCGATACGGCCCGTTTTAAGGAATCCCGAGTCAATCCAAGCACGCCGCCTCAAATTGCTTATCTTTGTGGCGGCCATATTTACCGAAACATAATTAAACTTCATGTTTAGGCTGATGGCTTTGCCAAAGCCTTAATAAATTTAAAAAAAAATCAACGACTGTCTGTTAAGAGTTGTGACAGTGAGAATGAGACGTTACTTTTGAAATAATTATTGATTACAAGTTTTAAGTAATTTTCGAAAGTTTTCTCCTGGTTTTCCTTTCATAGTTTATAGCAGCCGAAATGAATGA
The DNA here is from genome assembly GCF_003589595.1 of Hyposmocoma kahamanoa. Taxonomy (NCBI): domain Eukaryota; kingdom Metazoa; phylum Arthropoda; class Insecta; order Lepidoptera; family Cosmopterigidae; genus Hyposmocoma; species Hyposmocoma kahamanoa. Next base: position 19,091,354 of record NW_020653852.1, on the reverse strand, counting down.
AGACTTAGGACGACTAAGTTTTAATCAAAAAAAATTATACTGGATAATTGAGTTTCTTGAAAAAAAGTGTTGTTTTTTCCAGGCATTTTTCAATCAATTTATGTTCTGGCCACAAGTAGTTGATATAAAAAATAATTACCATTGGTATTTAGGTCGAACGCTGCTTATGCTGAAGTTCAATCAATTATTGACTGTCTGTGAAATAGAAATCGAAAAACCTAAAACGCCAACAGAACAATCGTTGACTTGGTCTCAATATAAAAATTGCAACACTATTAAATATTTTATAAGTTCAACTCGTGGTGGCTTCATAAATTTCGTATCCGAAGGTTATGGTGGTCGCATATCAGACATCAACTTAGTGGCGCAAAGTGGTTTTTAGAAACGGTGCCAGAAAACTGTGCTATCTTAGCCGATAGTTTGCAATCCCAAATATTTAGAATCTCACCTAGGCAAAAAAAATGTAAAAATTTTACGTCTCCCAAGTGTGACCAAACACTGCAAAATTACAAACGCAGAAGCTGTAGAAAGCAAAATAATTGCGAGTTTAAAAGTACATATAGAAAAGGTGATTAGAAGGGTTAGATTGTACAGGATTTGGAAACCACATTCAGTGGTAAATAATAAATTACTTAAATCATTGGATGGTGCAGTTATAGTGGCTTGTGGTCTTATTAATCTACAATCACCCATTCTTCGAAATTGTTAACACAACTTTATGCTGGGCTGGAAATTGAGATGGAAGAAGACTAAATTCATGATTATCTTCAGAAATTGAAAAAAAATCTGAAGATAATCATGAATTTACTCTTCTTTTACGTTCATTTTAAGGCCAGCCTTCGGATAATCTAGTATTACTTTAAATATTTGTATAACTTAACAAACACAAAGGTTGTTTGGAATAAATTGCTTTTAGCAATAACGCCGCCTATTGTACTTCATTATTTACATACATCTTGACTAATGTTCCTTTATACAGTAAAGAATATTTGTACTTACTTGGTACTTGGTGCAACGGGCTGGTATCCGCAACTCGACGACAAAGCGCCTATTTTGCGTGTAAGAATATTTGTATTGTATTGTATTGTAAATCTTCTGATCAGAACTATTTCACTAGAAATAACTATTAGGTAGGTTAGTAAAAGATTTGTCTACTTTATTTTAGTAGAATCTAACATTTTCTCTAATAAAATTTTTTCCCAAAAGCACTCTCCTTTTATTAATTTTTCGACATATAATCTGCCGTAATACAGCCAGTAATTATAAGAAATTTTGTTTGTTTCAAACTTAGGATATGCAACAGACCTTTCTTTTCACCTGTAGCATGCATTTGCAATTGAACTTGGGCTTTATATTTATCATTGATTACATTGTCTTTTACGACATCGATTTTTCATTATTCAGTGAATGGGCATTTAATTTCAACAACGAAAGCATCTGCCACTCCATCTGGTGAAGCTCCAATAAAAGGTTTAATTAACAGTAACCCACAACTTGATATATTAAGTTTCATTCCTAATTTCAGTGTTTTTAGTACTTCAACTTCTAAACGTTTTCCACGTTTAATGGCGTTTGTCTCTGGTACTTTATATCTACCTAGTATGGTTTTCACAAGAACCCCATCCGCGTTGCATCTAGCGACTTCATGAATTTTCGATGTAGATACCCTGTCTCAACGTGTGCCATAGTTTACTATTTGTTTGGCATCTAGTACTTTCTTCTATTTCTTTTTTTACTTGTGGTGTTAATTTTTCTTCAGCAAAATGTTTAATATTCTCAAAGCTTATTAATCTCTCTGAGAGGTAAGTTATTCTGAAGTATAAAATTAAGTTAAATAGGCGATATGTATCCGGCGTTATTCATTTCACCACATTATTTGTCATCAAACAGTCTTTTTTTTGCATTCTGCCAAAAATGAGTTTAAGGTTGGGATCGCATTTTAAGACATAGGAACTTTCCTAGGCCTCTTGAGTCCCATTTTCTTGGACAGAACAAACTTGTCTTTCGTGGCTGTTTCGGATAGTTTTGGGCGCGACCAATAACATGCAACTGACGTCACTGCCGGCTCCTCCGTACGTTTTATAAGCCACATCAAAAAACATATATAGAATGCTTACATCCAACAGCACTAGCCGCACAATCTTCGCATTTGGAGTCTATTATTACCTCTTCAGATTCATTTATGCTTGCAACTACAGTGTATGGTTTACACCGGATTCTGTGCTCTGGTTGCACGGCGCACTTTACGGTACAAATTGCATTGTCTCATTTTAATTGTACAAATCCAATAGAGGATTCTACGTACGAGTCCCTAGACGAAACCAGCATTTTGGCTCCGCAAATTTCTGCAATGTTATACGAGTCGTTTTCTCGCATGTACTGCAATAGCATCAATAAATTTACTTTTGGTAGATTTCGGCTATCTGCCACGACAAATCCATCCGCAATTTTCATATTTTCAGGTATATTTTGACAAGAATCGCAAGTAAACAATCCTGATAACCGCGCACGCCTTAGAGGATGAAAAAAAATAAAATAAATAATAGTTTCCATAGTCTAAGGCGCACGCTCCTCCACAAACAAAAATCAAACATCAATCAGTAAGACATTTCTGTCACTGATTTTCTTAAAGAGCTTTAGACTACGACAGACACTTCTAGGAATCCTTCAGGGGTACTTACGATGTTTTGGAACAAGCAACGTTTCAAAATTAAAAATAAAATATAGGAAATGAAACTATTTTTCCGGATTTAAATCGCGTATATTTGTTTTTTCAAACAAACCGACGTTTCGGGCCCTTCACAGGTCCCATGGTCACGGTTGACTGAGGTGATACAGTCTTCAACCAGTTATGTCTAATATTGATGCAAACCACCCTATTTTTCCACTATAGCTACAATAGTTTATAATTAAATACCTTATTTTTAATTTTACAATGAAAACATTCCAATTTACGCTTCATTAAGTTTTACAAATTATTTTATTGAATGAATTTTTATTAAGTTCAATTTATTATTAATTAATAATAGAAATTAGAATAAACTAAAACATATTAATTAGTACTGCAGTCTTATGTCTGTTTGGGATTTTTCATTAGAGGAAATACTGGATCCCAAACTGGTGGTACGGAGAAACCATCTTCCCTGTTGAAATTAGGATGTTTTTTAATTTCAATGGCCTCTCGCAGCATCCTGGGTAGATAACGGACTTCTTTTGCAAGGACCTGGGGTTTGTCAAACTTTATTGAATGTGTAGGTTTATCCATGAACATGCTCGCAGACTGCAGACTTGTTTACGCGACGGTGTTTGACATCAGCTATATGTTCTTTGACGCGGGTACAAATACTTCGCTTTGTTGTTGATTTAAATCCGGAAAAATAGTTTCATTTCCTATGTGTAACAATCGCGAAAACCTAAGAACTCGAAAAATAAAATACTTAAACTAAAAATTAGACAAAATAAAAAAATAATGTCCTTTAGTTTTGCAACTGTTTTCAATAGAAACAATAAAAACTAGTGGTTAAAAAAATTAAATGTCAATTGACGTAAACCACTCGCAAACTAAATGAGTTCCAAGCATTTTATGATTCCTGTTTCCCACACAAAATAATAAGATGAGAATTAAACAAATAAATAGTTATTTGGTATGCAAGGCTGTAAAGTTATTGTTTTACGCGAGTGCTTGTATTGAAACCTGAGCAAGCGAACAAAGCTAAGATCGATTCAAACGTAGATTTCTGAGCGTAACGAGAGTTTCAAGACACGAGACGCAAAGTACTTTGCTGTCGAGCGAAACACGCAACTTTTCACCTGACTATAGCGAAGAAAATGGTAGTGAAAGAAAAACAGTTGAACTTTAAAACATTCGGTTTTTTTAATTATAACAAAAATTTCTCTTCGGATGCGTTCTAAATTTACTCCTCACCAATTTTTATTCTTGCTTGTACTTTTATTTTGTGTTATTGAAATTATTTTATATTATTCTTCGACGAATTAAAATAATTTAATAAACACAATTACTTGTCATTGTCAATTTAATGTCAACAATAATAAGAATAAAAATAAAATAAACCAACGGATTTATATATTACATACATGTCCTATGTACGTCAACAGCACATCAAGCTACACACTGACGTATCTTGTTCCGTTGCACTGGAGGCGATTTTCGAACCAAAAGATGTGCTGTTGTCCGTACGACAAATCGCGTATTTGAACGTGTCATTATCTTTTTTTTTCATCGAAAGAAAAAGTTAGGTGCACCACAGTGTAACGTCAAATTCGAATTTCAAAAATCTTTTCCACGCTAGCGTGCAAAAACACTTGCCCACATTTTCAATGAGAAAGAAAGCCTTTCCGAGGCAGTGAGGTGAAAAAGTTAATTATTACTGTGCTAAATCTGCTGTATATAAGTGCTTTGATACGGTACCCTTTACATGAATCCGACTCGCTTCTTGCGGTCGCATTCGAGTTCGATTTCTCGAACTTGACCGCTTTTCTATTTCATCTAAGTTGTATTATATCAAACTTTATAAATAGCTATTTTACTGTCAACGTCTTAATGACAGGTATGTTCATATAGAGATCTCTATCTCCACAAACTACTAATACAAGTCTATCTCTATATGAACATTTAGTTTGTGATATGAACATAGCTGGTAACGTAGTATCTCTTATTAGTTTGTAGCTGGTACAGAGAACTCTATTTTTGTACCTAATTTTTGTGTCGAATTCAAATTTTATAAAATGTGTAATGTACATACCTAAAGTATTTTACCGGCGAGAATAGGAAGTTATTTATTATCAAAGAATCCAACTTCAATTATAATTTTACGAAGTAAATTCATCAAATTTGCGTGTTCGTCAAATAAATAAATACATAAATGTAAGAAATAAATATTAGAAGTTTTCATGGTTTAACTGTTTAGAACGCACTTGCGAAAAACTTTAGAGAAATCATGATATTCGATGATTTTCGTGAGAAAGCAAAAAATGCCGGTATAACTGCTAATGCCATTACAATAACTGTAATATAATTATACATTTACCAAACCTCAATCTTAGAGCGGAGCGAGAAAACATAATTTTACACTTAGTAGGTAGTTATTCGTCATGTCGTAATATTTGCTAGTATGAAATGAATCATGACAACATAGGAAATCACAATCACTAGTTATATTACTAAAGTACGAGCGATACGTGCGTCACGACGTGACTTTTCGCGTGTTTAATGCATACGTTTAAACAGTTCTAACGATTAAAAAATACGTAAGGTTTTGCGAAAATAATGGATAAAATCTTGGATAAAGCCAAGTTTTTGTGGTCGAAGACCAACCGTTTCCACAGAGGTACGTGGTTTTTATTACTTTTTGTGTTCTTTTATCCTTTTAGACAGACGAAACTGGAAGTAATTAAAAAGAAAAAGTGCAGTTTTTTGTGTAGCAATTTTACTTTTTAAATCATGTTTTCTATAAATGTTTCAATCGAAGGCAAAGTAAAATCTCACCATACTTTAATTATGTTGACGTTGCCATCGAGTGGTGATCACCATGACCATACTAGATTAATTGCAATTACTGTAACAAACGGTACAAGCCCTGTATAAGCCACCCAATTAATAATAAATATAATTTTCAACTTGAGTTTCTGACACCAGAGACGTGTGTTCATTGTTGAGGAATACTGTTTGCCTCCATTTAAAATTCAAAATTTACCTTTTACACCATGCAGAATGAGAGAATCTAAAATAGGTTCATTGTAAATATGACCACTCTTACAATTTTTACCAGTATTGAGCAATACGGTATTATATTGTTTGCTAAATCTTGGACCTAGGCAACTAACAACTCCGCATAGCAACTCCATTAAGTACTTAGGAATGTATCTGGATTGTAAGACATACCTAAAAAAATTACATCCGAACGAAAAGAGACTAACTCAACATCCAATTTCACAGGCTACACTGGCTGTTTAAATTCAGTCTGCTGTCTTGTGACAATGAGTTTCTCATAAAACTGTCCTTAAACCAATTCCTTAAACTTATGGCATTTGGGGTGCTGCATGTAATTAAAATGTCGCACTTATAATACAAAGAGCCGAAGATTCCATTCTCAAGCTGATTTCTAATCCTAATGGTTCAATCGAACTACCTAAAAATCAACACAGTAAAGGAAGAAATTTGGTCTACCACAAAATAGGCATCTCAATGTCGACACCAGACTGTTACACAATGTACCAAGTGCACTACCAAGTACAAAAAACAACTTATTCACCACCCTAACCTACTAGCAGGGCAACTGACTTAATGAGACATCTTAAGAGGTGCAGAATCCTAGAAATACACACTTGAAACAACAACTAACTTGAAAATCCGTCTACAATTGGAGAGGCTCCTACTGTGGAGTTTACTTTATACGCCACTAATCACGCAACCCATCTGCTCATAGTGATTCAACTAATTGCATGATTACACTATGAACAAAAAAAGGGTCAGACCTATATCCCTGACCCTGGCCAACTGTGCTAAATTCTAAATTTACCTCTATAGAAGCGAGAATCTAGAATGGAAAACCAAAATAATGATATTGTAGATATAGTCAATGTAAACATTCTGTAAACTATTAAGTAACTCAACATGTTTCTATCGACAGAAAAATTATCACCTATTAGATAACATGAAAATGACTGTGCAAAAATACACAACATACACTCAATTACAGTCACAGATAAAGGCCACTTAATCTTCCATATATAAATAATCCATGACCTTACACTTACATAACAGCAATCAGAAAAGATTTCTAATTAAGATAAAATGTTTAAATAGTGAGAAATTCAAATTCGTTGTAAAATCTTAATAAATCTCCAATTTCTAACAAGAATGTAATGATAATGTAATTGTTTTCATAATTAATTTGAATTGAAATTCATTAATGGAAGACTGTAATTTTACGACATTCCATGCTTGAGTGTAAGGTGAGAATTGATAATCAAATTCCATGTCACACTTGTTTTTGCCAATTTATTCAATGAAATTTATGATGTCTAAAACCCTAAATATTGTATCTTCGTATTTAGATTATTTTTAAAACTATACAAATACATTTTTTTTGTATTTTTAATACTGTTAAATAACCAGTAATTGATTTTACAATTACTTACAATTTACTTACATAATAATAGCCTTTCTTGCTGATACAATTCAATTCAAATATTACAGTATACTTTGTTATTAGAAAGTACAATTCATTATAAAATATAAAATATCTTAAACCTAGATAAATGCTAAAAATAATAGACAAATTTCCAATTAAAATTAATACTTAAATAGTTTCAATATTAATAATTCAAAACATTTTCCTATAATTAAATTACATCCACATCAGCTTATCTTTGGACGTAGGCCTCCAGAAACTTCCAGTTTTCCCTGTCCTGTACCTATTGTTGCCAAAATGAGCCTGCCACCAATTTTAAGTCATCTTCCCATCTTTTTCTTCATCTGCCTTCCCTGTCTGTGTTTGCCTTCTCTTGGGTACCACTCTGTTACATTTTCCAGTCTCCCTCATGATATATCCAGCCCAATGCTATTTCAATTTCCTCATGTAAGGGAACAAGTCTGCAGGCAGGGAATTCCACTCCATAGCCGTTCGCCATTTAATGTGGAAGCGTAACTCATCTAAGCGTAGCCCTAGAATCCTTTGTGCTACAAGTGGCGTTATATATTTATTTTCTCTTTCCAGTTATTTTAATATTTCTACTTGTGGAGCTAAGATTCATACCCGGAGGCCAGTTTGGGTTCCGCTGTAATGACCCTGCATTATCATACCAATTTAATGGAGACACGATCAGCTGGAAATGGCTGATGGTTGTTACGATACTGCTACCCCTTGTTGTTGTAAGTATTTTTTTTAACATACCAAGTGATGGAACGAACACGTCGTGCGCGACGGTAAGCGACACGCCTGTCCATACCCTCGGAAAACGTATGAAGTCTGCAACCCGCATTGGGCCAGCGAGGCGGAGTATGGCCTAAACCCTCGCCTGAGAGGAGACCCGTGTCCAGCAGTGGGACGTATAAATGGGTGGATGATGATAACAGTGATTTTAACTGAGTTAAAATATTAAATGTAAGGCCTTGATTGCTTTTTTACATGAACTATATTTAGCATGAAATTGAAATTCAGTCTGTTGGCAATCTCAGTACCTACAGGGTTAAAAAAAACCGACTTGAAAAGTTCGTGGAATTATATCTATTTGCCAAGTTTCATTGAAATTGGTCACCCTCTATCGGGTATACTTTGCCACCCTTATGGTACATGTGTAATATTTTATTCAAATTTAAATGAGACCACTACCGAGGCACCCTCTTTCCAACAAAAATAGAATCATCAAAATCGGTCCACAAATGTCGGCCGGAATAATTACATAACATATGTATATAAAAAAAAACATACTGTCGAATTAGAAACCTCCTCCTTTTTTAATCATGTGTAAATATGAGTATTACAAAAATAAAATAGTTTTAGTGACCATAGATATTAAATTGGATTTATTTATTATTCTACAGTTTTTAGTGTTTCTGTAACCTTTATAATGTATACCTTTTTAGTATTGTTGTAGAAGATAAATAATAATAACTATTTATGTTAATTTACAGATGTTACTAACTGAACGCAAATACCACAATGTTGACAAACAACGGCCTAAGAATAGAGCTCTCCGGTGGTATAAAGAGTACATGTATGGATTCGTACTTAATCTGACTGTTGTGCAAGTTTTGAAGTTGATAGTCGGTTCGCCGAGACCACATTTCTTTGATACTTGCATGCCGAAGGAGGCTACGACTTGTCAAGAGTGAGTTGCCAGAAATTACTAAAGTGCATCAACTTTCCTAGAGAATCCTGAAATAAATATTTAGAAATAAGTATAGGCCATACAAATTTCTCTCTGGAATTTGTGGTTGTCTACTTATGTGTGTGTCCATGGCACTAGCGATACAGTATTTCCGTAGTGCGGGGCTATGAGTGCGTTAAAAAAATGTATTATCGCTACAAAACAATACAACAAATATGGATACAGAAAAATAATTTGCATACTAATGCACGAGTTAAACATTTAATAATAATAATAATAATAAATGCGTGCTGCGGCACACGCAAACTAGACTTCGCAGCTATTAGCTACGGGCAGAAAATCCAACCTGTAGCGCTAATTTTCAGCAAGCCCGCTTTTCATTGCCGTTACCTACAAATGTTTAATAAAATTTGAGTTTTTTGTAATTTATTATCGGTGAAGAAAAACATCGTGGTGTAACCTGCATGTCGAAGTAGGCTCACAACCTTCAGGAAACATGTAACGTCACCAACCCTCGCCTGAGATGAACCCCGTGCTCACCTGTGGGACGAATAAACGGGTTGATAATGACGATGATGAAAATAGTAGTTTAGTAGTCCTTGTGAAAGAGTTCGTCCAGGGTAGTACTGCCATCTTGCCTATTTCTGCCAAGCACTAATGTCAGCATTACTGTGTTCCGGTTTTGAATGGTAAGGGTGCTGTTGAAATTACAGGCACATTGGACTTTTCAACTTATGTCTCAGGATGACGGGCGCAGTGGTAGTACCCCTCAGATCTTTGCAATTTAAAGCTCTCAGTGGCACTGTAACTGTTATGGATAGGCGTGTAGCTACCATCAGGCGCACGACTTGTTCGTCCCGTCACTTGATGTTATAAAAATTGCATTTACATGTGTGTTTGCATTTGAATTTATATTTGTATTGAAATTTGAAATTCAAATATTTCAGCTCGGACTACGTCTCCAGCTACACTTGCACTAAAGCTCATTGGATGAATCAGTCTGACCGCAGCTTTCCCTCAGGACACACCTCGCTGGCTCTGCATGCTGCCTTGTTCATCGTTGTGAGTATTGAGTTCAGTTTGATAAATATCACAGAAGAACGCTGGGTGAGGAAATGTTTTATAGATTTCTCACAGATGGCGCTACGGCAAAAAAGTCGTTAAAAAAACAAAAACAAAGATCTGCAACAAGCACTTACAGAAACTCGTAGGGTCTGCTGGTTCATTCCGTAGCTTAGTTGGGAGAGTGTCGGCCTGGTATGCTGAATACGCTGGTTCTAGTAAATTTTTCTCTGTGCTCGATCTATGTATAATTATAACAAACCATTGTCTGATTTTTTTGAAGACGGAATAAAATGACTTTTGCAAGATTGCCAGTTTTCATAAAATTCATTCATTTATAAGCAATCAAGCCTGGCAGCTATCATACTCAAAAATGCTATTAGATCTGGCCCGCACCATGTGCACCAGGTACGTGCATCGCTTGCGCATCTTGCCGTTGAAGCAATCTACTCGCGCGTCTGCAAGCATATGTAAATAATAATTTCTCTGTTTCCACAGTATTACCTCCACAGACGCAGCAAACCACATACACGAGCCATCCGAGCCATACAAACAGGCTGCATGGCGTCTGCAGTGTACTGCGCTCTCTCGCGTATGTCCGACCACCGGCACCACTGGTGGGACGTGCTGGCTGGCACAATGATCGGTTTTATTAGTTTATACTACACGGTGAGTATATACAAGGTGTCCCACGGCTATGCCACACGGAGGAAAAATACCGTACATAGAACATTTTACTAAAAAAAGCCTGTCTGAATCGAGAATCGAACCTGGAAAAAATAAAAACACCTGTAATTTTACTATACTGACTGAAAGCCTCAATCATAAGGATTGTTTTCTTCTAAATAACATAGCATCTTATGTAAAAGGAAGACCATGAAATTTAACAGCCTTTTCTGACTTTGCCGCGCTTATTTATAACAACTGAGATTATCATTACAAATTCCTAACGAGTGCAAACTTTCAATTTTATTATTTTAAACATTCAACACACAACAAACAAAATCTGTGTTAGTGACTTTATAAAACACACAAATTATAAAAGACAATAACATAATAATAACATAATAACGCACACACTCGACATAGCCCCGCAGTAGGGGAACCCTGTGTCGCGGGTGCCATGGACACACAAATAGACAATTACAAATTACACCCAAACTCACGAGACAAATAAATGTAGGCCATACAAATATTTCTCCCGGCCCGGGAATCGAACCTGGTACCTCTGCATGGCAGTCCGGCATGGTAACCGTTCGGCCACGGAGGCAGTTAATAACAGTTAAGTTAATAACAATATGACACACATATTTGTAATAATATACACACTCATTAATAAAATAAACAAGTTGCGCGTGAAGATTTATCAGATCCAATACCCAATGCCATTGTAAAGCATTGTCCCGGTCTCTCGGCTAGTGTCCTCAGTACGCTGCTACTCAGCATTATGCTTCTTACTGACACAATTTTTTTACGTATAAAATCAGTCAGTGTGTGCGTCCGCAAGCATAGTGATAGATGTATTTTGTTTTAGACCAAACTATGCAAGAACTTCGAGTGTCGCAATACAAAAGCCGCTGATAAAGAGAAGACGCTAGAGAAAGAGCAAGCAAGTGAAATGAACAACGTAAATGGCGGTGGCGATGGTCCAAGTATACCTATTCTAGAAACCGTTGATACTTAACCAAAAACTATTGCCTAAAGTGAGTATCGCATATTGCTTCCAAATGTAGACATGACAGTTTTTTCAATTTCATCATAAAAGCAATGTGATTGTTACAAGCCATGGTTGCAAAAAATGTTCCACATTATATAGACACATGTATAGATATAGCTACAAAGAGCGACATGTAGTTGTTAAAACTACCAAATATTAATAAATTACTTTTTCGAATTCCGGATTTCTGAAAATGGTTTTACTGCATCGTAGGACTAACTACTAACCTAGGAAGTCGAAGTTGGATTTTAAAGTAATTCTAATGGTGCCATGTTAAAAATGCGCTAGATAACTGACGGCCTTGTTGCCGTTCCGTCCATGTGTCCTTCAATATGCGGGGCGCGGTGCATTATCTAAAGCTAGGGAGGGGCACAGAGTGACCATTCTCGTTACTTTCTTACTCTCTACTTTGGTAAAAGGTTCGTCATCTACTGCATGTTTTTACGTGACACGATTAGAATTACTATAAAATCCAACTTCGATTTCCTAGGTCAGTAGTTTTGTCCAACGATGCAGAAAAGCCATTTCCGGTAATCCCGAATTCGAAGAAGTAATTAATTAATATTTGGTGGTTTTAACAACTCTATGTCGCTCCTTGTAGCTACTTCTTTACATGTATTTTATATGTGGAACTCCTTTTTCCGACCATATTGGTTATAAGCCGTGGCAAAGGTCCATAACTTATTTTAAAATACCGTAAATGATTCCGAGTGACGGGCCGACGTGATAAGCGACACGCTTAACAGTTCTACCCTTATCATGACAGATAATATAATATTACACCAGTACAGATACCCAATCTCAGACAAAGAAATGTCGCACTGGTAACTCCACTTATTCGGACGCTTATGTTGATTCTTAAATCTGATCAATAGATGGCACCAAGTACTAATATTCAAAAAGGCCAACAGATGGCAGGTATTATATTTTTGTCGAAGTTATTGCTCTTGGTCAAGTGTTGATTATATATACAAGAATATATATAATAAAATCGCAAAGATGCCGAGTCTGTATTTTTTATATTTTAGAGTAGAAGTCTAAAACGTTGGTTACTTTCGAGAATAATTTCTGAGCAATGCCATCTATATAATTTATTGCAAACTAACAAATCAAAAAGCATACCATTGAGAAACCTTGGGTTTGTAATCTTTTCAACGACAGTTTACTGTTGTCACAAACTATTATAATTGTAAATATATTTTAATTGAACATTCCTAAAATGTTGTTTAAACAGATTGGCATTTTTTTATATTTCATACTTCTTACTTAGTTAGACATAACTCAAATTTTTGAGATTCAATTTTTTTATCCTAGTGTCGCCATGTACAGTTTTTATATGTCAATGGTCGTAATCGACATTTTTAGCTAAATTGAGTTATTAACATTATCTGAAACCAGCGAAACGATACCTGCAACCCCCTATAAGGGGTTTCTTTACATCTTATTTAGTTTCAGTTTTATTGATAAGCAAAATCAAATTGACATTTCAATGCCTTACTTTCTCGAACTCGTATCTTATAAAGTGTGATTATTCAGGTGATGGCAAAGCTTTCTATTTATTTTAAATTTCTTATCAAGGGGTTAATTTGAATGCATTACTTTAAGAATAGGTAAAAGCCGGTGTGTGAATATGAAGGAAATGTGACGTGAAATCATCCTGCGATATTTCGACCCCTCCGACGTAAAGTATCGTATGTCGAAATTGCCAAGTTTACAGAGGAGCGTTTTAAATATTCTGAATTCACTGAAATAAGCACAACACGTGACTTTAGCATTTCTCAGTTTTATTCGACAAAGCTCGCTACTCACATAGAGTATTATAAAATCCTAGATATCGGTTAGATGATCACTCTATTTGAGTAACGAGCTTTGCCGAATAAAACAGAACTTTAAAACGCTTCCCTGTAAACTTGGCAATTTCGACATACGATACTTTACGTAGGAGGGGTCGATTTGTATATACAATATTTTTTTTGCATTCCAATAACTTTGTGCTTTAAGATACGATATGTTACGATACGTTTGAGAAAGTAAAGCAAAGATTTGTTATAATTATTAAAAAAGAAATTGTTCCACAACCTTTTATGCGACCCACTTCTGGATACGGGTTTCCTGTAAGGAACGGGTCTAGTTCGCCATGACTTCTCGTCGGTTCCTGATAGTACAGTGCTGGACTAATTAAATTATAATTTTTTTTTTGTCGATTTCGGTGTCGACTTTTTTAACGAATCTTTACCCTGTGCACGGGCGCTTAATGTTACCAGTATTACTGTCTTTATATTAGTTACTAAGTTTTAAAACTAAGGTGTAATAACGTATATGGAATGATTATGTTTTGTTATTATTCTAATGCAAAAAATTCCTACGAAAGCTTTATTTAATTTATTATTTATTTCAGAGACTATGTATAATTATTATATTGATATAGTTGAAAAGAAGAATCATTTGACGTATTACACTCCCGGACAAATAAATCGAGCCACCCTACATTTTCACCATTAAATGCCTTCAGCTTTAACAATGTTTGTTGAGCTTAAACTGGTATAATAAACATATCTAGTCTGTTATTATTAATGCAAAGGTCGAGCACGAAGAAAAAATCCTTGGATTCGGCTGTAGTCGAGCCAGTGACCTCGCCGTACCGTGTCTGTGTAGCTATCAGGTTAGTTTTCTCTACCTAATTTTGATGGCAATTTTTATTATTTGAAAATTCTAGAGTGTTATGATGAAGTGTTATTATATATTATGACGTAAGCTTAGCATATCTTGGATCCGAAGGGTCACCCATGTTGAAGTTCTACGTCGAATGGGGAACAAGTTGAATATACTCAGAACTGTATAGAAAGCTGCAGTATTATGTCCACTTACTGAGGGGCAATAGATGCCGATTCTTCAACTAATAATGCAGGGGCAAATCCAAGGAATCCGTTCCATCTTTCGCGTGGCAGCTTCAAAAATGAGGATAGCCATGACGGCCGCCAACCTTGTAGAGAAGTAATTTAAAAAATATCATGAAATATTACTTAATATTTCACAATAACATTGTCGAAAACATAAATAATAAAATTGCCACCGAAATTAGATAGAAAAAACTAAACTTAAAATTACAAGGCTGACGCTTCTTCCAACTGAGTTACGGAACGAACCAGCCGATCTTACGAATTACTGTTATGTGCTTGTTGCACATTTTTGCTTTTGGTTTTAATGACATTTCTGTCGTAGCGCCATCTGTGAGAAATCTATGAAAGTTTATATCTAATTATTAGGTATTCACGATTGCTATACATAAGAAATGAAACATTTTTTATATTTAAATCGCGTGTATTGTTTTTTTTTTTCAAACAAACCAACTGTTATCTATATATTGTGGACTAAATATATGATTTTATTGAACGATTTACGTGGATGTAACAAAGAAACATTGTTTTAAATCTGTCAAAAACAAATTTATGCGTATATGGCTACTTTGCATTGTTTACTCCTGTGTCCTTTAGAGGTTCTTCATGAAGGCGTGACTTGATGAGACGTTCCATCGTAGACAACAGATTTAGGTAAATCTTCAGTTTCAACTTCTCCCTGGGTAGTATCCTTCGCAAGTTGTAAATGGTATTTACAAGACTCTGACTGCCTCCGTGGCCGAACGGTTACCATGCCGAACTGCCACGCAGAGGTCTCAGGTTCGATTCCTGGGCCGGGAGAAATATTTATATGGCCTAAATTTGTTTCTCTCGTGAGTTTGGGTGTGATTTGTGGTTGTCTATTTGTGTGTCCATAGCAGCCGCGACGCAGGATTTCACTAGTGCGGGGCTATGTTGAGTGTGTGCGTTATTATTTAAAAAAAAATTAAAAAAAGACACTTAAATAAAAATATAGTCCAATATGATGCCGACCCATTATTTGTATTGTCTGTAGTAAGAGACTTTTTGGTTTGATTTTTTTAATTATGATACCAAGTGACTGGACGAACAAGTCGTGCGCCTGGTGCTAAGCGACATGCCTGTCCATAACAGGTTGCAGTGCCGCTCAGAGCTTTAAAACGCAAAGATCTGAAGGGCACTGCCACGGCGCCTGTCACCCTGAGACTTATGTTGAAAAGTCCCATGAGCCTGCAATCGCAATAATCAATAATACAGTAATGCTCACACCGCTTTGTCAGAAATAGGTAAGGTGGCAGTACTTCACAAGAAAGCAAAGGTTTGTGGAGTGATACGCTTAATTTTCAGGCCCCCGACATGTCCCACGGTCAGCCGTGAAATCGACTCTTCCTACGTAAAGTATCGTATGTCGAAATTGCCAATTTTACAGGGAAGCGTTAAGTTTTGAATTCACTGAAATGAGTACAACACGTGACTTTGGCATAGAAATGCTAAATTAAATTGTAAAATAATAAAATAAATTGTGGTTGTTCATCTAACCGATATCTAAGATTTTATAATACTCTGTTTGAGTTTTGCCGAATAAAACTGAGAAATAGAGTCACGTGTTATGCTCATTGCAGTGAATTCAAAATTTTAAAACGCTTCCCTGTAAACTTGGCAATTTCGACATACGATACTTTACATAGGAGGGGTCGAAATATAGTAGGACCAAAACGTTGGTTTGTTTGAATAAACAAATATACGCGTTTTAGATTCGAAGAAATTGTTTCATAGTCTATGGTATATTCACAGACTTATAAGTGGGAAGCAAACTAAACATAAGTTCGTACATACACATATCATACATACAAGGTCGACACGACCGCGACTCAGCGCCAGCGCGACGTATACTCAAAGTAAACGCTCAGTGTCGCCGCCGCTTGGACGTCATGTCGACACTGTGCGTGTGTTGGCAAGACGCTCACGTTCGAAAGACGCTAGTGTGTGGAATCTCTTATAGTTACAGTATCATTTTCCGAACGTCATTTCCCGTAGCCTTTGCAGAAAATTGTCAAAAACTAAAAAAATTTCTACTTAAACTTAAAACTTCCACTTATCCTAACCATTTAAAAATAAAAACGCAAGAAGGCCCAAATTATTTGCCCGGGAGTGTATTTAAGGTAACACTTTTAGCAGCAAGCAGCAATTGCTTTTTACGCCTAAGTCTTATTATTGAAGCTATGATTGCTGTAGTACCACTAGATAAATGCTAAATCGATAAATGATAAATATAGTTTTAATAAAGTTTGCCTTTATGAGAATGATTTTGATTAGTAGACTAATTGCAATTTTTCTTTTAAGTACCTACCAAGTACAATTTGTTCTATGATGACGTAACCTAGTCACTTAGCAAATGTGCGATGCAGGATGTATTGTCAATTGCTAATTTAAACGATTGCATATAAATGTGCTTAAGGTGTACAGATATAGTGAATTTGTAAAATATGATACGCAAGGTGATAAAAAATGATACATCTGTTGTGTGGTGATGACTTATCATATGATCTGAAGTTGTTCTATACAAGGTTATTTCGCCCTTTTGCCAGAACAATGTGTTATCTCTAAAAATCGAGACATAAATAACACGTTGTTCTGGCAAACAGGCGATTTGTAAAATAGCAACCTCGCAGAAATTACTAACATCATACAACTTTCGTTGTATGAGATAATTCATTAAATTTATTTTTGTACTTTCATGTGAAAATTTTTTTTTTTCTAGTTTATGTTAGTTACAAAATAGGAGTGTGGGTTTATGAAACGAGCCGACAGGCGAGTTTCGTAAAAACGTCGCACGAGTGTTTTAATGCCTAATTATGTACAGTTACATACACTGCTTTATCTACACAAACTATAAGCTCTCTATGATGTGTTCAGGAACCGCATATTACGACCGGCATTGATCAGAACTATTAGCAGTAATTATTAATAAAATAATGCAAAAAACTTATTTCTGAAAAAACTCATTATTTTTTAATTCATAGACAAACTAGAGTCGGCCCCAACTATCATATCATTCGATATCAAGTAACGTGTGAGATTTGTCAAAAAGGTATGGGTACGCTATTGCACTCGACCGCGCCCCCACCAACGACAGACCGCGCCCTGCACAGCCCCTCCCCGAGAAGGGTGACACATCGGTCCCCCGACTCTGAATGTGAGGCTCGCCGAACACCAGACGAGCCTTCCATCCCGGGCCCCTCTATGCAGGGCAACGAACTCCCCCGAGTCTTTTACCCAGAGGCCATGGGGGGCCAGGACAGCATCCACTCAACTGTGACGTTCAGTGGCTGCTCTCCCATCCCCCGCGGCGGAAAGCTAACTTAAGCTTAAACTTAGCTTCAAATTTTTCTTTATTGCTTCGTTCCTTATGTAATATTATAATATATCCTTGGGTAATTTTCAGGTTTGTTTTTCCCACCTAATTTCAATAGCAATACATGACAATTAAATATTATTTAATATTTGAATGTAATTTCTTGAAATGTTAGGATTCTACTTCAATAATAAAAGTTGCCACCGGAATTAGGCACAAAAAATTACTGGAAAATTACCCTGATTCATTATTAATTCATGAAAACAAGTTGTTATTTCTGATAGTTATATTTCTGTTAGTACAGTCAAGAGCACGTCAAGCTTGGCCGCTTAGAGTTGGATTTAAATCTTAAGTGTCAAGCTTGACGTGCTCACCCTGTACCTAATATAGTTTTTTTTTTATTACTTCAATTGACGGAACGAACAAGTCGTTAAGTTTAATAGTCGATATTTCTGCGAGGTTGTTAGTATATTACAAATAACCCTGTATACAAAGTCATATTTGTCCCTTATCATCTAATTGCGATAAAATTTTCGTGAGTTGTTATACCTACGCCTGCAAAAGTTCCTTCGGAGTATTAAATCCCAGCATTACCGAATATGGGGTCTGAATTATCTAATTATTTTTTTATGACCGGTATAATTAGCGCCTAACATTCCTTTGATTATTACTTATGTTACCTTTTCATGGGCTGTGAAAAATTCAGAATTATGTGCTTCGGTATTAGGACTGAAATTTTGTATAATTGTATCCACATCTTATTATTACATTATTATTTGTCAGCATTTAATAACAATATATTCATGATCTGGCGACGTAAGGCGAAATACAGCTCGGTATTACAAAAAAACAGAAATATAGGTTCAGTTTACATTGATGTGGAACGGAATGGACGTAAAGTTTTATAACAAAATTGTATATAGCAAAATGAACTTTGCCAATTCCGTAACGTACAAACTAGATGCGCAAACTATCATTCCCGAGAATTCGTGTTTTACCAGTTGTGTCCTACGGAGCGGAGACGTGGTCGTTAACAGCGCGCCTCATCCACAAATTTAAAATCGCTTAACTTGCGATGGAGCGAGCTATGCTAGGGGTTTATTTGATGGACCGAATCCCTGAAGTCATACGTCAGAGAACTAAAGTGACCGACAGCTCGCACAATCAGTAAGCATAAGTGGCATTGGGCCGACATGCCCGATGGAATAGACAGAGTGGCGAGCATGTTAAGGAAAACGTAGTGTAGGACGCCCTGCAACAAGATGGACGGACAACTTGAGAAAGGTGACCGGCAGTGGCTGGATGTACTGCCCATGCTCTGTACTCTCGTTCTCTTTCCGAAACAATTACTATCAAATAAGTAATACACGACAAACAATTAAAAGACGCATGCGAATGAAGCTTCAAACTTGTCATTATCTTTCAAAATTAGTCGAGTATCACTTGTTTGACAGTGATTGTTTCGGACGAAGACTGGGAGTAGACTCCAGGACCGGGAGGGTAGGCTTATGTCCAACAGTAGATGCGTGCAAGCTGATGATGCACGAGAATTCTCCGGAAGACGCGCGTCGTGTTTTTTGCTCATGTCTAGTTTGTACATTACACAATTGATATAGAGTTCATTGTGCAAATGGTTACAAATATTCGCTTCCATTCCGTTCAGCTTCAATGTAAATTGACCTTTACACGATAAACTGAACCAAAGATAGAATATCATTCACCACATGCCGTCTTTCGCTTTACACAGTTAGCATGCTACTACGGCAGGTTTAAAAATGTTGATAGCAATTTTTAGCGGATAGTTATTACCAGTGATCGGAATAGGTACAGTTTATTTACCTAAACTTCGAGGAACAGAGAAAGTGGAGACTGCCTTGCGACTACATATTTTTGTCCCGGGTTTTTTCGGGATTCGGGAAATCACTTGAGTAGATTAACATTGACGTTATTTAGGATAGGCAGACTTTATTCCCTTTTACCTAAACTTTGCGACGAGTTGTTGCAACTACCAATTTTTCGCAATATTTTCAAAAATTCCGACAAAGTAAATTTCAAAATTTTAATAAATATACTTTACCTACCTTTCCCAAATAACGTCCATTTCTAATGTACCCAAGTGATTTCTCGAATCCCAAAAAAAAAAACCGGGACAAACAATAACAATAGGTTTAGATCTATCAACTATGTATATATGTGTGGGGCATTTGGTTAATTAAAACAATGGAAATCAAATATTATCTTTTATTTAAATACCACCAAGGCTTACGCCAAATCCAATGTACAGACAACGGCACGACTTCCTTTAGGAAAGCTTTCAATTAGACGCTTATAAAAGCATACAATATTTAAAAGTGCAGTTGCAGCGCCACCGTCGTAACACGCGCGCACCACTTTTGCAGTCACAATTAGTGAACTAAAAATTACAAACGCAATACAATTACACTTCCAGTGTAAATTTAAAATTACCAAGTTTTATTAGAAACAGCCCCCGTAACATGCCGCCGCAATAAAGCCATTATATCCGCATTTAGCTGTTCGTGTAAATTGTAGTGATAAATAGCTAACATGGCGAGCACCGTGACGTATTTTTGTCGCATCGCGAGCCCCCGTATTGCATTTTTTCCCCACGTCGCATTAAAAGATAACTCTGGGGGTTATTTAAATTCAGGGCATCCTGAGAAAAAGGGAATGACTCAAAATCGACACTTTTCCGCAGAGGCAAGAAAATCATACTTTTATTAATAAAATTGTTGGTTGTTCGCGTTCATTATTAGTATTTTTATGTATTCCAGCTTATACGTTTATGTAAAAATATATTTGTATTTATTCGTTAAACTTGCAAAGAGCACATATCGTCTGTTTAAATGTAAAACCACATAAGTGACATTTTCCAGTCTTTAATTTATATAGCTAGGGTAAGAAAATCACTGTCTTTCTGCACGTGAAACTCAATAACAAAAAAACTATAGCTATTATATAAATAATAAAAAAAGTCATAAACTTAATAAGAGTTATGGAAAATGTCACTTATATGGTTATTATTATTATTATTATTACCTTTATGTCTTGTTTGTAACTTTAGGCTCGACTCACACTTCATTTACAAAAAGGCGAAGCCGCGTGTGGACGCGCGATTCCTTATTTGCATAACACATATTTTTACCTTAATAATGAAAAAATAGAGAATATGCTATAGGTGAAAAAACGACGCGTCGCGACGCTTCCACTCTGCGCCAGTGTGAGTTGAGCCTTAGACTCATAAAAATTGCCCGATAAAAAAATATGCCTTTAAAAATAGTGAGGTATTCCATTAGTGCGAAAAATGATGTGTCCATGTCCTTTTGATATGTTATGTAATCGGACCCGCTGAAGCCTTTCGTGCAATAAAAGTAAAAGGGCATTTTTTTGTAACATCAAGTGACGGGACGAACTAGTAAGTGATGGTAAGCTACACGCCTGTCCTTAACAGTTACAGTGCCACTCAGAGCTTTCAATTGCAAAGATCTGTGGGGCACAACCACAGCGCCCGTCACCCTGAGACATACGTTGACAAGTCCCATGTGCCCGTCATATCACCAGCACCCCTACCCTTCAAAACCGGAATACAGTAATGCTTAATTACTGCTTGGCGGCAGAAATAGGTAAGGTGGCAGTACTTCCCTGGACGAACTCTTTCACAAGGAGCTCTACTGCTACTAAATATCATACTCGTTCTATTCCGTTTTTCACTGGAGGCACTGAATTACCACATACCAATACAGAGACAACTCAAATGTGCAAGTATATAATAATTAATAATAATAATACCTATCGTATTACATACGCAATAAGACTTAACAAGTAATATTACTACAGCCAATGAAGTTACAATATAATATTCATATGGGGAAAACATAAAAAACAAGGTTTGTATTTATAACGACGTTTAATGGAGTTACCACACTTTCTACATGAAAACAAATACTGGCGTAACTAAAAAATGATAGAATTGAAAACAAGATTTAAAAACAAAAATACACTAATGGGATAATTTTTATTTATACATAATAATCAGTTATCCACCCATAAACGCGAATATAAGGGCGCTGAAAAGGTAAAACATATTTAATTAAGTTATTTTTTTAAGAAAAAATAAATCGCTACAAGTTGAAGCTTTCTAGTTTTCCATATAACAAATAAAATTAGTTTTTTTTTATTACAACAATACTTTAAATTGCTCTCTTGTAATATTTTCCAAATGCACGTTAGACCTTTTACCTTCCTAGTGTCGTCGATATACTTTTTGGTTCCATTCAGTAATTTGTTGAACATTCCAATCATGTTTTCTCTATTCCATTACTTTTGAGTTACAACAGTATTTGCTTTTGTGCTGCAGAATTCATGCGTAAGCGAAATGCGCACCGACTTTTTCGCTCTTATTACATGGACATAAAGGTTTTTTTGACCGGCTTAACGCAATTCAGTGTTTATAAGTGTGGTAATTCTGTTAGGTCTCAAAAAATAACTCGATCTTGAAGTCACAATTGTACCAGAGGGACACAAGTCGTCTCTGACCTAACTGACTGTTATCAGAATTTTTTTCCGTAGCTCACTCTATTTCCCATCCCATTAAAAGTATGTTCAACTTTTTGATATGTAAATGCAACTTACTATTGGAACCATTGACTTACAATTATATGGACGTCGGGTCCGCGCTAAAAAGTGTCCGAACTTATAGGGCGTTAAAATCGTATACAGAGCGTCATTCACGCTTTAGACTTCGTTTGTTTTTCTGACAGCGAAGCAAGCAAAATTAGACAGTACTGCGATGACATTACAATTTAAATTCAACGTTTTAGCTTTTTCATATTCCTTTACATGTCACTACGTTTAAATAGGTTTACTTGGGATATTTTTTTCGTGGTTTTTGTATTAGACCCGTCGTCCATTTATTTGTAAGTCAATGATTGGAACACTAAAACAAAAGTTGTAAACCGAAATATATTTTATGCTATCAAGTAACGATATGAACAAATCATGCGCCTGTTGATAACATACCTACCCATAACAGTTGCAGTGGCCACTCGTGTGCCTGTAATTTCACCAGCACCTGTCTTCAAAACCAAAATACTTACATTACTACTTGTTGGCAGAAATAAGTGTGGAGCTCCTTGTGAAAGAATTCATCCAATGAAGTAATGCCACCTTACCAATAAAAAAAAAAGTTCTGAAAGGCAAGGGTGCGGGCACAAGGGACTTGTCAACTTATGTCTCAGGATGACAGGCGCAGTGGCAGTGACTCAGATCTTTGCGATTTGAAACTGAGTGGCACTGCAACTGTTGCAAGCGCACGACATGTTCGTTCGTTACTAGGTACCGTAAAAAAAATTCACTTTATTAGTACTCTTTAGTAACAGTTACGATGGCCGAATATTCACGTTACAACACTTTAATCAAGAAAGGGACTATACTCTAAATTAATTCATAATTAAGTAAAACACAACATAGAATTAAAACCTTAATGTATTTGTAATAACAATAAAGTAGAAAATTCTTTTATAAATCATTGGAATAACACATACGCCGTTA
Source organism: Hyposmocoma kahamanoa (assembly GCF_003589595.1). NCBI lineage: Eukaryota > Metazoa > Arthropoda > Insecta > Lepidoptera > Cosmopterigidae > Hyposmocoma > Hyposmocoma kahamanoa. The sequence goes on along the minus strand of NW_020653852.1, from coordinate 19,067,923 downwards.
GATGAAAGGGCGCAATCGAAATTTCTTAAAAAATTTTGTCAAGTATACTGTAGTGATCAGTATAAAAAGACCGATTGGATTTTTTGTTTTTGTGTAGGTGAATAAGGTCAGAAGTTACCGCAATAGAAAAGTAGATATGTTTTAATATTATTTTATCGGTTTTTAGTTTTTTCAAAGCGCATTTCAACCAACGGCGACAGAATAGGTACCTTAAATGCTTATTCGAAATCATTTATTTCTGGAAAGAAGGAGTTACTGCTATAAAATAAATTACTAATTTAAAAAGTTCTGAGCAAATTGATACTAAAAAGTTAATGTCCACAGATCAAAGGTAGAAGGTTAAGACGACACTTTGTTAAAAATGAGATATACCTAGGTAGTTAAATATGTAAGCAATATTTCTAGTCTCGGTATAATGCGTCACTGGAAAAATAAAAAGTTCAATGAACCGCTTTACACTCATGATATTGATTCAAATCCGCGAATGTAGTATTGGTAAAAGGCGCGTATCTGCACCAAACCAAATATCACAAGAGAGAGATTTAACGTTATTACTTTATTTCAATGGCTACGATTTTCATTTTTGCACAGTAAGCATTAATTTATGTTGTCTACGGACTGATAACAATAGATTCCCGTAAACCACGGTAATTTGGTTGCTACGACATTTACGCGGTTTTGATTTGGCCTCTAAATTACCGAAATGGAGACTCATAATAAAATGCTAGTTACGAGTAATTGCACTATCCCCGACGATTTAGTTAGATTTTTTCTGCATTGATTTGTCCGTTACGAGTGTCAATAATCGAATGAATCATTAACTAACGGCAGTGATTGAAGGATCAAAAAACACCTTTTTTGATCCTTAATTAACTGCTGTTAGTTAAAGCGTGAAACAAAGAGAGCGAGCGAGAGTCGTCCATATAAATTACACGGAATTAGACCCGCCGCTGTCCCGACCCGACTGGCGCCCGACCCGACTCGCGCCCGGCCCGACTGGCGCCCGACCCGACTCGCGCCCGACCCGTACCCGCTGTCTGTGTGTTTCACGCTTAAATGTTATACGTTTTAGACTTTTTATCTTCTCCTTTCGTATCGATGGCATACACTTTATTACTGTGGCTCAAGAAGTTATAGCCGCTACCCGTGAGTCTAGTAGTAGCCGCCATGTGAGGGACATGCCTGCCATCGTGATGAAAGGATACAGAGCTACAAGAACGTCTAATACGCTACTTTTTATCTTTACATTAACGAACTCATTTTTAATCTCAAATGTCACTTAACCCCTTTTGCCTTTCAACCTACGTTATAACTAAAAATATCCATAGAATACATTTTTTATCAGGACGGCGCGGATATGCGTCCACCTTTAAATTGTCGTCTGCGTGGACGCAGCTAAAATAATGAAGCAAAGCGATTTTTTTTACCTTGACGTTATATGTTCAGGTTGACAAATAAAATATACAACTCATAATGGTGAATTTTTTTAAAAAAAAGCTCTTTATGACCAGATATATCAAGGGTGAAATATTATTTAGTGTCAAAATTCGTAAACCCATAATTTATATGTACCATAATTTCATACACATAATTTTCATACCATTATTTCATATTGTAAATGTTATTTACAAAGAGCAACCCCTAGAGTCTAGAGTTTCTTGCTCATTCTTCTCAGGGGAATCTGCCTTACGAATGAGCGGTAGAGTTTAACCATTGGGACGATTTCAAGTGTAATAATGCTTACCTATGAAATAAAGATTATTTTGAATTTGAATTTGACACATACACTTGACGCCCTTTTGCTATTGGAGTAGGTAGAGACCACAGCCATAAATTTATTTATTAACCGACTTCAAAAAAGGAGTACCCTTAGGAGTAACCTTAGTTATTTTTTATTTTATTTATGAGTACGTTACGCGACTACTTCGGCATTCGTGAGCCGATTTCAATGGACCACCTCAACAGTATACAGCATGATGAGACTTCAACACAGCGAAAGCGGACAACAAAGTTTTGAAGTCGGTTTTTTTATTATTAAAAAGTTATAATTATTTGTGATACAGGATAGAGGATAGGTGCGGGTATATTTTAAAGGGTTTTTGTGGTTCCGGCTGTTTTCTTATTGTATAAAAAAAACTGTAGAATCGGTGCATAAACGAAACATCTGAGCACCAAGTCTGCTAATTTTAAATCATTTTAGTTGTGTGTCGCTAGTGTCAATGGCAGGATTTGGTACGTTTGGTATTCAACTAAAAGTTAAGAGTGGTGGCTTGTCAGTGGTTAACCGTCGAGGTACTATTCAACTGCTATTGCAATTATTTTGTATATGGTATTTTTGGTAAGGTACCACTACCTTGTACATCTCTACCAGGATGCGTTTAACACGTTACTACGTGTTATAGGTTCTTCTATATAGCGTAGAGTCCTGGAACTAAACTCAAAATTGAGCAATCGCCTTCGAAATATTATTATTATTATTAATGATAAACATACGACCTGCTCCGATTAATTTCACAAGAAAAATTCCAGGGAAAACGACCGCCTGGAAGGCGTACTTAGTGGCTTAAGAATCTCCGGACATGGTTCAACCTGAGCACAAGATCCTTGTTCCGTTTAGCTGTGTCTAAAATACAGATAACCCTAATGATAGCCGACCTCCGGTAGGAAACGCCGCCTCAAAAAAAAGTTTTAGTAGGACCACATCGATCGTTAAACACACTGACAGCGGGTGCGGGTCGGGCGCGTGTCGGGTCGGGTACACGGCGGGTATAATTCCGTGTACCTATATGAATGAATGCCATCACTGCCACTTCCCTGAGACTCTATTGAACCTCAACTGCCATTGCAACTAGATTTTAGCAGAATAACAAATAAATATTAGACAACATCACATACGTTGCTCTGGTCCTAATGTAAGTTACTAAAGCACTTGTGTTATGGAAATCGAAAACAACCACAGTACCAAATACACCTAGACCCGAGACAATATAGAAAAGTTAGTTTCTACATTGAGCCGGCTGGGGATCGAACTCGGGACCTCAGAGATGGCGACACCATGAAAACCGGTGTGCAAGCCACTACATAGTCTAATATTGTCATAACTGCAATTATAATCTCAGTGGAGTCCCATTGATTTCAAGAGAGAAAATTAGCAGAATTGGGGCTTGAATATTCGGCGAAATCCTTTCTTATCCTGAGTTCAACAGCTGACTGTCTTCAGACAGTGTCTTCTCCTTAACCAAAGTGTTGAGATGGTCCACCAAAGCTTGTATAGACATCTCCCCGTGAATTTTGTTGTCTCGTGTACGGACATTCACAGTTCCAGAGCTCTTCTCGCGTTCACCTACCACTGTAAAAGTAAAGTCTAATTATAATATAGTAATATTAACTAATAGTGAAAATCTCGTGTACTACGTGTATTATTGTGCAACGTCACGCCCTACATGGATACGCGGCTTATACAGGTGTTTTTTTAAATGAGACAGTATGGGGAAATCCGAAACCATAGAAGATACAAGGAAACTGTCTTAATAATAAATATTTATTATTAAGACAGTAATAATTTGGTAGTCAAACTTTTGGTCAAGCGTGAGTTGTCCATAAAAATGAATAAAACTGATCAACATTTTTTCAGTACTGTTTGACTCAGTTTCATGAAGAAATACGAACGAAAATAACATGGACGAAAAAAATGGGACAACAGAAGTTGGTCAAATTTCAAAAAATGTTTTTTCATACAAAATTAATAACATTTCACCAACTTTCGCTGTCCCGATTCTTTTCTTCCAATACAATAAAATCATTCTTATAAGGAACTTATTTTGTCATCATTAATTTTATCACATTGTCTTCTGGTCTCGAACAAAATTCTCTGTTCCGCTAGCATATAAACAAATTCAATAGGAAATCTCGAGAAAATCCAGGACTCGAACCTTACAAAAGTTCAAAATTGGTTGGAACATGAAACGATTACTTACCAAGGATGTAGTTGAACTGCGCGAGCTGTGCGTTGCGCACTTTCTTGTTCAGCGTGTCGCCGGCATCCGTATCTGCTTCCGACATGAACCCGGCCTCGGACAGCTTCGCGTTCACCTGACAACAAACAATACAAAATACATTTATTACACTTCCAAAACACAACAACAAAATAATAAAAACCAATAGAACAAAGAAATAAACATATATAGAACAATACATCATGGCATGTATATTCGAATGACAGGGTACAGAGGGTCGAAGTCATCGGTACGAGATCATCACGGTCTGCAATTAGAATGGGCGTTCCTCAAGGTTCAGTTCTAGGTCCATTTATATTTTTATTCATATTAATGACTTACCTAACCATGTGGAGGGAGGAGTGTGTAATGTATCATATAAATATTTTTAACCCAACGCTCATTCAAAATAATTCCATTTAATATTAAATAACAATTATATGTCATAAGCCTCAGTTTTCATAACTAAGTAGATCATTCAACCGAAGTGAATTTGATCTAAAATTTCTTCGGAAACATACACAGCTACAGGTAAATATCTCGTGAAAATTATCTGAATTGACAATACATATAATGATTGTTATACAAAAAGAGCTTTATATAAAATGCTCTTATAAAATGTGAATGTTATTATTACTAACGACAATTATATGAAATTAAGACGTTATAGGAAGTATTGAGACCAAGTGAAAATCATACTATTTGACTGCCTCTGTGGTAGAGTCGCTTGCATACCGGTTTTCATGAAGTCGCCATCTTTAGAAGTCCCGGGTTCGATCCCCGGCCGGGTCAGTGTCGAAAACTAACTGTTGTATATTGTCGCGGGTCTGGGTGTTTGTAGTACCGTCGTTGTTTCCGATTTTCATAACACAAGTGCTTTAGCTACTTACTTTGGGACCAGAGCAATGTATGTGATGTTGTATATATATATATATATACTTAGAATAATAACGCATAGAATGATAGTTTCATATCAAACGAACTGTCACAAGTGAGGCAAAAATCAAATTCATGTAGGCTAGTTTCAGTAGTAGGTTAATTTTCGGTTTTAGTGAATATTTATATAAAAACACAAGTTGAAACGCGTTACTTCCTTGTGGATGTGATTTTAGTATCTATTTTATGTTTGTGTGACGTATTTTTACACTCATTTACCGCACATTTCGTCATTTTTAGCTAAAATTCTTGATCTATTCGCGGTGCAAGTTGACCTTGAGCACTGAAGGCCCGCCCGCTCGTGTAGGCCCTTTTGGCGCGCTTCAATTTGCCTCACTTGGCGTGTGCGGACTAGGTTTCTATGCGTTATTATTCTAAGTGTATATATATATATATATATATATATATATTACATGAACGTTGTTATATCTATTACAATTAGTTTATTTCATTTTCACACAAATGAGGCCATTTTCACACCTGATGATATTTTCTTTTTTTTAAAAACTAATCTAACCTAAAAGAATCCCGTCCTGTATCGTGTCCGGCTCAAAAGTTACTAGACTTCAAAGGGAGGAGGATGTCTATTCGAAAGTTACTAGACTTCAAAGGGAGGAGGATGTCTATTCGACTGTATGTTTTTTTGGATGTATGTTACGCGATAACTCCAGCATTCGTTAACCGATTTTGATGATTCTTTTTTTTGTTGGAAAGAGGGTACCTCAGATGTGGTCCCATTTGAACAAAATATTCCACCTTGAAGGGTAGCAAACTAGGGGATAAATGACTTTTAAGGACGGTTTTTTAGTACTCTGGACAGAGATTATTACAAATAATTCATTTATTGTTAAATAAATATAGCTAATCTCTTATATATATTACACTAATATAAAGAAAGAATGTACAAACAAGATACCTAAAATGGTACTAATTTACTTAGTTTAAGTCATAGTTTCCCAAAGTGGTCCCTACTACTAATGGTCCCCATAGGGCGCTGTAGAGTCTTAGGTAGGGATCTCGGAAGCAATTGGGGGGTGTTGATGCTGTCTGGGGGTTGAAAAAAAGCCAGAAGTATCTATATAAACTACACTACATAATTGTACTTTTTTCCCTTGTCGTTTTTTGTGTTAAGATTTAATTGTATAGCTTTATGAAAATTGTATAATAATTTAAAAAATTCAATTATGATAATACTATCATGACTTCCTAGACATTTATTTTACTTGTACTTGTATTTATCTTTTATCTTTAAATTCAAATTGTTTATTAATTAATGAATGTTATGTACTCCTTGATGGGTTATGTGTTACAAATAAAAAAATATTTAAGTTAATTAGAAAAGTGTACCTTATTAAATAAATAAATAAACGCTCTTAAAGTAAACTCACCTGTAGAGCGTAGTCGTCGAACGCTGGACCAACAGGCACGACGCATACTTGTCTCGGACTGAGCCAGAAGGGCCATTTTCCCGCGTACGATTCACTGAGAATCGCGATCATCCGTTCCACGGACCCGAGGATCGCGCGGTGGATGATTACAGGGCGTTTCTTGTCGCCGCTTTCACTGAATAAGACATAAATAATACGTTATTGATGCTACTGTCTTGGACGTCTTTAACGTTATGTATTATGTTGGTACCCAAGTTTTTTTTTATTGACCAAAATACAGAAAAAATAGTTATTTACTAGTTACAAGCGGCGTTTACAAAAGTCCTTTCGGCTTTATCTGCGACAAAGGAGTTCAGGTAAATTTAAGTAAAAATATAATATAATGGAGCAAAAACAACAGACAAAAAAACTGGTGTCCTATCATGTTAAACAAAAACTAACTTAATTGCATAAATTGGTAGAAAAACGTGCTAACTTACATACTCATGCAATAACAATTAAACAAATTACAAAATAAAGTTTATATTCATCAGTTTTAAAAAATATAAAAGATAAACGTAAAACGTTTAAAAATATATGTATATGTCAAATATTAATGTATTATTTATTGGCCATGTTGATCTACAATCTTTTGCTATATTTTAGGTACTTCTAGAATTCAGCTTTCATAAAAAAACCGTCTTTACTTAAAGAATATAGCTTTAAGTGTTCTTTGATGATCTTTTCCTTATCAAAGTTGTGTCTGTACAAATAATCTTGTAACAACCGAAACAAGTGAAAATCTGAAGGGGCTTATCGAACGAATACGTTGGATGAGGTAGTGCATCTCAACCTGTACATGCAATAGTTTTTGATGACTTTGTAAACGTGTGTCCATAGGTCGCAGGTTCAAACCGGCTTGAAGGACCAAAACGATGCTGCTGGGGCCAATACTACGCTATAGTATTGACTCCTAATTGTTTAAATAGATGAGTTAAATAAGAAAATAGTTTATGGTAAGGATACAAGCTAGACGAGGCCGAGTTCTTTTAAGTTGTTATTATCCACGAATTTTGGTTAACCTACATTAATTGTCTATTGACGTGCACAGGTAAACAAACGGCCGCGGAAAGTAGGGCGTAAAGTAAGTAAAAACTAAAATGTGTGATTGTAAACAGTTTGGCATTATCTTGACGAAATATGTACAGTACATCCCCATAGCTTTATTAGTATATAATTCACGAAAAATGCCTAGAACTGAAGCATCGTAAAGATGCCGTATTTCACCGTGATAACCGTATCGCCCAGTTAGTACCTTTACAGCTACCAGTCCTGGCGAGAGATGTCGCTATTCACTGTATTAATTAAATTTTTATTGAATTGATACAGTGAATAAACCTGTAATAGATTTCTCATAGACGGCGCTACGACTAAAAAGTCGTTGAAAGACCAAGTACAAAGACACGACGCAAGCACATAGAAAAATTCGTGAGGTCCGTTGGTTCGTTCCGTGGCTTAGTTGGTATAGCGTCTGGCACGGTATGCAAGAAGACGTCGGTTCGAATCCGACCGGATCGAAGGAATTTTTTCTGAGTGTTCGATCTTTGTATTAATAATTATAACTAGTGGAGTAATTTCACAAAAAATAATTGAATATCAATTCAATAAAAAATTAATTAATTTAGAATGCTTAAACACAATGATAGGGTTACCTTGAACGCAGTTCATTTATAATTTATCCGTAGATCAACTAATATAGACGGAACAGTTAATATATATTCTCAGACATAAAAAAAATCGTTTATTACCTTTGAGGATCGAATATTATTATCCCATAAAAAAAATACCTGACGTAAGTGAGATTGAATCTCTCCGGCAGCTGGAAGTCCAGCTGTATGGTGGCACACTGGTGCGAGCGGCGCAGCGCGTCCTGGATGGCGATGTCGATCTTGGGCCCGTAGAAAGCGCCGTCGCCAGGGCTCAGCTGCCACGGCCGCCCGAACTTGTTCAACGAGTCTTCCAACGCCTGAAACAGTTTCAATTCTAACTTGGGTGAAAAGAGATAACGTCAAATTCAAGATAAAATTCGAAAATTCAATAGATAAAATAAATGTACACTTGAAAACGTCACATTTACGCTACTGCTCGTTCACTACGCTGACTTTCCTGAGAAGAACGAGCAAGAAACTCTAGGGATTGCTCTTTTCAAATAAACTTAAATGCTATGGAATACACTTTGAATCAAATTTGTGTGGAATCTAGAGCCATGTCGTCTTTCCATACATTTTTATCTAACACTTAGTCGTCAATTTTGTAATATGACTTTCCGTCTTCAATTTTGTAGTTGACAGACCGCTTGTGTTATTTAATTTAATTAAGAGTTTTGGCTTGGACACAAGTCCTTTGAGTCATGTCTTCGTTTAATTATCGGGATTCTCATTAAATAATTTCCAGTGTGCGGTTCTACAACATTATGTTTTCATTTTCTCTTAAATAACTTAGTTCTCTTGTTTGGGCTTTCTAAATAGTCTTTTAGGCGGCGGGAGTCAATATTTATGTTTTCACTTTCATTATTTCACATTATTGTCACTTTGAACAAAAACTATGATTCGTAATTATTGGACTTTTCAGGATAAACTCTTGTAGTTTGGTTTGAAATAAGGAATATAGTTCTAACTTTCTTGATCACTATTTCTATCTTCATATTTTCTTCATAATATACTTAAAATAAAATTTGGAAAAACTGTACTTGTAACTTTGAAAGCCAGCCTTTTTCAGGTCGCTTGTGAAAAATCTCGCATGTGTAGTGAGGAGGCAACACCCAAGTATCAAACATTGTACACTTCCGCGACGTCGTACTTTTGAACTGGGGCCTTAACGTGAAGTCTTATTACAGTTTAGTATAGGTTCGTAAGGACAAAAAAACGGGATGGTGATATTACACTTCATGTAGCACTGTCTCACAACGATTCATTTTATATCCTGAAGTGAATCGTAATAAGAGTTCACGGTAAGGCCCCAGATGAAATCATGTAGTGTGCCTCTCACGTATACTTCATCAAAAAACATTCTTTATTCCCAACGTGATGCTCTAGTCCGTGACACTCGTTTCGCCACAAACGTGAAATTTCAAACATCCGAAAAGCTTCGAGTGCTTGATAGAAGTCATCACGTGGAAAAGCCTTCTCACAAATACAACTACAAAAAAAATCGAATACATTCATCATGTATTATAGTTCTAGTTAAGTATATTATGTAGTGAAAGGTGTATAGTCAGTTAGTAATAAACGAATCGTCGAGAAGTACACTCGTTTCCATTTCGTCTGCAAGCTCTCCTACTTCCCTCTTCACCTCAATCAGCTTTGTTAACAAGAGAGGTAAGTACATCTTCCATTGACACTTTAGAACGGCCTTCTAATTCCTCACACATATCATTGTCTACGTAAAGTTATTCATTCTGTGGTCAGAATGGAGAAAGAGGTCATTCTATAAGTCAGTGTACAATGTTTACATAAAAAAGTCTTTTTTTCGTTACAATTAATTTATCTTCCCCTATTATATGCATAATAATATTGAATTATTAAATAATATTGAATAATAGTTCTTCCAATTTTATAATTATTTTTAGGCGCTCGTTGCTTTTAAGCCCGCCTAAGATCTTTTAGACAAATGGTTGGCTGAAAAACAGCGCTGTCTGCGACAACAACGTTTCCAGACAGCACAAGCTGAGACACCTCCTTTTGCCTTCTGACATGTTTGGCGTTTATTGTTTGTTTATGTTTGGCTTGACATGTTATTTGTGTCATTGTGGCAATAAAGGATATTTGTATTTGCCTCAAGAGCGATTTGATTATGCTAAGCAACAACATTGGTGCTTCAATTGTTTGAAACCCTCGTATCGTCAGCGACATCCATAGAGTATATAACCAGAAATAGAGACAAAATGTCATTTAATTAGTTTGACAACTATTCTGCTATATCATTACTGTGACAACTGCGCTCCAACTGGCCAGCCCAAATTCGAAACAATTGACGGGTGTCAATGGTTTCACTTCAAATCGACCAGTTTAACTTGAGCTTTGCTGTAATGGACGAAAATTGAAAATTTACGTATTTAATATGTAATTACCGATGAAATGTGATTACATTTGTTTTGTAATTAGATGTTTTGCTGCTTTTCCCACACGTGGATGGAACATTTACCCCACTAACCATTGTTAGAGATGTCATCATTATTATAATAAACACAGGATATTTTTGGAATACACGGAGACGTACACACAGGTCAGTTGTTGGTGCTGTACTATTTCAGCTTTCTAATTTGTGATTTCGGAGCAAACGAGAGTTGATATTTAAAAGCGATATAAAGTGCATTTGCCTGATGAGTTGCCAGGGATGGATGGCCCTTATTTTGTCTCTAATTCTGGTTATATACTCGATACGAACATTCGTGATGCTTCTGGCCGCTTCTCTACGAAAGTTGACGACCGTCATGACTATTTTCATTTTTGAAGCTGCCGTACGGAAGAAGGGACGTGCGCTAAGGCGGAACCAGTCTCTCAGATTCTTCAACCACGAGGTTTTCCCTCTACCACGACTACGCTTTCCTTGGACTTTCCCCTGCATTAGTTGAAGAATCCGTTATGTATTGCCTCCTATTACGTGGCCAAAATACTGCAGCTTCCTTTCCTTTACAGTTCTGAGTATTTCCAACATTTTTCATATTCGAAGAACCTCAACATTGGTGACCTTTTGTACCCACAATATGCCAAGCATATGTCTGTACATGCATCTCAAAGGACATCAGTTTTGAGTATAATGGTACAACACTCCATACTAAACAATAAGATTCTGAGCATGTACACAAGAATGGTTAAAAGGTAAAAACTGCCACGACACTGAAAATAATAATAATAATAACGTACACACTCACAACCCCGCACTAGGGAAACCTTCAATGGCGGGTGCCATGGACACACACATTCCACCAATTCCAAAAATTCCACCCAAACTCACGAGTGGAAAAAAAGTAGATCATGCAAATATTTCTCCGGGCTCGGGAATCGAACCCTGACCTCTGCGTGGAAGACCAGCAGGGTAAGCGGCCATGTAGGTAGTTAAATGAAAGTAATTAATCCAAAGTCAGAAATTAAATTAATAGAAAAGGAAAACATCGCGATAGAACCTGCATGTCGAAGACCATTTTGCAACCAACCTTTTCAGCCTGATTCCAGGATTCAATGTCACCGAGATACTTCTCTGGCCTGGTCGAGAGATTCAGCTGGAAGGTGAATCCAAAAGTCGAGTATACGTGCTCCAGGAATTCCAGGCATGCCACCTGAAAACATACAATAATACAATTTTTCAAGAGAGAGAAATTCCAGCCTTAATTTTTGTGTTATAACTTGGCAAGGGAAATAATCCGGATATCCCATAAATAATACTTCAATTGCAAACCGCAAATATTGTACATTGTTACAAGAACGGTAAGGCAATTACCAAATGGTTACAGCAACATTTTAATGGCTTAAACGTTTGTAATTGATATTCCGACCGTGTGGTATACAATATTCTTTATCAATTAAAAAATGTAAAATAAAATTTAAAAACGTTTTATTTCATTCATATTATAATTTATATTAAGCCAATTTTAATTACAGCAGAAAAAACTTATACAAAAAACAATTAAACATGAAATCTTATTGTAACGTTAAATTGAATGAATATCACGATATTTTACTACCATGATATTCAAATTATTTTTGTATAATTACTCCACTAGTTTGTTTTCTTATTGCTTCGTCTATTTGCTTTTTAACACTTACATATGCTCGTCTAATGCTTACATAGGTATTCAACCAAACCTATTTCGTTTTTGTTATTTAAAATTAGTCGGCATATTTATTAAGTAAGTAAATTATTAGTAAATTGTGAACAGAAGATCTTTCCTGTTACTTTATAATGATGTATCAATATAAATAGGGTTAAAATGAAGTACATAACTTATATTATATTTAACTCTTATCAATGTAATTTCATTGTCATCTGTTTTGTTGCCCATATAATTAATAAACAAATAACGAAACAAAATATATTAACTTAATTTTAAATTTATGTTTGAGTATGCATCTTATAAATTATAAATTAAATTAAGTTGACTGTAATTAGTTTTAATAAATAAAATAAATAAGTCCACTTCAGGCCTTCGGGGACGCGACAGTGGCGGTGGCCGACCCCGTAGTTTGTCCGGGCGATGGGAGCGAATAAATTTTAACATATAAAAACCATTACTACCCTAGGGCCTAGTTTTCCTGCACTTATTGCTACTTACAAGAAAACGTGATGAAAAATAACAATGACCAAGGGAATTACACTACGGGCAAAATGTCACTCGAAAAGCTAGTGTGAATTTACTTGACAAAATTTAGGAAGGAATGAACGAATGAACGGGTGAATGACTGTACGAGGAAAAAGTATGAACGAGTGAATGTAGGAATGAGTGGATGTGTGAAGGAGTGTACGTATGAGCGAATGAATGTTGTGTGAATTACTTAACGAGTCTCTAAGCCCTATTGGTTTTTAAAACAATATTTATCGTGTCTTTGGTTAGACAATAGACCTGGATAAAACAATGTTCTTTACTGTTGTTAATCTTTTTTATCTTTACGATATCTAATGACGGAACGAACAAGTCGTGCGCCTGGTGGAAAGCGACACGCCTGTCCATAACAGTTGCAGTGCCACTCAGAACTTTAAATCGCTAAGGTCTGAGGGTCGCTAAGATCTGAGGGGCACTCCCACTGCGCCCTGATATATAAGTTTACATGTAGAGATGGGTTTTTACCCGATAAATATCCCATAAATATCCGTTTTTACTGAGTATTTATCCTAAAACATGGATTACATTATTTTTTGTGCGTTTTTATAACAAAATTCATTAGAATTCATTTTTATTAAATAATTACGTTTTTGCCATTCTTTTATGTAATAATACTGTTCTACCTACATTTTTCGAGTCGAGTGGTATAAAAAATTCGATTGACAGAAACCTATCAAATTAAATGTAATCCTTGAGTTGACCTGCGCACGAGCATTAATAAAGTGCGGCCCAACTTTATGGTCTTGGGGTCTCTACAAGATACTTAATAAAGCCACATTTGGACTTGAAATATTTCACACACAAAATCTATTAATTAAACACATGATATAAAAAAATAAATGTTTATAATTGTGTAGGTACACAAAGTGTTTTAAAAATATACTTTGTTTTACTAAATATAAATAATAAACCACGATTATTTATCCATATTTTTGGATAAATATCGAGTACAAATGGATATTTATCCTAAGTATTTATCCCAATGATATTATTTATCCATGACCTGTCTCCAGTCCCACGTGCCAGTAATTTTACCAACACCTTTACCCTTCAAAACCGGAACGCAATAATGCTCATATTACTAACTCGTGAAAAGACGAAATTGTAACAATTCATATCCTCCCTTGTAGTATTTTTATTATGACAATTTTTCTCTCAATAATAAAATTCATATTTTTAGTGTGCTTACCATCTCCTGTTCAATTTGCTGTGGCGTACAGAATATATGTCCATCGTCCTGTTGGAATCGTCGTACTCGCGTAAGACCGGTCAGGGCTCCGCTGAGTTCGTTGCGATGCAACACGCCGAAGTCCGCCATGCGGAGTGGAAGTTCACGCCACGATCGGGTGCGGTGGTCAAACATTAAGCTGGAGAGTAAAAACATTTTCAGCTCCAAAAATGAAACTTGATATCAGTTCGTTGGTGTTTGGTTTCAATCAAATACAAATACACCGAGCATTCTGACCATCGAGTATATAACCAGAAATAGAGACGAAATAAGGGCCACACATTCTTGGTAACTCATCTGTGATATATCACTTATAAATATCAACTCTCGTTTGCACTGAAATTACAAATTAGAAAGCTGAAATAGTACAGCGCCAACAACTGACTTGTGTGTACGTCTCCGCATATTCTAAAAATATTCTGTATTTATTGTAATAATGATAATGTCTCTAACAATGGCGTGCTGTTTAATTCAGTGGAGTGGGGAAAAACATCTAATTACAAAACAAACGGAATCAAATTTCATCGGTAATTAAATATTAAATACGTAATTTTGCAATTTTCGCCCATTACAGCAAAGCTCAAGTTAACTGGTGAATTTGAAGTAAAACAATTGACGACACCCGTCAATTGTTTCAAATTCGAGCTGGCCAATCGGAGCGCAGTTGTCACAGTAATGATACGGCAGAATAGTTTTCAAAGAAATGAAATGATATTTCGTGTCTATTTCTGGTTATACACTCGATGATTCTGACTATACCCAAAATCTAGGATGATCCCTGTGACAGTTCATAATAATCTACATATTAGATTGTTTAAGTAAATACATTAAATAACACCAAATAATGTTCATCTGTGAGAAATTAACGGAAAAATATTTTTTATGATTTTATTATTTTTATTATGAGCCCATACTGTCCTACTGCTTTTTTATAATTATGAATACAAAAATCGAAAAACACATAGAAAAATGTCCTCGATCCGGTGGGACCTGAAACCACGTCCATGCCACGTCTGAAGCCACGGGTCCAGTTACCGAGTAGTCGAAATTCTCCTATATGTTTTCGATATGTATCTTTGTACGGACTTTCGGCATTCGTCGCCGCTTGTGACATCTGTACGCTGTAGAGACATGGGCGCTCTGTGAAATTGAGAAGATAGACGCTCTGGAAATGTGGTGAGAAGAATGCTTGGGGTATCGTGGACAGCCTTTCGTTCAAACGCCTCCATGCTCCAAGAACTCGACACAGTGGTGCAAACTCGCATCCTAAAATTCTTCGGTCACTTCTCAAGACGGAATTTTGACTCCATAGAGCGTCTTGTTATGCAAGGCAGAGTGGAGGGAATGCGCGGAAGGTCACTCATTCGATGGACCGATCAAATAAAATCTGTAGTAGGCGGTCCTTTACATGAGTGCACGAGGGAGTCCACTAACAGAGAGAGATGGCGAGATGTCGTGAGGCAAGCCATATTAACATTCACAAACGTACTCCGTGATAACCGCGACCACTCTGGCAAGAGTGATACGAAAGAGAAGAAGAGACATCTAGAGAGATTTTTTAAATAACCTTCTCACGGCAGCCGATACCTTTACAGGTATCACAACTGACGCAGACGTCTCTTATCGATCAAATGTATTTATTGACATTTTTTGTGAAATAGCTCCACCAGTTTTGTTATAATTATGAATAGAAAGGTCGAACATAGAAAAATTTTTTGTCATGCAGCATGGACGTGTTTTCGATTTTTCTATTCATAAACATAACAAAACTAGTGGAGTTACTTCACAAAAATCTCAATATTTTTTTCATTTTTTCAAAAATGCATAATTTTTTTACGACATCGTGCTATGGTTACTGCATTTGCTAGAGATGAGGTGTATCGATAAAAAGTCTTCGACTTTAATGAAAAGATGTATACTGCGTAATAAATTCCATGTCAGTGCAGCGGCAATAAATTTACATATCCGTGTTATTACTTTCTTGAAACCTATAAATTATTGATACGATAAACGTTTTTAGAAATTTACTAAAATAATTATAACGAACACCCACGGCTCTGTCATTTTTGACAGCTATCGTTTTTTTACATTCTTTTCAATGCCTAAAAGTACATAGTATAGTTTCGAGACGACTTTCACTTACCAATGTCCAGGACAATTCATTGGTTTCAATGCGAAGGTCTCCTTCTCCACGTCGAAGGAGAACATATTGTCCGCATAGTGCGCCCAGTGGCCCGAGGTCTGCCACAGCTTCGCGTTGTACATGTTTGGGGATACCACTTCTTGGTAGCCACGGAACCTAAGTTTTAAAAATTAATAATTATAACATTACGTTTATTACCCTTAAAATATTAATAAACTTTTTGAAAATGGTTCCTAAATATATGCTAATATTTTCAAGTTATAGACAACATTTTTATTGCCTCCGTGGCTGAAAGGTTACCATGTCGGACTGCCACTATATTTCTATGGCCTACATTTATTTCTCTTGTGAGTTTGGGTGTCATTTGTGGTTGTCTATGTGTGTGTCCATGGCACCAGCGACACAGGGTTTCCCTAGTGCGGGGCTATGAAAGTATTTCGTCACTCAGTTAGGCACCTTTATAGCTACCAGCCCTGGCAGAGATGTCGCTATTCACTGTAATTATGTGTTTTATTGAATGTCAAGATATTCCACCACCATGATATTCAATTATTTTTCGTCAAATTACTTCTCATAGATGGCCCTACGGCTAAAACGCCGTTAAAAACCAGATACAACAACAAGTACATGAAAAAATTCGTGAGGTCCGCTGGTTCGTTCCGTTGCTTAGTTGGCATAGCGTCTGCCACGGTATGCTAGAAGACGTCGCTTCGAATCCGGCCCGGTCGAAGGAATTTTTTTCCAAGTGTTCGATCTTTGTATTAATAATTGGTACCTGTATTGTTCCCGTATGAAGTTGACGAGGGTGTTGTATATGTGGGCGCCTCGCGGTTGGAAGAAGCATGACCCTGGTGACAGTTCGTGGAAGAAGAACAGCTCTTGTTCCTAGAACAATGGTATCTTCTTTATTACACTGTATATTGTACAGAGAGTCCTCATCAACCTATTTACACGTCCCACTGCTGGACACAGGTCTCCTCTCACGCGAGGGTATAGTGGGCACGCTGACCCCATGTGGGTTGGGAACTTCCAACTTTTTCCGAGGGTTGTGCACCATCTTCGATATGCAAGTTTCGTCATGTTTTCCTTCACATATTATTTACTTGCAAGCGGGCAATACTTTCGCGCAATGAACTGTCATTTTACTCTATCTTCAAGAAAGTCAGACTATAGATAACATATGTAAGGATTATCGTCCTAGACAGTTCGTTGTATTGAAAGATTTGAAAAACTTACTCGGCCAATCTTACGATGATCTCTCTTAGCAGCCTCCTCCTGTATGGTCTCCCACTCTTTGAGTTGTTTGGGCTCCGGGAAAGAAACTCCGTAAACTCTTTGAAGAGATTCCGCGTCAGCTTTGCCCTCCCAGTACGTTGCCGAATTCTGGGAATAACAAAAACTTTGAGAACATTTTTTATATAAATTAAGAGAAAAAAAAATTATATAGAGAAATTAACCAATCGGGTAGAAAATCGGTTTCTAGATATAAACATTGTATTTCTTCAATTAATTCATTTATATTAATTCATTAATCGTTCATTTTAACGGTCTTCCGTTATATTTATTGGCAACACTAAATGTATTTTTTGCTAAGGCAAGAAATTTACAAAAACAATATATACTTACCCTTTTAAATTCAGTGCCAAAAAAGGAGAATGTCTAATTTGCGTAAGTTTAGTTTTATGGCAAAATATAAATAAATTACCTTAGTAACTTTGCAAGCTTTAACTTTGCCCGTATGCCGAACATGGGGTCCTCTACACAAATCTATCAATGGGCCGCATCTGTAAGAGAATTACGTTTTTTACATCATACCCTTATAAAGCACATGAAAATGAAACAATATGAAATTTTATAGCTCTTCTATTAGAGCTATAAAAAAATCTCCTGAAAAGTTGTAATTTTGGACATGGAGGGAAAGTACTTAAAGTACATATTGTATGTTATAGAAACATTGTCATGTTTTGTTAAAAGTAAGTAATACTGCATTCAAAGATTTTTTCTTTTTCTTTCGAAAGAGTCAATTATAAAATTTAATTCCTTTTAAGTAACGTAGTATCGTAAATCAAAGAAACATCGTTAAATTTTACAATTTTATAATTTATTTCTTGTATGCAAATTCTCAATCCATACTGAATATACTATACTTTAAAGGAATTAATCCTTATAATTGCCCCCTACAATCAGCACCATGAAAACACCGATTTTTTTTTCACATTTGATGAGTTTGAGTCTCAAATGAGGCAAGAAACTTTTTCAAAAATCTTTGAATGCAATATTACTTACTTTTAAACTAATATCCTATCTACAATATTTTAAATACTTTCCCTCCGTGTCGCATAGTAGTGGGACACCCTGTATATAAAAACAAAAAATTTAATTGTGTTGGGATCGAGCAAGAAATCTTTGAGAAGCATTTGACCGATCATAAGCTTTTGCTCACGCGTTCTGCGAATCTAAAATAGAAGAGATGATCGGTTGTGATCCTCCTTAACTTGCAGGCCGTTTCCTATAGGAACTATATGCTAATTACTTTGTAAGTTTTTCTGACAGTTTGTTTTTTGTTTAGCGCGCTATTCTTTGACATTAGCCGAAAAAGTACAAAGATATAGAGAAAAATTGAAGAACCCAGTCTTCAAGTTCCAATTTAAATGTAGTTTTGATTATTGATGCAAAAACTGAACAACACAACGAAAAATTCCTTCGATCTGACTGGATTCGAAGCAGTATCTGTTGCCATGCTGGGGCCATTATATGGAGTATTTTTACAAAAGATGATATTAATATTTGTAAAAGGTCATAAATAAATTTTGCTAGATGATTGTAGTTAAGAATTACCTGTACACCGTAGTGGTAGGTGTATCAACTTTCTCCTTCAAGATTCGCACTTTGAAAGGATTGTAATCGAACATTTCGAGCAACTGCTCCTTAGTGAGTTCCAGCCGCTCAAACGGCTGCTTCTCCTTTGCTATCTTCTTTATTAGACCTTCTAAGACGTGGAAATCTGATGATGAAATCTGGAAACCAGAAGCAGTTGGTAATTGGTATAAAATGATGTACGCAACTCTTAAAAATGGCAATCTGTCTTGTTGTACACCCCCATAGTGTGGATCTAGAAAGTTTGTAATTGTAAGTAAAAATATAACTTAGATTTTTTGCCTTTCATTTTTAATAATCTCAGGATTTATGAGGGATTTGAGGGGTCTCCATGTATTCCTTGAAGGTTAGGTAAATATGTCAATTCCGATCTTTGATAATTCTGCATTATTTAAATACAACATTAAACTTACCCCTTTATCAGGATAATACATATCGTAATAGAACCCTTCTTCTATTGGCGGGCCGTAGCACAGGCATCCTCCATACACCTGAAAAAAAGCTTGTGTTATACTTGATAATAGTGAACATTTATCACTTAGCCATCAAATATTTAAAAAAACTAGTCAATAACACTTGGGTACAAATAATACACGTACAGTGGGCTTCAAAAACATGGAAACGTTCAAAGCAGTCAATTTTATCCATTGAGAGAGCTCAACCTTAACACACATTCACATACAAGCGTTGCACACACACACGCGAGTACAGTAGCAGTAAGAGCTTCTTGTGAAAGAGTTCGTCCAGGGAAGTACTGCCACCTTAACTATTTTTGCCGCCAAGCAGTAATGTTAGCATTACTGCGTTCCGGTTTTGAAGGGTTAAGGGTGCTGGTGAAATTACAGGCACATGGGACTTGTCAACTTATGTCTCAGGGTGACGGGTGCAGTGGCAGTGCCACTCAGATCTTTGCAATTTAAAGCTCTAAGTGGCACTGCACCTGTTATGGACAGGCGTGTAGCTTACCATCTGACACACGACTTGTTCATCCCGTCACTTAATGTTATAAAAAAAAAAAAAGAAAAAACACGCCTACATGCACGCACTGGCGTAGTAACGCAATTATACAAATACAGACATCTATACAGATATATTTGACAAAAATAAAGTTTTTTAATAAAAGGCATACTTTTTGAAGTGTGACTTCCCTTTTCTATTATTTTAAATGTATAGAATGATTTTGATCTATGTTGTACATGTAGTTGTGTCAATATTTTATATCATAATACATATGTATATACCCTATATAATATTATATACCCTCTCCATTGCCTCTCCGAGCATATGTGCAGACGAGTGCCAAAACACAGCCTGAGCATCTGTGTTATCCCACCGCAGCAACTCCAACTTGCAGTCACCCTCCAAAGGTCGATCCAGATCCCACAGCTCGTTGTTCACGCGAGCAATGATCGTTGAGTCTGCCAGGCCTTGGCTGTGGGGAGATATTACTAGTATAGTAGATAAAACGTCCAAGGTGGGACATAAGCCATACCTTGGACCATCGAGTATAAAACCAGAAATAGAAACGAAATAAGGGCCATATATTCCTGGTAACACAGCGATACAGCTCTTATATATACTCCCGTTTACACTGAAATATAGACAGGCCAACTACTGGCCTGTGTCTACGTCTCCGCATATTCCAAAAAATATTCTGTATTTATTGTAATAAAGATAATATCTCTAACAATGCCGTGCTGTTCTATTCGGTGGTGTGGGAAAAACAGCAAAACATTTAATTCCAAAACAAACGGAATCACATTTCATCGGTAATTAAATATTAAATATGTATTTTTTGCAATTTTCGTCCATTATAGCAATGCTCAAATTAACTGGTCGATTTGAAGTGAAACAGTTGACGACACCCGTCAATTGTTTCGAACTCGGGCTAGCCAATCGGAGCGCAGTCGTCACAGTTATAATATGGCAGAATAGTTTTCAAACAAATTAAATGACATTTCGTCTCTATTTTTGGTTATATAATCGATGCCTTGGACACACTTTCTTCATTGTTTTTTCAAACATTTAGATTGCAAATACCGTTGTAAATGCGAGAACTACGGTATTTACACGGAAATCCGGGATTGTCCCGAAATTTTTCATCTTGTTCTGTGTCCAGTAATGAAACTTTACTGTCCCGGATACCAAACACTTAAGCCCGGTTTACATAGATCAAAAATTTAGCGAAGCGGCGAGTGCAAGTACAGTGACGAGTAGCCTGGACAGTTGACTGTTTACACTACGGCCAGTCAAGTGGCATTTCTCCAGCGAAATAAATAATAATAATAACGCACACGCTCAACATAGCCCCGCACTAGGAAACCTGTGTCGCGGGTGCCAAGGACGCACACATAAACAACCACAAATTACACCCAAACTCACGAGAGAAATAAATGTAGGCCATACAAATATTTCTCCCGGCCCGGGAATCGAACCTGGGACCTATGTGTGGCAGTAACCTTTTGGCCACGGAAGCAGTTGCAAGAAAAGCAAATCTTGGTGCTAATGCTCTGTTACTCAAAGAACTGGCTACTGAAGATCGACAGGAATATCGAGACTTACGACACACAACAACAATGGATACTGTACTAAATTTTGCTGTTTATATTACACCAAGTGGCGAGGCCAAGTTGACTCGCCACTGCTCGATCGGTTCACACCACTGTCCTTGTTCACTGTACTTGCCTACTTCGCTAAGCGATTGACCTATGTAAACCGGGCTTTAGAAGTTGTTTTTACAAACTTATTAGAGTCGTTTTCATAAAAGAAGTCCCTGAACTAAGAAGCGCTGTAGTTGTGCCAATTAATTTCGTAATATTGATTGCGAATGACATAATTTTTTTGTAGGTACTCAATGAGTATTAAGAACTCCCAAAAGATGGTAGAAAACAATTTTACAGCCCTGTTATAACCATCAAATTTGATAGATGGCCATCTGACAAATTACTTCTAGTAGTAAACATCTCGTCTCCCTTACCCTAGTAGAATTGACCCGGAAATGGTAAGCCAGTGTCTTGCAACCCTAACTAACTCGGCCTGTGGCACGTGGTCGAGTTTGGATTAAGGTTGTGCTTATGCTGCGGGATGCGTCATACCCAGTGCTGGACCAGCGGGCAGTAACGAAATTATTGATATAGTAAGTCCCAAGTTAGGCACAAGGTCAGCTATACAACTAAATAAAACTATCACTTTTAAACTGTAAGCTGTAGCGTTATATAAGTAATTGGCGTAAGGGATATTTTTTAATTATCTTATCATTTTCAATACCCAGATATTCAAAGTGAATATAGTAGAGTGGCGTAACCAAGAGTGGTTAACTCTGAATTTGCAGGTAATTAATATTCATTGATTGCTTTTAAAGATTAGTAAGTTAATTAAACCTCACAGTCTTAGTTTCGTTAGCATGACTAATGTCACACTGTAGCAGTCATAGTGTAGGCTCCATTAATCATGCAAACAAAGTCAACAAATATCACAGCAGCACACCTGCACATAAATCTACTTACAATTCATTCCAAAACTCGCTTGTAACAAAACATAACAATGTTGAGTTACATAATATACTTTGAACTATAAATCTTATTAAAATAGGTATAAAAGTATTCTCATTCTGCTTGGCAGTAGAGAAATAGTCTTCTAGATTATTGATGACATTTCTTATATGAGGTGTTGATTTGGTTTTTAATTTTCCCAAAAGAATCACACAGGGAGATCTCACTATCTATTCTAATATACAATTTATAAAAGACCTATAGTATGAATTATAATTTGATGTCCAAAATATAAACAAATGGGATAACCGAGTAAAAAAAAATATTTTAAATGGCAGTGTCCTATTTTTGACAATAATAAACATTTGGAAATCTTTTGAAGCTGTAATTTTTTTATTTAATTCGTATTTTGCAATATACATTTTTACTTAGTTTCATTTAATACAATAATTATAATAGAAGACTAACTTTAAGGTCGTAAATAATATTATGATACTAGTAACACAATCGGGATGAAAAACATTTTCTGTGCTGCCATTTTGTCGTGTCACAGATAGCATTTGTGGTTCGATTCTCAAACTCGAATGTTTTCTTGTCTGGGTAGTGCGTTTGTTAAATTATTGTGTTGTCAGTTTTTGTTTATTGATAATATTTTGAATTAGATAATTAAAAGTGTATAAATTGAGAGCCTCCTCCTTTTCAATTTCCGTTGAAAATAAAATGTTTAGTACATTCACACTTTGATAATGACATTTCTTTGTTTCCATTTTAGACATCTAATGATTCATACCACAATTATTAAGCTATGGCAAAATTCTTCACATAAGGAAGTCATCACCTTTATCGACACAGAATCACAATAAGCTAGACAAGAAAACTTAAGTATCCATGTTATAAAAATGACATATAATAAAAATGAAAGATTTCTATACTTTTTCTGACCAGAACAAGTGAATTCCCTCTTAATATGTGTGGTGACTCTCTAGGCGAGGCTAAGCTTTGCCACTGCAGTGTTGTTACCTATTGCCCCTCCAATGGACCAGACCTTGTGTGCTGCAACGTATTTGGCATTGCAGCACAGAAGGTCTGGTGCAGTACCAGTTGCTTCCAAATAATTTTGTTAATTCCTTCTCATATCTCGCAGCTCTCTCCAAAACAAATGAACAAGCTATTGTGTGACAGTATATGAATAAAAAATGGATGGCACACGCCACCATATCAAATATATTTAGTGAATTTGTAAGAATTTATTTAAATTTCTTACTTCAATGTTATATATACCTGTGTGATGCAATTAACAGACCAAATCGACACCCACTATTATACAATGTAAATAAGTGTAATTAAATGACAACATGATTATGGGAATGATCATATTAAATGTAGCAATGATGAAACTACTATAGTCCATTTGTTTAGGTACTTAACTAAATGTATACAATCTTGAGATGTCTATTTAATGAAATATACATTTATAAAATCATTTTTACTTACTTTCAAATACAAAATATAAATAGTTAGCTTCATATGAAATTGCATACCTATTTTTATACCTATTGATTAGCAAGATTGTTTACATTTAGTTAAGTACCTAAACAAATACAGTGTTGAATTTCGTGAAATCTAAAGGCATTATCTGTTATCTCTTGTAACAACTGCCAGAATTGTCGGAGACGGAAAATTGTAGTGTACAAACAAAGATACTTTTACTGATCTATTCTACTTTATGGTTAAAATTTTTGATAGAAAAAAGTTGTGAGTTCTGTTTATTATTGCAACAATATGAAGGTGTACATAATCCATAGATACTATACTTCGTTTCAATCCATTTTAAACTGACCTGACCATAGATGTTTTGGTGATGGCCAGTTGTAATGCCAACTATAAATCTATTTATTTATTTATTTGGTTCTCCAACAATGAGTACAATACACATTACAATAACACAATTATACAAAACATAAATACAATTGCCCCATTACTTAGAGGAGAACACCGCATGCACAATAATCAGTTTATTTTTTATTTTTTTACATAATGTTAACATTCTATTAAAAAATACTTATTAAGAGAGAAAAGAGAATCTATAACTATTAGTACAATACAAGTCTTTTAAGTAAGTTCATTGACATAGTAGCCAAATCAGCTGAATTGTAATATTGCATATAAAGTGTATACATCCGAGAGAGGGGACAGTGCAATCTGAGATTAGTATGATGTTTAGGAATGCAAAACAACTTCCTATTATTTCTCTGTGGTCGAGTTGGAGCGCTGAACTGAATTTTACTTAATAAATCTGGACAATTAAAAACCCCAGTGACTGATTTCTTAAAAAAAAACTAAGTTTGCATTTTCCGTCTTATTTCAAGTGTAGTAAACCCAAAATGGTTTAAATTGCGTCTTGTTTCAAGTGTAGTAAACCCAAAATGGTTTAAACGATCTGTATATGAGCTGAGTTTCTTGGCCATATTGCAGCTGTAGGCTAAGTGATACATGAATCTTTTCTGAAGTTTCTCAATTCTTATGCTATGAACATTGTAGCACGGTGGCCAGACTACGCTGCAATACTCCAAGTGACTCCTAACCAAAAACTTGTACATTATAAGTGTTGGTTTTTAAAGTTCTTACATTTTCTTAATACAAATCTGAGCATTCTTGAAACCTTTGCAACAATATTGTCGATATGTTTGTCAAACTTAATCTTTTTATCAAAGTAGTAGTTCAAGAGTTTCTCCAATTAAGTTATATTTGGCAGGTATAATGTTTTGATTCTAGTAAATTTAACGTGATTGCATTTCTTAATGTTTAAAGCCATCCTGTTCGTTTTGCACCAACTTGAAAGCCTATTGAGATTATCCTGAAAAAAGGCAGAGTCAGCTAAGTCTTGAATAGACTTTATGGCCTTAAGATCGTCGGCAAACAAATATGTTTGTGAATCGAGAAAACATGTATAGATATTGTTAATAAACAGTATGAAAAGGTAAGGACCCAGGTGAGATCCTTACGGAATGCCAGACGTTGCCGATTGCGTAAGGATTTGGGCTAAAACCGTTTAACATTACACTGAGATTGTGTCCGGACAGATAAGAATTGAACCAACTCAGCAAGGACTCTTTAACTTATTGATTAAGATATGATGCACTGTGTCGAACGCATTGCTGAAGTCTGTATAAACCGTATCCCCGTGTACGTGCATCTATTACTTCCACGAGGTCTTCAGCGTATGTCGTTAAATTTGTTGCTGTAGACCTATTTTTCACAAAACCATGTAGGCTGTTCATCAAAAGTGGAGACATATGCCAAGATAACACTTTTTGGACAAATTATAGCCTCCAATTCCTTTGCTAATGTAGAAAGTATTGCAATGGGCCTGTAGTTGGATACTATCGATTTGTCTTTATTCCTATAATAAGCTGGTTAGTAAACCAGTACGGATATTTCTTATTAGGTTTCTTAGCAAAGGGAACAAATTTTTTTATTATAGAATAAAGTACTTCATAAAAAAATGCCAATCATTTTATCAGCAGAACAGCTAGAATTTAATTTTACTGACCAATCTATTTCGTTCTGAGGTGACTAGTCGGCTTTATAGTAACACAATTTACTTGTAGACATATTATATGTATATACTAAATGTTTTTGGAAACGATAGACTAATTTGTAAAACAGGGTGATGTGAATCTACCATTGAGATAATGTCAATTGCTGGAACCACACTGACAGACTGAGAGTTACATAGCACAAGATCAAGTGTTCTATCATTATCATTCTTTAAATAATTAAATTCTATTAGTTAATTGAATGAATTGATTTTTTAAATTGAGTCAAACTAGTGGTTTTCCTTACATAACCTATACAAGCGTATTTAAAATTTACGAAATCTTAATTTTAAATCCTCCTTCAAATCCTCACACTTAGATATTCGTTCAATTGTGATTGAAATTTTCAATTTACTAATTGATTACAAAAACTTTAATTGAATGAACCGAATGCTTCTCTTCTCTCTCTCTTCATACAGCACTATGCAACCATAGACAAGTCATAATTGTATAGCTGAAAAATACCTCACTTTTGGATGACCATTTTTCAAATATGATTTTCTGATGCTATTCAAATTAATATTGTTGGAAAAAGCGATGAGATATCTAGTCGAAATCTTAAAAATATATGTGAAAGTTACTAATAAAATAAAAAGTTACTAAAGCTACTTAATCTATTTATTGAGTGATTGCTTTAGAATTTTAACCAAAAAGTTTTGTTTATTTTATGTTTATGTAATGGATTGGAACAGATTGTAAATAGAACTTCTAGAAGTTACATTCATGTGTACATTATAGTACAACTTTGTGTGTGGAGCAGATTCTAGCAATGTCTGTAGTCCATTCAATGACTATTGCCAATGTTTAGCATAGTAATCATCAAAGCCACTTCGTATTGAATGTTTATACTAATAATACTTCTTTTTACAACCCTTTGACGAGAATGTGTCGGGCCTACAATGACCTTATGGCTGACCCTGGCGATGATTTAGGGATGGATATATTTGATGGTAATGTTAAAAGATTTCGCAATCGGATCCACAACCACCACGGTTTCTCTCTTTCATGGTTATAGTCATAGTAATTATTTTTTATTTAAGGTTATAGTTTTATTTATGCCTAAGTATTTTATATTAATTTACAAATAATTTATATTTCAAACAATATTGTTTACTCATGATTGGTCATGCTGTATGTACATGTTTAGGTTTACATTCAAGAGTAGAACTAGTAGTAATGTTTAAGCTTTGGTTAAGGAGTGAATGTAAACTGTTTTGTACATCTAATAAATAAATAAATAAATAAATAAATAAAGCAAAACTCACCTAATTCCTTTAGCTACATCATAAGGTGTAGTCTTCCATGCTTTTGCTTCTACAGTCTTTCCATCAGGCAGTGTCACAACAATGCTGACATCAGGTTTATTGGCAAGTTGCTCTACATATTGAGCCTTATACTTGTCCCATAATTCAATACGTTTTTGGATGTATTCTGGCCATGGATTCAGCTCGGAAACTCCACTGGATGTGTCTTCTTTTTTCTTTTTTTCCTTCATTGCTTTTGCTTTGGACTGGAGAAGAAAATTTTATTTTTATTCATGTGCTGTTGTCTTTTGAATCCATTTTTAACTTGGAAATAAAGAAAAAGTATGCAGATTCTAAATAACTTAATATACTTCAATAGTTCAGTTTTAGAAATGTAATGTATATATGAAAAACCAAACTTGTAAATTTTAATCCACAATATTTGAAGATTTCTAACATCCTATACAGTCGATGTTCTATTACAAATGATAATTAAATTCAAATGTAAATAATATGCACCAAATCATTTTCATTGACAATAAGATGTGACAAAATTGCTGTTCTTTTTAATCAAAAATAATAATGTTTGTTTTTTTCTTAATAATACCAAGTGATAGGACAAACAAGTTGTGCGCTTGGCGGTAAGCAACATTCCTGTCCAAAACAATTGCAGTGCCACTCAGAGATTGAAATCACAAATGAGGGGCACTGCCACTGCGCTCATCACCCCGAGACACAAGTTGAAAAGTCCCATGTGCCCATTTACTTACAATTATATGGACGTCGGGTCTGCGCTAAAAAGTGTCCAAACTTATAGGGCGTTAAAATCATATACAGAGCGTCATTCACGCTTTAGTCTTCATTTGTTCGACTGACAGCGAAGCAAGCAGAATTAGACAGTACTGCGATGACATTACAATTTAAATTCAACGTTTTAGCTTTTTCATATTCCTTTACATGTCACTACGTTTAAATAGGTTGACTTGGCACATTTTTTCGTGGTTTTTGTATTAGACCCGTCGTCCATTGATTTGTAAGTCAATGCATGCGCCTGTAATTTCACCAGCACCTTTCCCCTTCAAAACCGAAACACAGTAATGCTCACATGACTTGGCAGTACTTCCCTGGATGAAATCATTCACAAGGACCTCTACTTCTACTGAATGTAATCATTTTACGTGTTAATTGTACAGCCAAAATAGCACAAAAGAGTAGCTCATATGAAAATCCAGCATTACTGCATGCAGGAATATAACGCTAAGCATTCAGATGGATACGTTACTTTCAACGATTTTTCGCGTTTCAAATGTAATAAGTCTATTTAAACAGTTTTATGATGTTACATACAAATGTTTAACAAACTTTTTAGAGAAAATATACGCTGACGAAATCCTACAAACCCATGTGGCAAAGCCCTCTTTGAAGCGAACCGCGCAGCTAACACGGAATCGGGACAACGTTAACATCACTTGGGAAATGTGTAACTATACCGTTTGAAGCAAGAATAATTATTTAAAGTCCTGCCTTTTCGTTTATATTTAGGTTCTGAATATTTTCGACCCCTGAACCATCCATTGCGCTCACGTCGTGGCTACACCGGGTTGACAATGACACGAGAATTTGTATTGTACTCCCAGGGTTACCACTTATTTCTTTTTTTTTCTTATATTTTGGCACTTGGAGGCCAGCCTTGGCCATATGCAATTTCCTCTGAGTTGCAAATTTTTGATACTTCTTCCAAATAAATATTTTCTTGGTTCTTGAGACTAGATAGATACAACCGAATTCTATCAAGTAACTTGTACTAGACATGTGTCGATTCGAACAGCACCTGTGACCCAATAACCCGGGTTACTAGCCTCTAAATAATCCGTTCATTATAGAGTTTCATGGTTCATGCGCGCAAAAATCCACTATATGGCCATAATTTTAGAGATTATTCAATAATTCACATAGCACTCAGTCTAGAACAGACAATACTATTGTTTTGTCTCATTCACTCTCACATGAAGTCCCCACTTACGACACGGTTCGCCTTCTCACTCTTCGTTTGGGTCGAGCATTTGTTCGATCGAACCAAAAAGTCAAGCAATCGATCAACAGGTTAACAGATCAATGAGTCATTCATCCTAATTGTTCCGTGGCGTAGTGTCCATTACACGGTAATTTTGTACGTTTAATCTGTTTTTCGGTGTGTAGTGATTATATAAGAGTGCACTAGCAAATTTTAAAGTATTAATGAATAATAAATTAGTAATTTTGAATGCTCATAAGTTTTTTGCTATGTATCTTTGTTTTGTAGCGTTACTTTTCCTAGAAAGAAATTTTAGTGTCCTAACTGTGGCTTATCAATGATGCATTTAACTTTATACACATTACCCATCAGCAGAAAATAATAATAATTAATTGTATAACTTGACACTTTTAAACGCCATATGGAAGTATCGTAAGCGACGAGTGACCCGCTAAAAGTTCGAACATATGATCGAATCATTTGACCCGATCACATTACGCATAGGTCATGGTCGATCCAGGTTGTTAAAAATGATCAATCGACACGGTCTAACTTGTAGACATAGAACACAGAACGCTATTTTTGCTTTGAATCGATTATTTTTAGGAATAATGGATCATATGCCTATGAATCGATCCGCGGAGGATCGGATCGTATGCTCTTGAATCGATCTCCTAAAAATCATTTCAAAGTTGTAATAAATAGTAGTATGATGTTTCATTTATTACACGATTTAATATAAACTTTTTTTTGCTTTTCACATATATTATGCCAGTCCTTTACATGTAACTAAATTATTCAATAATAATGTTATATAACTTAATGTCTAAAGTATTGTCCTCCTCTATATTTTTCGTTTCTATGCTTGACGAAATCGAAGAGTGGTGTCTCTTCATGTAACTAACAAGTTCATATTGCCTTTTGCTTTTAAGACACAATGGCATAATTTGCATTTTCCATTATCAGTCTTAATAAAATTGGACCGCACACTAGATTTAATAAGTGGAACCATCAGTAAAATCTCAATTAGAAGACTAATTATGACGATAGACTTCACAACAAAAAATTGTAAAAAAGCCGTGAATAAATGCTGATAATGAATAAATGTTTCATTATTTGCTATAATACCATAAAGAATGCAGGTAAGCTAAATATTGTTAGTATTTGTCTGTAATCATGTCTCATTGATAGGAACAATTACCATCATTAATAAAACGACATTTTTGTTTAATTTATGAATACGATTTAGACGATGCCATTCACCTTAATTTTAAATATATTCGCTTAAAAATCGCATTGAAATGAATCGATACAAAAAATCGCTAGATCGTGTTAAACTGAATCGACTTTTTTTAATTTAATCGTAATGTGCATCCATAGTCCGCCCATGAAGCTAGCTCAAGTGGGCTGTATGCCGCAAGCACTATCTTTCTTTGCAAATTACATGAGAAACAGGCACCAAGTCGTCTTCTGGCCAGTCAATGGTCAGGAACGTATGTTATTGGATCTGGAGTCAGCCAGGAAAGTAATTTGGGGCCATTGGAATTTATTTTAATGACGAATGATCTGTCGTACGTTTAATAATAATAATAAAGTAGTTATTAAGCTTGCTGTTATTTAGATTAAATTCATTAAGTAAGACTTGTTGTCTACACTATCGCATTAGGCATGACAACTTGTAATGTTAATAGGAAATAAATAAATAAATAAGAATGATTTTACATGATGGTTTTTTAATTTAATATATGTGACTCAATAATTTATGAATGAGAGCACTGCAGTAGGCTTATTATTGGCGACGTTACTCGACTAATTGTTATAAAACTAAAGCTTATTTTACATAACTGCTTTAAACCCTACAGCGATAATATTTTTTACCGTGAAATGTAAGTTCTTGTATTAGTGGTTTGTGATATAAATATAGAAACAGACACTATGGCAACACTGACTGTTGTATTTAAGAGCTATGCAGCGTTGGTATTTGAGAGGAAAATGTTAAAAATCTATGTGTTGAGGTAATTCTTAGGGCATAGGTATAATACTTTGCAAAATAAACGGCCGTATTAAACTTTTCTTTACAACTTCTCTAATCTAATTTACAAAGGGATTATAGATATAGATAGAGGCTTAGAATAATAAATAACGCATAGAAACCTAGTCCGCACACGCTAAGTGAGGCAAATTGAAGCGCTCCCAATGGGCCTACACGAGCGGGCGGGCCTTCAGTGCTCAAGGTCAACTTGCACCACGAACAGCTCAAGAATTTTAGCTAAAAATGACGAAATGTAAATGTAAATGAATGTAAAAATACGTCAGACAAACATAAAATAGATACTAACATCACATTCCACAAGGAAGTAACGCGTTTCAACTTGTATTTTTATACATATAAATATTCACCTACTACTAAAACTAGCCTACATGAATTTGATTTTTACCTCACTTGTGACAGTTCGTTTGATATGAAACTATCATTCTATACTGTTCTATGCGTTATTATTCTTAGGATAGAGGTATAATAGATTTATACCCCTATGATTACTCGAAAATATTTTTCTATGTATTAAAGATTACTGGCAGGTCAGACTAAAGTCTGAATTATTTATTTAATGGGCATTAGGTAAAGGACCATCAGCCTAAAACTCGATGACTTGAAAAGATAACAAATATCAGGGGGCCAATCGCGCTAATTGTCAAAGGTTTAACCAAAACCTCCAACCTCGCCAATCTGACACGTTGTGTACATTTCGTATCGCGCTAACTGTCAAAACAAAAACCTAAGCCAAAACTTAGACGTGTGACACGTAACGCACATTTGGTATCGCGCTAATTGTCAAACGTAAAACCAAAACCTAAAATGTTGCAAATTGGTATCGCGCTAAATATTTTGACGTTTTAACCTCACATGTAACCTTGGGGGAATAGAGTAACCTTGGAAAGGTTAAGGTTTGTGTGGCAGTTAATGGAGAGTAACTTTTCACTACGTTTATCGTATATAAAAGATGTTCCACGGTTACTTAAATGTTTTGGAAAGTGTTTATGAGGTGGATGTGGCCTAAGAACGGGCTTTAAATAAAAGAAAAGCATAGAAAGACGATCACATTTAACATGTCTGAGGAGAAATTCCGCAAACGATATACCGTTTGTCCACGGAATTCATTTCAGGATTGGTGGAAGAACTATGCCTACATATTCTCGTTAAAGGACGGTCTGTTGCATTGGATGTGGAGACAAAGGTAAGGGTTAAGTGGAATCCGAAAGTTCTCAATTTTGCATAATAACCAAAATTTCTATACTGTGTAAATCATTATTAATTTTGTTACAGATTTTAATAGCTCGTACCTATAGTTTTTAACAACTGGGGCGTACTAGACCCCCATTGGCAAGTGCTTATCACCCTTTCCCAAGCCAGTGTCAGAGAGGCACAAGCAGTAGCTGCTTCAAATAAACCAGTTATTATGAATAAATATGCAGCTTTCCTAAAAGGCATGCCGAAAGAGATGATATTAAAAGGCAGTGAGAAAATAAGCTTTACAATGTACATCATATTTATTAGTTCTTGTCTTATTTCCTGTTGTTATTATCAAATTAAAATTACAGATATAGGTAAAATATGTATAGTTGTATAAAAATATATTACAAGGTTACAATTTATCTCTTTTAACACTTGACTTTATACAACATATCGTCCCCTTACAATGAAGCCTCACATATGCATTTTCAGTTTGTTTTTACTGATTTTTGTTGAATAAAAATTAATAATGTAATTATATAGTATCTAAAAGAGGTATAATTTAAGTAATTAAAATGCTAACTACACACATTATTGCATTTACTATACTTCACACCATATTTTTATCTTCATCCTAAAAAATTACATAGAAATATGAGGTATTCATTCTAAGATGACGATGTATACCTATTGTAATTGTTTATTATCTTAATATCTAAATTGATGTATACTTTTAAGAGGTTGAAATAAAAAAAAGAGTGTATTTTTAGTTTATTTATTGCCTCAATCTACCCCAAATCATCCTTCATTTCCAGAGCGAGCTTGCTTTTGATTCTTCAAAGCAGTCTAAAACAAAAATATGTATATAGGAAGATTGGAGACCTAAATTTAAGACTGTGCCATACCTCTCATGAGAGTAGTGACAGATAAAGCAGGATGGGTATTTATATACATACAGTATGAAGCCAACATAAACGCCAGAATGTTTAGGGGCCTTTTCAAAATACATTTAAAAAAATGTTTATATCACTGTGGAAATATAAAGGGGACAAAAGTCTACAGATTAGACCTTCGTTCCTTACGCTCTTTCAGATTTCCACAATTGAACATATCATCAGCAGGAATTAAGAAAACATGTTGAAAACAAACCTGTCATTCTTGTTAAATATTCTATCAAAAAGGTTAACTGCAGGCACCAACTCGGTAATTGCTTTGCAAATAGCAGCTACGGATTGGGCATGCAGATCATCTGTTTTGACAGAAATAATAGCTGCCTCAGCCTGCACCCTGCCAGCATTCACTTGCTGCAAGAATGCTTCGCATGCTCGCAGCTTCTCAATGCATAAGAATTCTACCCGGCTATGCCCCAACGCTCATCAGCTCGCTGCCAACGAAATAATAGATGTGATGTAATAAAGAGTGGGAAAGAATTTACTCAAATTGAAATTTACTTTGTTTTTTAATTAATAATAAAGAGTGAGAAAGTTACTTTGTTATGGAATTGTATGTTTGAAGTTATTTAGTTACTTAGTGCTAGAGTTGGTGTCCTTTAGGAAGGTTGGTAGGTCCTCTGCCGCAGTCGATGTGGCGTAGATTCTCACCCTGCTTTTCATACCATTCCATATCTGAATAACAAATAATAACATTGCATATTATAGTGATATGAGTTCTGGTACAATAAGGGTGAGTGATCCATTCACTGTATCCTATTACCTCTCATTATGACTCACCTTTTGGGATCTATTGCGGGGCCACAAAATAGCCACACACTCGCACCAAAGGCGTGCTGATAACACGCGCGAACAACGCTGAGCGAAGTCATTCTCAAGCTAAATCTCTGTGCGATTCGAACTCCAGCAAAGATGGAGCTGGCTTACAGTGGTCGCTCGCCGTCCGACCGCATCCACATTGGCTGAAATACGAGCATCATTATTAATTCTACATTGCTAACAGTTCGAAATTAATAGTAGTTAGCGTACCTATTTGATTGTATAAAAAGATACTATTTTATTAAATAGAATATTAAAACAGGAAAACAATGTGTAGGTACTTACCTCTGCGTGTTTTATCTACAACAACAACACACTAAATTCAATTAATTTGGTTCAAATCACAACTCATATGTTTGTTTACAATAGAATTTAATGACATTTCTTTTACACACTTTTTTAAATCGCTCTTTTATAGACTTGAATTCGTAGATATTGACATTTCAGTGCGTTTTACGGTAAAATTTAGTCGGTTTTAGGAAGTCAAGGCACGTCTCTTAAAATTTAATACGAGGTTATAGTTTGAGGTTAAGTTGAGGTTTAGGTTCATTAAAACTGATAGCGCGATTGCATTTTGTGCGTCGGTAGAACCATTAATTAACCAAAACCATAACCTCAAATGTTGTACGGTTAAACCTTGCGAAAATAGCGCGATTGGCCCCCAGGAAACTCGACTAAATATTAATTCGTGTAAAAACTGGCATTTTATCTCCTGGGAAGGTTTGAATTTATTAAAAATATTCGATTGGAATTAAAATATTTGTTAGCGTTGGTTAGGTGTTGTGTTTGTTTATTAAAAATCACTTCGAGAGTCATTTTGAAATCTGTCAGTTTTTAACACGAGCCCCTAAACTATTTAAAAAAAATTTCCATCCTCTAAGCACGAGCCCCAATTCACGTGTCAGGCATTTTCAACAGGTAGGGGAAGAAAATAACGGAGACGTTAAGGGAAAACTCCAATAAAGGTATAAAAAATATACGTTTTAATATTAAAACTAATCACAACTCTTTGGCAATACATTAAAGTATAATTCGCCGTATTCTTCGGTAAAAAAATTAATAAACTAGCATATTTAAAAAAAAATTATACTGGAACCCTAAGAAAACCCCATTATGCCCCAGGGTAAAAAAAAGAAGGGGCGGTATGGGGTTTTTGCTAATGAATTACCATACCTATTTTTGCCGCTAAGCAGTAATGTGAACATTACTGCGTTCCGGTTTTGAAGCGCTCTGATGAAATTACAGTTTCATTGTCAACTTTGTCCCAGAGACAGGCGCAGTCGTGGCGTTTGTGATTTAAATCTGTGAGTGGCACAGGCTGCAGCCTTTGGATATTGGTTAAAAGAAGCCTTTGAGCGCCTATTATGATCAAGTTGCTACTAACTGGTTAAGGCACAATGCGGCCACTCACATAGTTACTCAAGTTGATACTTTCGTTTGTTTTTGTTATTTTGAAATTAATGTAAGCATATACGATTTGTCTGGCATTATAGGGAACCCCATCGTGCCCCGTAGCCCTGTCCCTGTTATGCCCCCACGCCTAGTATTGTTTTAATTTAAAAATTGTAAAAACAAATAGTAATAATATATTAATTTTAATCAGTATATATTAAGATATACCATAACTACAAAACAACAAAAAGAAAACAAAAGTATCAACATGAGTACTTCCTTTTTTTGTGTGTATTTGTGGTAACACAAAATAAGATGAAACGTGACCAAAAATGGTTTCTTCTCGTAAAAAACAACGCGCTGGCCGCCGTTTGAAGATGGTCGCTTATTCGCAAAGCAGTATATTCCTAGCATATTTAACAACCCCGTCATACCCCTCGTTCTTCTACGGTTTTTCTTACCTAATTTTGGTAACAATTTTGAATTTTATGTTTTAAGTAAATATTATGGATTGGTATTGTATTAAAAAGTAATTCCAAAAAGTATATCTTACCGGCCCTTCAAAATGCCAATTAGCATTAAAGATATATGGAAATGAAATTTTGTTTGATCACCAAAATTAAACATCGTCACTAAAGTAAATTGGAGAAAAAAAACACAAATTAAATCAGAAAAAATATTTAATAGCCACATAGACCACGATCTAGATGTTGAGTCTCAGACGGCTAATTGCTTGGACCTTCTGCTACCAATTGATCCAGAGCGATACTCTGTGATAAGTATTGTGTACTTCTGATCATTGTCTGGTGAAAACTGTATCCGTATACTCCCCACCCGATCAGAATCCTAGTGGTACGAAACGGGTGTGGTGATACCTGTTAACAGATTGGGGCGAAATGCGCCATTTCTTTGCTTCATATAGGGGTATGATATAGGGATATATGATCCTTCCAGGGGGAAGGCTTGCTTTTCTTCAGGAGACTCATCGAACTGTGCTGATGCCGTGGTCGAAGTTTTGCGTTTGGATATGGATTATTACGTACCATACTCTGATCTATCCAATGGTCCCCAAGCTCAGCCTAGATGAAGCGCTGGCTGTAGCCGTGCTGAAGCTCAAAAACAGTCCGCCTGGCAAGCTTGGGCAGACGCTTGATTACGCAAAGCTCCGAGTACTCGGAATCTGAAGAATGCTTTTAATAAGACTGCCAAGAAGTGCAAAAACGTGTTACGGCCAATTTCGACCATATGCGCTGCATAGGAGCCAAGCTTGGCTCTTATCCAGCAGGTAGCAAATCCTGTTGGTCCCTAGTCAAAGCGGTCGAAACTAATTTTTGTCGCCCATCTTTTACCACTTCTGCTGAGGCCGGTCGGCTCGCTGGCCCATACAGCGGAAGAGAAGGCGACTCTTTTTGCCTCATTCTTTGCAGAGAGTTCGCATCTTGATACCGCAGGGAACCTACCACCTACCTTACCTCAGGCTCGCTGCACTACGGCACCAGTTTGCATATGCCAAAAAGAGGTACTTAGATCTCTGCGGAGCCTAGTTCAATCGACAAGCTTGTCAAGAGGCTTATAGGTAACTGGAAATTAATAGGTGCGTAGCTACAGAACCTTGAACACCGCCGTAAACTTATCGGAATTCTACAGGATATATCACGGAGAGTATGCGATGGAATAACACGATTTAATGCTGCCTTCCCCTTCACCGAGGGACAGGACGTACGCTTGGGTGCCACCTCTATGTTGCGGATATTCCAAAGAACCGCACGAAGCGTTACGCTTCCACATATATATGGCGAACGCCTATGGAGTGGAATTCCCTGCTTGCCGACATATTCACTGAATGTTATATGAATGTTACAATTTCAGTGGTGGTGATTTATCTGTCCACAGATAAATCAACAAAATCACCAAAATTGTGTCACCAAAATTGGAAAATTAGCAAAAAGTTATTTTAAAAAACACACTATTTAAGTTAAGGCAACACTAACTATAGCATATCATCGGTACCCAAAATCAACATTGAAAAAGCACACAGCATTATTTGAAACCATAATTGTATCCTCAATAATATGATCACAAAAAATGCTCAGTTTTGGCCAGTTTTTTTTTTTTTTTTTTTTATAATTTATTTAGGAACAAACAGTTATATACAGTAGAAAAAAATATACAAAAATGAACTTATTAATAAACCTATAGTCCCCTAAATGTAAATTTAAGATAATATTACTTTACAAAATTATAAATACATATTACTACAAAATATGAAAAATACACAGGAAATCTGATAGAATATACAAAATATAAAATGGACAAGCATTACACAATATGATATTTTAATGCAAACATTTCACACATAACGAACAGGAAAAACATTTTAAAAATAGGAAATATACTAAATATACTTTTAAGTTATTACACTAGTAAGTTCAGTGATATGCTTTTTAAATTTTGGTAGCGACTTAACAAACATATCTGCATCATTCATTTTATCATTATATAAGGCACACGCTCTCTTTATAAAACTATT